>NC_035447.2:154354001-154675570 GCF_002127325.2 Helianthus annuus
TTAATCATGCATCATGTAGTGGTGTTGATAGCCGAAAGACAAGGGGGTGCATGCACCAATCGGTCTTTTTCCCGATTGCTAAGTGTTATGTGCCTTATGTCCAAGTCTTGATGCAAAACTACAATCGAGTCGGGGGTCTCACTGGAAGCAGCATCTCTATCCTACGAGATAAAGATAAGGCTGTCTACATCGTACCCTCCTCAGATCCTACCTTAGCTTTGCTATTGGTGAGATTTACTGAGTATGATGATGATGATGTATATCACTCTTCTCCTTGATTGATGGTGGTTCGCATGGAGTGAACCACGTTTATCACGCCCCCCCATTTGATGATTTTGAGACAAAAATATATTAAAAGAATAAAAGGAATATTGGTTTGGGTCTCAAGGTAGTGATTTTGGATGATGGGTTAGAGGTGGGTTACATGGCGCCTACAGTGGCGAAGCTTGAGATTTCCGACCGGGGGGTCGAAAACGTATATACCCAAAAAAACTATATAATACCGGGTGGTCGAAAATGTGTATATCCAAAAATGTCTATACGAAACTATATACTCTCTACTACTGAGCGAAAAAGTTCGGGGTGGTCGGCCGCCCCCTCCCGCCCACTAGAAGCTGCGCCTTTGGGCACTATGTGGTGAGTCATGGTGGTCATAAGGGTCATGACCACACCTTTTAGCATAAAGGGCTGTTTGGCAACATCTGAATGGTTAAGTGTTGAATCAGTAAGAGGTCTGAACCATTAAGAGCTAGTATAGTGCTTAACCGTTTAGAGGCAAATGTCTGACCAATTTAGATTAAAAAATCTTAATCATTCGAAGGCAAATATCTGAACAATTCAGACATTTACTCGTGAAACAAAAAAGTCTGAACCAATAAATTCTGAACCCTTAATAGGTTTGAATTTGAACGGTAAACAAAGAGCCTCTAAGTCTAACTAGGTTTAAAGAAGTTTGCCGCGTTGCGGCGAATTTCTTTGTTATTTAGTCTGTGTTACATGTGTTTTTGAAATCAGAGTACGGGCGTGTTGTGAACGGAAAAGAAAATATAGAAAAAACACTAAGAGATAACCGGGAAAAATCAACCAAAAAAATTGTATGGTAACGATGTTGTTCATATGAAACCCGTGGTCAGAGATGAGCAAATTGTTCTGTACCGGTACCAAATTTGCCGAACCGAAAGATCTTAAGTACCAATTCGGGTACTGACTTTTTGGCGTTCTTGGTACCGGTTCACTACCTTTTTTACCTTCATATACCGGTACTATAACCGGTATTTTCGGTATCAGTACCGATTCTGTATCGGTTGCACTGAGCTCATCCTTACCCCTAAAACTAAAAAAAGAAAAAATTAAAAGTTGAAGAAGAAAATGAACAAAAAAAATTTGTACGATACCGTTGTTCGTACGGTAACCGTGATCAGGGATGGGCAAATGGTACCGGGTAGCAGCACTGAATTTCCCGAACCAAAGATTTCCAATATCAATTCGGCACCAACTTTTGGCGTTTTCTGTATTAGTGCCGTTTTTTACCTTCATGTACTGATACCGAACAGGATCATACTGGTATTTTCAATACCAGTACTGGTTCGATACCGGTTGACACTAAGCTTATCCCAACCTCTGATATGAAAAAAACGGATTAAAGTTAAAAAGTAAAGAAAATAAAAAAAAACTATTATTATAGTAATTGAAAATAAAAAAAGTATTAAAAAAGCTACAATCTCGTGGAAGCAGCTTTTCTTGCCACCAGACCGTTCTTCCATCAATTAGAAATCTGATGTCGTCACTAAACACATTTCTTAAATTGTAGCCATTTTTTGAGTGTTTATTTTTTGGTGTCTAATCCGCATATATATCACCATTGCTCTTGATTTTCAATGCCGAGAACCTCGATCAGAGAGTAAGAAGGCGTAAGATTCACAATAGTGTAAAACTAAAATGGGATATACCGGGCTAGGATTCGAGTTACAGGAACAAGGGCCAAACCAACCACCAAATAATGAAATCGTCGAGCAAAACACTTGATAATCTTCTGGAAGCAGCTTTTCTGCCACCAGACAAGTATTAAAAAAGCTATATATTATTTATAATATTAAAATCACTATTTATTTTAATTCGTTTATTATATATATAGAATAATATAATATAAAATAGAATAATATAATATAAATAATATATAGTAATCGTAATTTAGTTGAGTGGGAGATGGTAAAGCCCATTAGGGCAGGGCAGGCAGGCCGCATTAAGCGATTAGGGTGTGAGGGGAATTAAAAAGCAAGCAAGCAAGCATGTTGGGTTTCTGCGTAGGGGGAGTGAATCAGTGAGGAGGGATGAAGATGGGGGGAGCATACTGGGGGACGCGAGTGATGGAAATAGTGAAGAAGCAGCGATTCAGGGGGTTTGGTTTGGAAGAGAATCAAACTCACCACCACCCGCAAAACTAAACGCCAAGAAGCGTATCCAACGCGTCTGGCAGGTACTAGTCCTTTCTTTCTTCTTTCTTTCTTTCTATTCTTCTGTTATTTTGTTTTTAATGCACTTGAATTTATTTCTATCTCTCATCCTTGTGTTTAGAGCCAGCCAGCCTGGTGGTTGGATTTATCTTACAAGAATGGAATTTTATAATCAAATAGAATAGGGGGAAGAGGCAGGGGATAAATGATTAGAATTCGATTTGGATTGATAGGGTTGGTTGGTTGGTTGTTTATATACGTTTTGCTGCCAACACACCACCGGTTGATTTTATCTGAACGAAAACGGTAGAGAGATTGAATGGAGAGTCCATTCAGTACGCGTAGTGGCATCCCATCTTGTAGTCATCTTCTAAATGCTTCATCACAGGCCTGAACGCTTGTGCTCTGATGTCATTTGTTAGAATGGTTTAAACCATTGAATTTGATAATCAAATAGAATAGGTGGAGTTTGAGGGCGAGGGAATAGGCGCTTAAGATTAGAACTCAAATGATTACATGATAGGGTTTATATACCCTTTGAACTGGTTGGTTTCTCTCTTCATAACTGCCTATCTAATCAGCGTGTGTAATCATCCACTAAATAATCTTAATCTTAAGACTATGGGGTAAATGGGCTTGGGTTGGGGCGTGGGTTGGGGGGAAACGCCCAAGCCACCACCCCGGGTGGGCTTGGGTTGGGGCGTGGCCCTTGGGGCTTGTGTTTGAAGCCGGGCGTGGGGCGGTCTTGACATCCGATTGTGGCGGCCTCCTATTCGCTGTCCACCGCCATGTCGTTGACGCAATGAAGGGGCGGCAACCTGGCCAAACACGATATTGGCTGGAAGCATTCGCAACCTACCGACATAACGTCGGACACGCCGCCACAACCTCAACGCGTGCCAACATAAATGGCGCGAGCTACGGCCCAAGCTCGATCGTTTCAAGGCTTACTACGAAGCCGTTCGAGCGGCGAGTTAAGCCACGAGGACCGGGTGGCGGTGGCGAACATTGAGTTTTGAGGCAAGGAGCGAAAAGGCGTTCGACAAGATCGCCTTTTTGAAATTTACCTAACGCTCTAGGTTTTTTATTTTTGTAATTTTTAGGAATTATGTAATTTTTTAGGATTATGTAATTTTTAAAATTTAATGAAAATTTTAGGTTTTTTTTATAAATGTTGTGTGATTTTTATAAATTTTTTGTAATTTTTTTTAATCTGCCAACCCAAGCGGTGCACCCACGCCCCGCAGTACCCACGGACACGTTACTAGGCGGTGGGGGGGCTCCAACTGCCACGTGTCAACTCATGCCCCCAACCCAAGCCCCACCATACCCACGGTCTAAGTCTAATATTGTCGCATAACATAATTAAGGTTTAATACTCAACTTAATATAATCAATCTAACAAAATGTACCTGAGTGTTTTAACTATAGTCCTAAGTTGTATGGGTCATAGTATGTAGACACAGGTTAGTAGAACTGGTGATTGACCGCGACTGTAAGTTATGGGTTGGCGCCCGTTAACTGTATTTCGCGTTATTTTAACCGCCAGGACAAAGGCTATAAATAGCCGTGTTTGTAAATGATCGCATATCAGTATTTCGTATTATCTGTTGGCCTGTCGTGTTTTATATCTGGTGTATGACACACCATCACCTTGAAATCATCATCATCAACATCATCATCATACACATGTTAGAAGTTGCAACATCGTCGCTGGAATCTACCGTCGGATGTGGCTATTTGGTCGATATTTGGTCGCATAGCACCTTGTAGTGGCATATGGCTGCGTTACTACGCTATTCGCGATAGCGTCCGCTATGGACACTATTGATAACAATGGTCTGAGGAGGGTAAGATGTAGACAACCTTACCTATTCCTCATAGGAATAGAGAGGCTGCTTCTAGCGGCTAACACTCAGCAATCAGGACAAAGGCCGATTTGTGCATGTACACCCTTGTCTCTCGGCTATCACACCCTTGTCTGCTGCTTTTAACGTTATTTTCACTAAATTAGTAAAATAACGTTTAAATTAGTGCAATTTTCACTTTTGCTCCCCTGAGGGCACACACATATATACATTATATGCACAGCACTGCAATCAAGGCGTAACACTATCACCTAGAAAGGTAACCTTAATTGGTATGTGAAATGACTTGAAGTTGTTATCTTTTGCAGAATGAAGCTGTGCTGAGGGCATGCTCACAGGCACCACCTTCAAAGACAAATGCGCCAGCGTCCGGGGCCCAACAAGAATAAGAAAACTGAAGGGTCTCTATTTTTAATCTGTTAAGGATTTGGTAAAAGCCTTGGTCAGTAAGTATTCTAGGTTATGGATATGTTTTTTTTTTTTTTTACTTGAAATAACATAAAAAAGTGTTTGGTTTGACAAATAGGATCAGTTGTGTGGTGGTATTATTTTGGTGTTTCAACTTTGAAACATGTCCACACATTTTGAATCATGAAACTAGATTATGAGGAGGACCTTTTGGAGAAAAGAGTCCTTAGATTAAGGCCAATCAAACCAATAATTGTGGATATTGAGAAAGGGCACTGTTGCAGAGAGTGTAAGCAAAAATAAGGTAGTTGGTTTTGGAATTGGTCAACTTAAGTCGCCCCTTCATCTGCCCATTTTGACTTGTGATGGTGGTTGAATAACAATTATGGTGGCAAGATGAAAGTTGATTGTTGATGATCAACAGCCACTTTTACCTATTCTATGTCATTGTCTCTTAAGTTCAAAATAATACGATTGGAAATAATATTTATGTAGCGTGACGTGAACAACTCCAACTCCAATAAAATAATATATATTTGTTGTCCAGTTTTCTCAAGGAACTTTTGGTCGGCATTTTTTATACTCTCCTCCATCCAATATGTACCATGATGAGCTTCATTTCTTATTATTATTTATAACAAGAAAAGTGAGAGCCGGCCCACCTTCTTGTATGTCTCAAGATCATACTACACTTTGATAAATAAACCTACCTGCTTCATTCATCACGTAACTCCGACCGAATTTTAATAATCAAATGACTTGTCCTTTACGTTTGCTTTGCTTTGCTTTGTCAAGCATCTATTTTATGAAAGAGACGGCTACGTGGTGGAATGCAGCATGTATGTATGTATAAAACTTCTTAATGGGTGGACCTAGCACACCCAAATGCCTATATGCACACTAAAAGGGCTTTTTTGTTCTATATGCACACCCTGCAGTGTCGAGCTGTGGCTAAAGTGCGGCGTTTTGGTCTGGTCAACCAGACAAAAGACTAACGGGTGTCTGATGGCTCTGTTGACCGGATCAAAACGCCGAGCTTTGACTGCGTTTTGGTCCTGTCAACAAGACAAAAGACTGACCGGGTGTCTGGTTGACAGGATCAAAACGCGGCCAAAAACTCGGCGTTTTGGTCCGGTCAACAGACCCGTCAGTCTTTGTCTGGTGGACCGGACCAAAACGTCACGCTTTGCCTACAGCTCGACACTGCAGGGTGTGTATATAAGACAAAAAAGCCCCTTTTTAGGCTGACTATCTACACATCAAGTGTGCAAATAGTCTCCCCTTAATTTAACTAGTTGGAATGCAAAGGGAATCTATGACTTCCTTCCCCTACTATTCTGCAGGCTAATTTTGTGTTTTAAGTTTTGTAATTTTATCATTTTAGGCAGGACCAACACATTCTGAGCTGAGGGCAAAAACTCATGTTAACACTTAACAAGATGAGATTACAAACTCCATCTAAATTTCAACTCAACATCGATACTAGTACTAGTACTAGAAAACTAAGAAACTTATTCTTGATTTCTCTCTAATTAACAATTTGTGCTGCTCTCTTCTGTGATTCACTTGAGCCGATGATGATGATGATGACGACGACGTCTTCACCTTGGGTGTAGCCAGAAAAATCATAGAAAACCGGCACATTTTTTTTCTCGTCCTTGTAGTTCCCTCTTTTCTTCAAAAAGATTCTGCACAGTACCCACTTTTCCAGACCCTACATAACCATTGAAAATTTAGTTAGTATTGACTATGGACTATGGATTTATTATTTATTTAAAATGGTGGTGACATGACGACCTGAGTTGGTTGCGTGGTAGCAAGACGAGATACTCATGGCATAATCCAATCAGTTCGGGAGCCGGTGGGGGGCTTTCCCTTATAGAAAACTAGAGTTTTCTTGATGCCAACCAATCCAACTTGGGTGGCCCCATAATATTCAGCCCAGGTTGCTTTCCAGTCCGGACTGGGTGGGCTGTTGGATGCTTCGTAAGTTTCCATTGGGATACTTGATCTCTCTGGTGCTGAAGAAGAACTCTTCCTGCTGCGATCACAGATGGAGGCAGGTCCGGGATCAGACTTGGACATCACCTCGGGATGATGGGAAGCAGCAGAGGAGAAGAGTGGACCTTGCGCTTTAAGTATTGTACAACAAGTTCTTCATCTGTTGGGTGAAAACTGAAACCGGGAGGCAATCTCAGCAGCACACCATTTTGCGTTTTGCAGCTTCTCCATGTTGATGTGAGTGTAAGAAAATGAGGGTGCCTTATTTATATTAAGTAATTGGGCCATACACCTTTCAAGTGTTGTGTCGTAAACCACACTCAACCTCCCTCTTATGACGCAATTAATGCTCGCTCTTTTTTTATTTTTTTTATTTTTTTTTTACTATTTGGGTAAATCACACCATTTTTCTTTCCTATCATCCGGACTAAGAATTTGATCCCTAGATCATTACTTTTTTGCGAATTTGATGTTTTCTTTTAAAAAAACTCAATTCATTTAACAACGTTAATTTTGTCTGGTCATTTTCGTCATAAACGACATCCTACCCTAGATCCGATGTTAGTGATTTTAGTGTCATCAGTCATCTAACTATTTATGTAATTGGATTTACTTAGTGACCAAATGAGAAATCATAATCAAAGATGGAATAAGTTGGAAAAGTGTCGGGTGCACACTTGTTTGAAAATCTTATGATTTCACGCCACAAAAAATAGGGGTCCAGGGCAACACTACTGGCTGGAAAATTTCAAAGTCGCTGAAAGAGAATAAAATTGGTGTTCAATAGTAAATGAAGATCAGTAGTTTTGTTCTTCGATACCAAACTGGTCCTCGTATCAAATTTGTGTTTCAACAAAAAAAATTGTCTTCAGTAATTGAAGTTGTTCTTCAGTGGTCCTCGGTATCAAATTTGTGTTTCAACAAAAAATGGTTCTTCAGTAGTAAACGTGCTGTCAGTATTGAAATGCTTATCAGTACGAAATATGTTCTGTAGTATCAAACTTGTTCTTCCGTAATAAAAATTGGAGAAGCCGTAATAAATGATTTCTCTCTGAAACTTATACGATTGAATATTCGTGAGTACCAGCAAAAATAATTCAATATGAAAGCCTTTACACGATTTCAAAGATATCCAAGTTAACACATTTCACAAAACCAACATCCTATACCATATTAATGTGCATCTTTATTTCATCCTCGTTATCTTTTGCCGACGTCCTTTCAGAATCATACCAATTCATACAAGTAAGGACCGATTCTTGTCGGCAACCCCTATCTGCGAATCAACTGAGGGGGGGGGGGGGGGCAATCATATTGTTGGAGAGTACTTGAAAGCTAAATCTCTTGTATCGAGATTCAAAAAGAGAAAACCGAAGAAACTAATAATAATGTATATAGAATTAATCGTTTGAATACATCTAAATAAACCAATGCTTTAATGTATATAGAATTAATGCGTTTGAATATATCTAAATAAACCAATGCTTTAGTCATATCAAAATAATTAGGGTGAAATGTTTTGCCATTATAGGGAAATCTTATATCATATCTAAATAATCTTGAAACAAAATATTTTTTAGGATACACGGGGGTGAACGAAATACCTGAATCTGATTCGTGTATATATATTTATATATATATAATATATATATATATATATATATATATATTATATATATATATATATATATATATATATATATATATATATATATATATATATATAGGGATGGTTCAAATGAAAACCACTTTTATTGTGAAAACTCGAAAACTAACTAAAAAAAACCTAAAAAAACACAAATTTTTTTTTTTCATTTTTTTTATAAAAATCGCTAGGTTTTTATATATAAAAAAAACTTTTTTTCAAAAAAAAAAAAAAAAAATTTGGTAGTGCACATGTGTAATATACACATGTGTAGTACACATACGTATGTGCAGTATTACACATGTGCACTACACAAAAAATTTTTTTTTTTTTGAAAATTTTTTTTTATTAAAATACCTGCGAAATTTTGATTGCAAAAAAAAAAAATTTTTTTGTATGTTTTTTTGGCTTTTTTTAATTAGTTTTCGAGTTTTCACAATAACTAGTGGTTTTCATTTTAACCTTCCCCTATATATATATATATAGGGGATCGCTAAAATGAAAACCCTCTAGTTGTAAAAACATGAGAAACCACTTTATGGCCCTTAGATCAACTAAATGGATGGATGTGATTAAAAGTAGTTAATATTAATATTAAAAAATTTTTGTCTTATTATGTATTTAATAATATATTATAATACAAAAGAGTATTTAAGTAAAAATAACTCTATTTTGTCTTTTTATATTATTAATTTTAAATTACCTTTTTTGTCCTATTCATTAATTACTTTTTGTTACTTTTATTTTTTTAAAATAATTTCTTTATTAAAAACATTTTTAAATTCAGATTTTTTTAAAAGATTTTTATACTTTTTGCAATTTAAGTTTTACGTTAAACTTTTTACGTTTTTTTTTTGACGCGCCGTTTTTAACGCCGTTTTTTTTACGCAACGTTTTTCAAGCGTAACGCGCCGTTTTAACGCTGTTTTTTAACGCCGTTTTTTAACGCGCCGTTTTTTAACGCCGTTTTTTACGCGCCGTTTTTCACGCGCCGTTTTTACGCGCCGTTTTTACGCGCCGTTTTTTTACGCGTCGTTTTTCTCAATCAGCGTTTTTTTTAACACGTCGTTTCTAACGCGCCGTTTTTTAACGCGTCGTTCTCAATCGGCGTTTTTAACGCGCTGTTTTTTTAACGATGCCGTTTTTTAGCGGCGCGTTTTTTAACGCGCGTTCTCATCGGCGTTTTTAACGGCCGTTTTTAACACACCGATTTTTTTTAACGCGCGGTTTTTTAACGCCGTTTTTTTAACGCGCCGTTTTTTAACGCCGTTTTTTATGCGCCGTTTTTACGCGCCGTTTTTTACGCGCCGTTTTTTACGCGCGTTTTTAACGCGCCGTTTTTTTAAAGGCGTCGTTTTTTCTTAATCGGCGTTTTTTTAACGCGCCGTTTTTTAACGCCGTTTTTACGCGCGTTTTTTAAGTCGTCGTTTTTTCTCAGTCGTCCGTTTTTTAACGCGCGGTTTTTTTACACGTAAATAATGCGCCGTTTTTTCCACGTTTTTTAACGCGCCAAATTTTTTACACGCTTTTTTACACGCCGTTTTAACGCGCCGTTTTTCCGAAGTCTTTTAACGCGCCGTTTTTTTGAAGTTTTTTAACGCGCCGTTTTTCCGAAGTTTTTTAACGCGCCGTTTTTCAAGCGTCGTTTTTTTTTTTAAACGCGCCGTTTCTCCACGTTTTTAATGCGTCGTTTTTTTACACGCCGTTTTAAACGCGCCGTTTTTTTCACTTTTTTAACGCGTCCCTTTGTACACTTTTAACGTTTTGCGTTAAAAATTTAACTTTTTACGTTTTACGTAAAAGTTTTTACTTTTACGTTAAACTTTTTACGTTTTACGTAAAACTTTTTACGTTTTACGTAAACTTTTTACGTTTACGTTTTACGAAAAACTTACGAAAAAGTTTACCTAAAACTTACGAAAAAAATTTTACGAAAAACTTTTTACGTTTGACGTAAAACTTACGAAAAATTTACGTAACACTTTTTACGTTTCACGTTTTTTCGTTTTACGATAAAAAGTTTACGGTTTACGTTAACAAGTTTACGTTAATTTTTTTTACAAAAACGTTTTACGCAAAACCGAACGCAACAGAAAATCGCCGTTTTTTACGTTTTAACGCGCCGTTTTGTTTACGTTTTACGTCAAAAAAGTTTACGTATTACGATAAAAAAGTTTACGTTTTAACGCGCCGGTTTTATTACGTTTTACGCGCCGGTTTTTTACGTTAACGTTTTTTAACGATTTACGTGCCGGTTTTTTTTACCTCAACATTTTTAACGTTTTTACGTTTTACGCGCCGGTTTTTTATGTTTTATTGTTTACGTTTTACGTAAACTTTTTACGTTTTATGTTTATGATGTGGAAAAAGTAGTTCAAACTAATTAAACTAAAATTACCTAAATTACGACTCAAGTAATAAAAAATCTAGACTCCTAAACCAGACTAACTACTCACCGGCAAGTGTACCGGTCGACTCTAGCACAGAAAAGTAAGTCGGATGTCGAACCCACAAGGACTCTACGAATTACGTTAACGACTCAGTTAAGACTAAATACTGACACGACTAACAAATATTGTGTTTGAGGGGGGGGGGTTTGCTAAAATCCTAAAATTGTGATTAAATTAAAATTAACTAAAGCACGCACGAAGAACTAAGGTTTTGACTCAGATGAGATTAAAGACTACCTAGACATGAACCGATTTGACAATGAATGGACTTTTAAAGGGTTATTGTTGTATGGAGCCGGGATCGTTAAATACTAAACCTTAAGGTATTTCAATGCTAAGACTTCCCGACCCTTCTCAGGAAGAAACCTAGGAAACCCTACAAGGCTGTTATGATTACCGACTGTTAGATTTCCTCTCAGTCTCTAACGATTCTAAAAGTGCCTAATATGACTATATACCTCTCAGCGCGATAATCTAAGACAGTTCTAGGTTCTGATTTGGCTTACTAGACACAACTGCAATTAGGGAACTAACCTCGACTTCTTTCAAAAATCTAATTAGCTATATATTGCACTGCGACTAATAACTAACTCGAGCCTCTCAGCGACAAGCTAAGCAGAATACTTACTTCTAATTATATTTAGTTACTGTTTCTAAGGCTATCGGCCGATTTACCCAAAGATTACCCGAACCCGCAAGGATGCAAATAATCAACACAGACCTATGTTGTGATAAAGACCGTCACTAAGATCTATGTGAAACAGCAAGTAATCCACAATCAAAGATAAATACGCATGTGCACCAAGTCAAAAATTCTAGAACACGTTACTTTAAAAATCAATCCATAATCAAACAAATAAAAACCGTTAAAAGATCCAAAACATTAATCAAAACATCATCTAGTCTAGGTAGTTACGAAGATCTAGCCAAGGAACATCATGTCTAACGAAAAACAAATCAGTTTCAAAACAAGAATTCATGGTTAAATGACAAAACGTGAAAATAGTGAAAAAACGGGAGGTAAGACCCGAGTTATCTTCTTTCCTACGCTCCGTGCTTCGATCCTATGATTCTTGTACGCTCGAACGCCTCGAAAACCTTCAAAATCTGCTCTGAAAAATCGCCTTAGGGTTTCTTGATTCGTATGTATTTGTTGTTGATGATAAAATATTCAATTTATATGAAACCCTAGTCGACCAACATATCAGGCTTGTTAGTTACACCCGTCGCGTAGCGCGACGGGTAAAGCTCATGTGCTCGCGCTACGCGAGGCTTCCCAGGTCAACGAAAAGTCAATGTTTAGGCAGTGGTGTAGCGCGACAGCCTGATGTGTTCCCCTCGTGCTACGCGAGTGGGACTTTTTCACAGGAAGTTGCTTCCAAAAGCTTGTTTAACTCTCCAAAATCCTTGCAATTTATTCTAACACTTTTGTGTATTGAACCAAGACTTGACATTTGACATTTCAGCTCTTTTTGTTTTGCTCCAATTCCAGCATTTGTGTATCACGACCTGGAAAAAGCAATAAAGATCAATAGCACGCAATTCTAAACCTAAACTAAACTAAAATAACGATAAAATATACAAACTATACACGATAAAAGTATGTATTTTGCAATACATCAAATATCCCCACACTTACTCTTTTTTCGTCCCCGAAAAAAAGAATTATGCAACGGAATCATAAACAAACAAACACTCGGGCAGAAAATCATAGGTATACTTTAATTAAAACCAAGACTTGCGTTAGCAGCGATTGCAGATATGTTGATCCACTTTAAACCCGAATTTGATCCTAACCCTTATCATGTACATTTAGTTCAAGTGCGGTCAGTCTACCTAGGGTCTCAACTAGAATCTACAGTCCACCTACTCCCAACTCAAGCTTATAGGGCTAAACAACGATCATTTGAGCCAATTCCTAACCGTTTTATACCAAGATAAAGAGAGTTTGACATCAAATCTGATTTTTTTCTTTTTTCTTTTTTTTTTCTTTTCTAGCTTGCTTCAAATTTTTTTTTCAGTTCATTTTCGTGAGACTAGACGATGCTTTCCCTAACCCAAGCGGTATTCCGACTGTAGAGTCGCTATCCCCCCAATCACAGATTACATAGGTTTCGGTACTTTATTCGGCAAGTCGATTTTCACACATCCCATAGGCATTCCGGCTGTAGAGTCGCTATCCCAACCACAGATTACATAGGCCTGTGTTACTTTCATTTAGTTTCTAGCTCACTTTTATTATTTTTTTTTCAGCGAGATATGAACAAAAAACTCTAACCATCTTATTATAACGGCACCCCTTATACTATTTTTGCCAGTTTTAGTTTCCCATATTTCCCAGGCGAGAACCCACTAGCAAACCGACAATTAAGGTATTTAACTCAAAGGGATTTAAAACCAAAACCCGGGCCTACCCACACATCCCTAACTAGACGCAAGCTCGATTTATTATGATCTATATTATTATTATTCAAACCCGAGCAATCATTTGTTTTTTCTATCATTTTCCGTTAAAAATGCAAACTTCTTTTTATTTCGAAAGACATTTTTCTGATTTTTCAATTTTTTTGTATTTTTTAATTTTTTAATTTTTTTTGGATTTTTATAATTAAGACTCGATTATTTACATGTATTCCTATCCCCACACTTAGAGATTGCATTGTCCCTAATGCAAGAACGAGAATACGACTCAAACTGACTAACTACTTGTGACACCTGTGTCACCAGCGACCATCAAACAAATACCAAGCCGATGAAATATTGTATTTCATACTTGGGATCTTGTATAAATATGTGTATGTTTTGCACATATCAATTATTGTTCAATTTCAAACTCTACATTGCTTTCTAGAGCATTATACGCAAACTGGTGCGTAAACGTACTCAGTTTAATGCGACAAATACTCCGGAACATCAACATATACTCAACATACCTTAAATAACCTTTACATAACTTAGAAATAAGTTTTGAAGGCTTGGGTATAGCAAAAACAAGTTAATTCGCTTAACAGGGACTAAACTTGACAAACTGCGAAAGTATGCCAATTTGAACTGTAACGAACATTCTGGAACATGTTCATAAGTTAAACATACCCTAAATATCCTCTACATAGCTTAGAAAATAGGCTTTGAGGTGTTTGGTATGCTAAAACAAACTTTTGGATCATTCAGGGACTAAAAGTGTCAAAAAGTGCACAAGTTTGCACTTTCGCGCATAACTTACGTTCTGAATACATCCGGACATCCAAAAATTTATGTAAGCATCCTTATATTATGCCTTAGTGTTGGGCATGAGAAAAATCCATTCGTCGCGTCATTTGGATCGTCTTTCGCGCTTATGCGCATTCCGTCGTAACTAAGCGAACATCGCAATCGTACGGCCAAACGAACCGACATCCGGAATATTTTTGAGCATATTTCATGTCCCCTACACTTTAACTTCATCTTAGAGCCTTGAAATGAGGTTAACGGGGCTTAAACGTGCCAAAAATGGGCCAAAATACGTGTTTCTGAAGTGCAGGGACCAAAATTGTAAATTCTGATCTGGGAACCTTAGGCAGGGCGCGTAAGGATTTACCAAATCCTTACGCGGGGCGCGTGAGACTGTCAGACAGAAAAATCTTTGCATTTAATGCAGTTTGGCCTTTCGTTCGATCAAGGGGTAATGCCCTTTCACCCAATCAGGAGCCAAGGGCCAAGTTCTGACTTACCACAAGAATTTGACAAGTGTACGCTCGAGATCGCGGCACGATATTCGATAAACGATCCTAACGGTTCCACTTTTTCTATAAATACCCCCCCCCCTTTTTTTCCAAAAACCCACAAAATCTGATCTTAAGGCTCTAAGTTGGAACCATTGTTCCATACCTGAGCTATTTGATCTAGATTAGCACTCGGGGACCTTCCGTAAGTCTTCTTTCGCTCTTTTATCGCTTTTCGAGTCCGAAAGTCAACATTTTGTTGACTTTCTGCATTGACCAGCTTATGGTCGATGCGAAGTTCATGGAACTTCATAACGTGAGCGTGATCACGATGGTTATAGTCCGTAGTGACTATACCTACTGATCACAAACGTTAACTAGGCTCAGTGACGGGTCGTAGTTTCGGCCAAAATGTGCATTCTTGCATATTTTGTAACCAAACTACTCGTGAGCAGCAAAGCCGTTTGTTTTGATGTCAAACCTGTTTTCTAAACTTAGTTAAGCATGTTCTAACATGCTTAGCTCGTCACTTTTAGTTTAGTGCTTATACAGGGTCGTAAGGTAAGCGATCTAAACCATCGCTTATACTTTCGAACCCGACCCATTTGGTCGATCTTTAGGATCCGACCAAACACATTAGGTGACCATAGCTATAACCTTCCGAGGTTATACCTTGTGGTCACGATGTTAGGCGTTCCAGACGCGTTCTACGCGAACGACGCGTTAGGGTAGCCTAAGCTACCTAAACGGGTCATGATGGGGCGTAAGCACTTAGGTTAGGTTTCATCTTAGTATGTAGGCTTTGTTAAACCATATTACACGAGTCTCCATACTCGTTTGGTTTACGAACCCGCATACTATCCGACCCTCCGATTTTGGTCCGGTATATTAATATAGCTACCTATTAGGTGCCGTTTGATATCCCGTGACCTCTAGCATTATCTGGTTATTATACAAGGAATTCAAAGCAATCTCAGGTGAGTACATTGAACCCCATCTTTTACATGTTTTCGAGGAGTCAATGTGAGTACATTGAACCCCTCTTTTACTGTTTTCCAAACTGTTTTGGGGTGAAACACATGTGCCTACTTGCTACTTTTATGCTTTCCGGTTTTCACATCATATACTACTATGTTCGATAGTACATATATAGTACATGATTTCATTGTGTTTATGCTATGTATGCCCATTGTGTGCGTACTTAGTACATTGCTTTACATTTCATGCTACGTACGCCCGTTGTGTGCATACGTAGTACATTGTTTCACATTGCATTACTGTTGCATATGCTCATCCAGCATATGAACACATTACACCACATTTTGAACCGTTGTACTCTACAATACATTTCATGCTACGTACGCCCATTGTGTGCATACGTAGTACATTGTTTCACATTGCATATCTGTTGCATATGCTCAACCAGCATATGAACACAGTATACTACATTTTGAACCGTTGTACTCTACAATACATTTCATGCTACGTACGCCCATTGTGTGCATACGTAGTACATTGTTTCACATTGCATGTCTGTTGCATATGCTCATCTAGCATATGAACACATTACACTACATTTTGAACCGTTGTAACCATTTGACTATGTGAACCGTCTTACCCCTTTGATTTCATGAACCGTCTGTAACCATTGAACCGTGTAAACCAGTTGTATCCGTTGACTTGGATTACATTTGACAATAGACATTTGACTATACATGAACATTTCTACCGTTGTTAAACATTTCATCTTGATGGTTTGGTTTGAGTAAGTGATTTAAGTAACGAGGCATGTGTAATATGATACAAGCATGGTGGATACGCCGCTGGTACATCCTATATATAAGTGTTTGTATGGTATTACATATCGTAGCGTTATTTGAATCATTTCAATTTGAAACATAGAACATTTTATACAAATGACACGCTTTTCACAAGACATTGATTTACAAACAACAAATCTTATACAAACTCTTTTTTTACATGGTTATTCAGTTAACCATGCATTGTTCTCTTATTTATACATATCATTTGATCTTACCGTTTTTCAAATGATTTACAAGACAAAGCAAAATATGAGGTTCATGACTAAACATTTTCTCAAACTCAAGTCATGAATTCCGTTTTCACAAAACCAATGTATCTCACAGGCATTTTTATGCTGACGTACCTATTTTCACATGTGTTTTCAGGAGATGATGCATAGGACTTATCAAGACATACTTAGGCGGACCTGTGCCTTAGTAACTTAAAACGAGACAAGAACTAGTTAATTTATGTTATGTATTCTTTGGTTCTTGTTTAAACAATGTGAACTCTCATGTTTGATTAATAAAACGAAACTTCAATTGCCATGGATTTGAAACAATTGATTCTGTTACAACACTCCCCGACGTTTCCGCCACGTTTTGTATGTTCTACGTGGTCGGGGTGTGACAGAAAAGATGGTATCAGAGCCAATGGTTATAGGGAATTAGGTTATTAGTAATGCTTTGACCTAGTCTATAACCTTCCTAGGAACCTAACGCGAGTTTACTTGCGTTTAGTCACAAAACAATACCGTCACCTACCCTTAGGCGACGACCACAACAAGAACATAAATTTTAAAACCGCCTTGAAAGCTAATCATCTGTTCTAGGATGATTGATTACTAGGTTTTGAACCCTCTATTGTAAGGTTTTGAACCCTTTGTTATAAGGTTTTGAACCCCTTTGAATTTTCAAAACTCCCGTCAAAGTTTTGGGTCCTAAATAGTGTGAACACGTGCGAACTGGAAGGGTGAATGCCTGTACCCTGGGTTTTCTGTCTAAGGTTAGAGTGTTCGTACAAATCCGCATAATCGGACCAGTCACTCTTACCTGGGAACTCTTGGGGTGAGTGTCCACTTATAGGCGAGTATGTCTTCGTGATACACTATGAGGATCTATTTGCTTTGATTCAGCCCTGGTGTTGTTTGGTTGCTTCATGATTCAAACAAGTGACCATCAACCGTGATTATGGTCAGTGATTGTAACATCCTATTCTTACCCAATACCATTTTATTTGTTTCCTTTCATGTTTTCCTCTTTTAGAATGCCTCCTCGACGTGAACACCAGATAGCAACTGCCGAGCTGGCAGAAATTATTGCGCAGCAGATGGCTGCTCAATTCCCAAATCTCTTTGCTCAATGGAACCAAGCCAACAACAACAACAATGGTACATGCAATTTCAAGAACTTTAACTCGGCTAAACCACTCAAGTTTAGTGGTTCTGAGGGAGCAACTGGGCTTCTCCAATGGTTCGAGAGCATCGAGAATACCTTTCGCCACGTGCAGTGTCCGGAAAATCGCAAGGTCGAGTTTTCTTCGAGTGTGTTTCAGAAGAGGGCTCTTACATGGTGGAACGGGGTAATGAGAGACCGTGGTGCAGATGTTGCTCTAGCACAAACATGGGCTGAACTGAGAGCACTTATGATGAGAGAGTTTTGTCCTCGTCATGAACAACGAGCGTTGGAGAAGGAGTTTGATGATTTGAAACAAGATAGTGGCGAACACAGGGCATATACTGATAGGTTTGAGGAGTTGAGTCTACTTTGCCCGACTATGGTCGCCCCACTCGACAAGGCTATCGAAAGGTACATCGACGGCCTGCCTGACTCGGTACAAGACATTGTCACTGGTAGCAACCCTACCACACTCCGTCAGGCCATTGAGCTATCTGCAACCTTGACTGAATCGCAGATCAGAAAGCATAAACTTTTTCGAAAAGGTGACAAGAAATCAGCCGGGGAATCGAACCCAATCGAGGAATCAAAGACCATGGATGAACAGACTGAATCTCCTAAGAAGTCAAGGAAGCGAAAGGCTTCTCAGAACTTCACCGTGGTCGCTCACAATGGTCAAGCCGTCCCCAACCAACCAGCTCAACCCCCTGCTAGAAAACCATACAATGGAACTGCACCCTTGTGCAACCAATGTAGCCTCCATCATCACGCCAATGTACAGTGCCGCAAATGCCAGACTTGTGGACTCATAGGCCATACAACAAGAATCTGCCCAGCTGCAGCTGCACCAAACCAAGCTGGCAACAATCCCGCTCAAGGTCGTTTCCTACCAGGTTCTTGTTTCAACTGTGGCGAGATGGGTCATTTCCGAAGAAATTGCCCAAAGCTTGCTAATGCAAATCCAGCACAAGGATGATCACCCGACTGACTAGAAGACAACATCGTTTAGAAATAATCATGTCTTATGTATTAAGTTTCTTTTGTTGTCAAGATCCAAGGAACAGTTGATATCGTTGTTTATAAATAAATCTTTCATTTACATTGCAATGTATTTCGATGGTTGCATGTATAAACGACATATCCCTTGCAATACCGACAATCAAGGAACCGTATTCCTTGAAGAACAAACTACCCCCAAAATTCTCCCATTCTATAATCGCTTGCGTCTTCCACGGAATTCCTAAGTACCCGTTTATTCTAAGGAAACGAAGTACAAGGCGCAGGTTACAACACAAGACGAATACCCAAGGTACCACTATAAATCCTTAATAGGGTACCTAGGAATTTCCCGTAAGTCTTTAATTGTTGTATACCTTCATTCGAATGTGGTGATTCCTTGTAATCAAAAATCGAATTTTGGGAGATCTTTCTATCTTCTCAGATAGATTCCAGTGAACATTGAGATCCGTCGACAGGTTTCCATATCCGTATTCAATCGATAACAAGTTAATAACAAATTATGATCAAATTAAACAATTATGTGACTATGTGCTTATGTGTTTCCTTATGTATTGTTGTGTGATCCAAATTATGTTATCCAAATCTTCGTAGAATCTTACATATCCGTGTACAAGAGATTCATAGTAGGATGCCCAAGGGTATTACTTAAAATCCTCAATGGACTTCTATGTTATAGTTAAGTCCCTCGGATTATAAAGTACTACTTCATAATTAGACCCCTTGAGTGGTCTAGCTAAACAGATTCATCCAAAAATCTGGTTAGGGATATCATGTGATGATATAGCTGAAAGGACTCCTTGGTGGCCTAACCAAGAGGATCCCCTGTCGATCTAATTAAAAGGAACCGATGGAAGTCTAGTCACCCTCGTCACAAGTTTGATATCCTTCCCCAAAACATTACAAAACAAACTGTGCGGACTGTGCAAGGGATTACGTAATTATGGATGCATACATAATTATGGAATTTAGTGCACAGAAATCACAGGAAGTTCTGTCATGTGTCTAGAGTTAACCCTATTCATTTCCAATTCTGATGAAGCATCCGTTGAGGAAAAATGAACTAGCTATTAATTTTTCACTTCTGAAGAATATCCGTTGAGGAAATGAATATCCGTTTATCCTTCATTTCCAAATCTGAAGAATACCCGTCGAGGAAAATGACTCCGTTTGTTCATTTTCGTTCTGAAGATTTATCCGTTGAGGAAATGAATATCCGTTTATCCTTCATTTCCAAATCTGAAGAATACCCGTTGAAGATGACCCCGTTTGCTCATTTTCGTTTCTGAAGATTTATCCGTTGAGGAAATGAATATCCGTTGTGTAATCCTTCATTTCCAACTCTGAGGAAGCAACCGTTGAAGATGACTCCGTTAGTTCATTTTCGTTTCTGAAGATTATCCGTTGAGGAAATGAATATCCGTTGTGTAATACTTCATTTCCAACTCTGAGGAAGCAACCGTTGAAGATGACCCCGTTTGTTCATTTTCGTTTCTGAAGATTATCCGTTGAGGAAATGAATATCCGTTGTGTAATCCTTCATTTCCAACTCTGAGGAAGCAACCGTTGAAGATGACTCCGTTAGTTCATTTTCGTTTCTGAAGATTATCCGTTGAGGAAATGAATATCCGTTGTGTAATCCTTCATTTCCAACTCTGAGGAAGCAACCGTTGAAGATGACTCCGTTAGTTCATTTTCGTTTCTGAAGATTATCCGTTGAGGAAATGAATATCCGTTGTGTAATACTTCATTTCCAACTCTGAGGAAGCAACCGTTGAAGATGACCCCGTTTGTTCATTTTCGTTTCTGAAGATTATCCGTTGAGGAAATGAATATCCGTTGTGTAATCCTTCATTTCCAATTCTGATGAAGCAACCATTGAAAATGACCCGTCTGTTCATTTTCGTTTCGGAAGAATGATCGTTAAGGAAATGATAAGATATTGCCTTACATATCATTGGTGGTTATTTGGCAAATTCACAAATAGACTCCTACGAATAAATTTCGGGACGAAATTTCCTAAAGTAGGGGAGACTGTGACACCTGTGTCACCGCGACCATCAAACAAATACCAAGCCGATGAAATATTGTATTTCATACTTGGGATCTTGTATAAATATGTGTATGTTTTGCACATATCAATTATTGTTCAATTTCAAACTCTACATTGCTTTCTAGAGCATTATACGCAAACTGGTGCGTAAACGTACTCAGTTTAATGCGACAAATACTCCGGAACATCAACATATACTCAACATACCTTAAATAACCTTTACATAACTTAGAAATAAGTTTTGAAGGCTTGGGTATAGCAAAAACAAGTTAATTCGCTTACAGGGACTAAACTTGACAAACTGCGAAAGTATGCCAATTTGAACTGTAACGAACATTCTGGAACATGTTCATAAGTTAAACATACCCTAAATATCCTCTACATAGCTTAGAAATAGGCTTTGAGGTGTTTGGTATGCTAAAACAAACTTTTGGATCATTCAGGGACTAAAAGTGTCAAAAAGTGCACAAGTTTGCACTTTCGCGCATAACTTACGTTCTGAATACATCCGGACATCCAAAAATTTATGTAAGCATCCTTATATTATGCCTTAGTGTTGGGCATGAGAAAAATCCATTCGTCGCGTCATTTGGATCGTCTTTCGCGCTTATGCGCATTCCGTCGTAACTAAGCGAACATCGCAATCGTACGGCCAAACGAACCGACATCCGGAATATTTTTGAGCATATTTCATGTCCCCTACACTTTAACTTCATCTTAGAGCCTTGAAATGAGGTTAACGGGGCTTAAACGTGCCAAAAATGGGCCAAAATACGTGTTTCTGAAGTGCAGGGACCAAAATTGTAAATTCTGATCTGGGAACCTTAGGCGGGGCGCGTAAGGATTTACCAAATCCTTACGCGGGGCGCGTGAGACTGTCAGACAGAAAAATCTTTGCATTTAATGCAGTTTGGCCTTTCGTTCGATCAAGGGGTAATGCCCTTTCACCCAATCAGGAGCCAAGGGCCAAGTTCTGACTTACCACAAGAATTTGACAAGTGTACGCTCGAGATCGCGGCACGATATTCGATAAACGATCCTAACGGTTCCACTTTTTCTATAAATACCCCCCCCTTTTTTTCCAAAAACCCACAAAATCTGATCTTAAGGCTCTAAGTTGGAACCATTGTTCCATACCTGAGCTATTTGATCTAGATTAGCACTCGGGGACCTTCCGTAAGTCTTCTTTCGCTCTTTTATCGCTTTTCGAGTCCGAAAGTCAACATTTTGTTGACTTTCTGCATTGACCAGCTTATGGTCGATGCGAAGTTCATGGAACTTCATAACGTGAGCGTGATCACGATGGTTATAGTCCGTAGTGACTATACCTACTGATCACAAACGTTAACTAGGCTCAGTGACGGGTCGTAGTTTCGGCCAAAATGTGCATTCTTGCATATTTTGTAACCAAACTACTCGTGAGCAGCAAAGCCGTTTGTTTTGATGTCAAACCTGTTTTCTAAACTTAGTTAAGCATGTTCTAACATGCTTAGCTCGTCACTTTTAGTTTAGTGCTTATACAGGGTCGTAAGGTAAGCGATCTAAACCATCGCTTATACTTTCGAACCCGACCCATTTGGTCGATCTTTAGGATCCGACCAAACACATTAGGTGACCATAGCTATAACCTTCCGAGGTTATACCTTGTGGTCACGATGTTAGGCGTTCCAGACGCGTTCTACGCGAACGACGCGTTAGGGTAGCCTAAGCTACCTAAACGGGTCATGATGGGGCGTAAGCACTTAGGTTAGGTTTCATCTTAGTATGTAGGCTTTGTTAAACCATATTACACGAGTCTCCATACTCGTTTGGTTTACGAACCCGCATACTATCCGACCCTCCGATTTTGGTCCGGTATATTAATATAGCTACCTATTAGGTGCCGTTTGATATCCCGTGACCTCTAGCATTATCTGGTTATTATACAAGGAATTCAAAGCAATCTCAGGTGAGTACATTGAACCCCATCTTTTACATGTTTTCGAGGAGTCAATGTGAGTACATTGAACCCCTCTTTTACTGTTTTCCAAACTGTTTTGGGGTGAAACACATGTGCCTACTTGCTACTTTTATGCTTTCCGGTTTTCACATCATATACTACTATGTTCGATAGTACATATATAGTACATGATTTCATTGTGTTTATGCTATGTATGCCCATTGTGTGCGTACTTAGTACATTGCTTTACATTTCATGCTACGTACGCCCGTTGTGTGCATACGTAGTACATTGTTTCACATTGCATTACTGTTGCATATGCTCATCCAGCATATGAACACATTACACCACATTTTGAACCGTTGTACTCTACAATACATTTCATGCTACGTACGCCCATTGTGTGCATACGTAGTACATTGTTTCACATTGCATATCTGTTGCATATGCTCAACCAGCATATGAACACAGTATACTACATTTTGAACCGTTGTACTCTACAATACATTTCATGCTACGTACGCCCATTGTGTGCATACGTAGTACATTGTTTCACATTGCATGTCTGTTGCATATGCTCATCTAGCATATGAACACATTACACTACATTTTGAACCGTTGTAACCATTTGACTATGTGAACCGTCTTACCCCTTTGATTTCATGAACCGTCTGTAACCATTGAACCGTGTAAACCAGTTGTATCCGTTGACTTGGATTACATTTGACAATAGACATTTGACTATACATGAACATTTCTACCGTTGTTAAACATTTCATCTTGATGGTTTGGTTTGAGTAAGTGATTTAAGTAACGAGGCATGTGTAATATGATACAAGCATGGTGGATACGCCGCTGGTACATCCTATATATAAGTGTTTGTATGGTATTACATATCGTAGCGTTATTTGAATCATTTCAATTTGAAACATAGAACATTTTATACAAATGACACGCTTTTCACAAGACATTGATTTACAAACAACAAATCTTATACAAACTCTTTTTTTTACATGGTTATTCAGTTAACCATGCATTGTTCTCTTATTTATACATATCATTTGATCTTACCGTTTTTCAAATGATTTACAAGACAAAGCAAAATATGAGGTTCATGACTAAACATTTTCTCAAACTCAAGTCATGAATTCCGTTTTCACAAAACCAATGTATCTCACAGGCATTTTTATGCTGACGTACCTATTTTCACATGTGTTTTCAGGAGATGATGCATAGGACTTATCAAGACATACTTAGGCGGACCTGTGCCTTAGTAACTTAAAACGAGACAAGAACTAGTTAATTTATGTTATGTATTCTTTGGTTCTTGTTTAAACAATGTGAACTCTCATGTTTGATTAATAAAACGAAACTTCAATTGCCATGGATTTGAAACAATTGATTCTGTTACAACACTCCCCGACGTTTCCGCCACGTTTTGTATGTTCTACGTGGTCGGGGTGTGACACCTATTGTGTGGGTTGAACGAATAAGGGGAGTGGGCCGACCCTCCATTTGGGCTGCCCACTGAGCTCGGTTACAAGCATACGACCACTTCGGCTTGTGCGATCGGGTTCTACGTTGTGCGTTCCGTTCACGTATCAAGTACACATATTACACATAGCATTCATATAACATAAAGTTCACGTAATCACATGTCATTCACATACGTCATAACATTCAATTAAGTTCACATGCATTACATACATTACAAGGACGGGTTTAAAATACGAGTTGTCACATCACCTTTTCATCAAAGCCACCATCAAAGCTACGAGATCTGAATATCGAAGATCAAAGCCACCAGATCCGAAGATCGAAGATCGAAGACACCATGTGTTCATGTACTCATCCTTTTCTTTTGAAGCCACCAGATCTGAAGATCGAAGCAGGGTGAAATCGTTTGGTTGCATGAGTTTCTAGAGAGGGAAAATTATTGGAACACCAAGACCAAAAACACACACAAGTGTGCGAGTGAGAAGCAGGTCAGAAATCATTTGGTTCATGGGTTTTAGAGAGAGAAAGTTGTTAGAACACCAAGAACACACACACAATTGTGTGAGAGAGAAGCAGGTAAGAAATCATTTGGTTCATGGGTTTTGGTCAAGAGAAAAAGTTGTTAGAACACAAAGAACATACTCACAAGTATGACATGGACTGGTTCTATGTCTTAATGTTATTTATTTGGTAAAAGTTGAATGATTTTGTGTGTGTATGAGTAAAATAGATTTGATAGTTTCTTGGGTATTTTTTTTGTTCTAAATGTATTAAAAAAATTTAGAATTGAGATAATGATTGTTGTTGTTGTTGTTATATATTAGTTACCTTTAAAAAGTCCATAATCTAATCGTTGATGATCTCGTTTATTTTATAAAAAAATTGTGTTTGGTTTGGTTGCTTGTTTGAGACTTTTGATCTGAACAGTAACTGTTTTTGTTAGTTTGGTTGCTTGTTTAGGGCTTTTGATCTGTTTTTTGTGTTATACTAGGCGGTAACACATGTATAGGCATGTTACATGTGTTACAACAAAAAGTTTACACATGTGTAACATGTAACACATGTTATACATGTGTTACCACTCTAGTGTAACACAAGTTACAAACATGTTTTACATATGTGCAAGCCCCTATATGTTGCTTGTTTGGGGCTTTTGTTTATCCTATATGTTATGTGTTATGTGTTATGTGTTACCTTTAGAAACTTCATAATTTATTAAGAATATCTCATTTATTTTAAAAATAAAAACCAGTGTCTTTTTGTGGGATAATTAGATACATATATAGTAACAACGTTACACATGTTATTTATAGTTACCCCAACCCTTTTTGGACACAAAGGGGGCTGCACATATGTAACACATGCTTGTAACTTGTGTTACATTAGAGTGGTAACACATGTATAGCCACATTACACATGTTACATATAGTTGTTACACGTGTTACAACAAAACTTTACACAAGTACACATGTTATAACATATACTGATGTACTTGTTTTGTTCATAGGTGAATGGATGTTTTGTGTTCAAGATGAAGATGGTTATCAAGGAGCAAAGCATATTGTTTTGAAGTAACAATGAAGGAATCTTTTTTCACAACATTATGCAGATACATATTAGAATGCCTATTGTTACTTCAAAACAATGGACAATTCTAACATGTGTAACACTTTCTAACATGTTTACGGACCTATTTTTTTAAGGGTGCACCCCCGTAACCAATTCGGTAACCAATGAAACCATCATGTATTACCTGTGTTAAACACTGTTGTTATGTGGTTACTTGGTTTATATTATATGACAATGATTCCCATGTGTTGCATATACTTTTGTAACTTGTGTTACAAATCACATGTACTAGCATGTTTGGATGTATACATGTTACATATACCAAGTGTTTTTCATACACATATATACCATGTGTGTTTCATACACACATGTAACATGCGTATGACTTGTGGTGCATATACTCATATTACATGTATACGTACGTTATTACATTTTTTGCTGGCATAATTAGCTACGTATGTTAGATTCTACGTATATCTTGTAACATGTGTTACACTTTTAGGTAATATATGTTGTTACAGGGAGTTACACATATATACTTGACGTAATAGTGATTTTAAATGCAAAAATGTTTTTTAGATGAACTTCACTTGGATAACACATTTTCATTACCTTTAGAAACTTCATAATTTATTCGGAATATCTCGTTTATTTTACAAATAAAAAAAGTTACTTATATGTAGTAACAACGTTACACACTATAGAGTGAAACAACATTTCCCATTTTGCCGTAACCCATGTTACACACTATAGAGTGAAACAACAGTATTGAACGCTGTTGTAGGTATCGATGTTGTAGGTTTGTTACATCATGTTACACACTATAGAGTGAAACAACATTTCCCATTTTGCCATAACACATGTAACCTTTTTGTGGGTATCGATGTTGTAGGTTTGTTACATCGTGTAACATGTATAGAGAAGTTGGATGATATTGCGTTGACATTGGATTTGAGTGAAATATCTTTTTCAATCACAATCACTTACGTTGACTTTGGAGTTTAAGGGATACAACCTATAACATGTGTTACACTGAAGTGTTACATAAGTGTTTTCAATTTACACATGTTACATCTTGTGTAATATGTTATACATGTGTAGACTTTGGTTGTAACACATGTAACAACTATATGTAACATGTGTAGCATGGCTATACATGTGTTACATATGTGTAGCCCATTTTTGTATCTAAGAAATGGCTGGTGTAACTATAAGTAACACGTGTAACATTGTTACAACATATGTAGATAATTATGCCAACAAAAAAAACATAACTTTTTATTTATAAGATAAACGAGATCATCCGTCTTCATCCAAAAACATGGCCTTCACAACACATTACAATAAAACTTAAACGTAATAAAATGTTTATACAGACTTAATATATACAAATGATCCAAAAATGATCATACATGTGTTACCCTCTAGTGTAACATAAGTTACAAACATGTCTTACATATGTGCAACCCCGATTTTTGGTAACAAAAGGGTTGAACATATGTAACACATGTTTGTAACATGTGTTACACTTGAGGGTAACTTCTGTGCAACGTCAAAGGTACCCACCACCTGCCCTTCATCGACTTCTTGTTCCCATTCTTCATTGGTTTCTCCATCTACCTTCTTTCGCTTTATGGCCACCTGTTGTCGTATCCGATATTGTGGTTCTCTTTCTTCCTACCAAGATCCCTTCTCGTTTGGCTGCAACTGCTATGGTCAAGTCGTAATAACACAAGTTACAGTCCAGTATTTTTAATCTACTAATTAAAAAAATTGAAGTAACATAACTAACACAAATTACCCTCTACCTAATTATGCCCTGAAGTTGAAGATTCCCCAAATTTTGAGTTTTTATCTGCATCATTTCACATATAAAAAAACTAAATAAAACCACCCAAAAAAAGATTACATATGTAAACAGTTACCATAAATACCTTTATTTTTCCTACATTTCAAACTACTATCCGGTGGAACCAACTCCCTCGCTGCAAGCACTAAAATAACATGTAACATATGTTAGCAGAACCTTTCGTATCTGTTTGTCGTCGTATCACATTTTTTACATCTATAGCTTTTGTTTTTGTTTTTGTTTTCTAGACTAAACAGTTGTGCTCCCCACAACAATTTTTTTAGATGGTGTTACCCTCCAGTGTAACACACGTTACAAACATGTGTTACATATGGGTAGCCCCTTTTGTGTCCAAGAAAGGGCTGGTTTTAACATAAGTAACACGCGTAACATTGTTACAACATATGTAGCTAATTATGCCAGCAAAAAGAACAACTTTTTATTTATAAAATAAAAGAGATCATCAACTCATCAACTATTAAATGGACTTTCTATTTCTAAAGGTAATGAAAATGTGATATCCGAGTGAAGTTTATACATGACAACTAAAAACCCATCTAAAATAACATTTCAACATTTAAAAAGATATAGTAAGTTAATAACAACTGAATAATATCAAAAAATAAAAATGATTTTAATACAAAAACAAAAACCTGTAAACTACATAAACATTTACCCATTACTAGACCACTTTGAGCACACAAAAACATATTAACAATAGCCTTAACAAAAAAATCAAGGTAAATTAAGCTCAAACCTGCTTCTCTCTCACATACTTGTGCGTGTGTTCTCGGTGTTCGAGATGAACACGATGAAGATTGTGGGATCTCTCTCTAAAATCATGGTAAATTAGGTTCAAACATGCTTCTCTCTCACACACTTGTGCGTGTGTTCTTGGTGTTCGAGATGAACACGATGAAGATAATTGTTTCTCTCTCTAAAATCTTAGTAAATTAGGTTTAAATTTGATTCTCTCTCACACACTTGTGTGTATGTTCTTGGTGTTCCAGATGAACATGATGAAGATTGTTGTTTCTCTCTCTAAAAAACTTCATCCCCATTCATTCACCGATCAGAATTTCTCTTTCTACCAGATAAACACAATGAACACGATGGAGAAATTCTCTAAAAACCCAGATGAACACGATGGAGATTCTTGTTTCTCTTTCTTAACCAACAACTTTCTCTCTCTAAAACAACACATGTTTCTACCACACATGAACACGTTGGAGATTCTTGTTCTCTTTCTTGATGAACGTGATGGGAATTCTTGATATTTTGAATTATCAAAAGAAGAAGAAGAGAGAGAATGAGATATAGATGATGATGGTTTGATGGATTTGATGGTGATACACTGCTCATATCAAATCAACAATATTTTAAAATATTTTATGTACCTGGGTTCTCTTTGCTTTTACACAAATACCCTCCTGGCCCACTCATCAACATAAGTAATGTATTTAATTTAAATCAATAAACCATCAAATTTCCCTAACCCTTAGATGATGATGATCAATGGTTATAAAGTGAGTTTCCTAGGTTTTCTTAGTACAAATAAGTTTTCTATACATCCTTCCCCTATATATATATATATATATATATATATATATATATATATATATATATATATATATATATATATATATATATAAGGTAGGGTTCTAGAGTGAACAATGGTTCATTTGTGAACAAAATGAACAAATCTTGACCTTTGATTTAGTAGATGATAAGATCTAAGAGTAATGACATTTTTGTAAATATCATAGCATATTTATTAATAAAAAATTCGCACAAGGGGTATTAATGCAATTTTTTGTTCCATATTCATAGCATATTTTTGTTTTTAGGAGATCAGATTAATCTCCAAAATAGAAAACGTATCTATATTCTCTACCATATTAATTCCACCGGAGATTCAATCCTTCCAGCATCGATATAAAAAAGTGTCGCCGACATTAAGAGACGCCAGAATAGACATCTGATTAAAATTAGCCGGAATCGCCAGAATAGACATCTGAATAGACGCCAGAATAGACATTCTCTACCCTCTACCCTTTTAATTCCACCGGAATAGACATCTGATTAAGAGTAGTCGGAATCGCCGACATTAAGAGACGTCGGAATCGCCGTCACACAGAGGAGGATCTTCAGAGCTAACAGATCTCCGGAATACTCATACGATTTTCAACCACAAAAGGTACACAATACTCATCCGATTTTTTTGAGTATAATGTTGATTTAACAAATTAGTGGATTTTGCTCTGTTTTTGTGCGATATTGCTATGTTTTTAGGCGATGGTTGGCTGTTCAATCGTTGTATGTGGTTAATTTTTTTTGAAAGATAGGGTTGATTTAACAAGATAGTGGATTTTACTCTGTTTTTATGCGATGTACACATGTGTATATTGTGCGTATTTTGTTGTCACCACGGCGATGTACACATGTGTATATTGTTATGATGATTTGTTAATACACTAGATTGTACACATATGCACAAGGTTTTTTTTATCTGCAACCTGGGTTGTACACAATGTACACATGTATATACGTAGTCGATACACAGGTGTACAAAAGGTTGTACACAATGTACACATGTGTATACGCAGTGATATTAAGACCGTTCAGTGATTTAAGTTTACGGATAATGCAGGCAAATGGTGTTCCTAACAGAGTCCAGAATAGGTCTTATGAAAATATTTCAAATAAAAGATTTTCAACCTAATGTGTGGATGGAAGTTGCGATTATCAACTGCTTTGCTTCGATGCTTAATTATGAAGATAACATTAACATAAAGATGGTTGGTTGTACACGTAATATAGAATGAAGATGTGTTTGACCCAGTTAAGGAAAAAATATGTTGTGAAGATTGTGTGCTCCCATGCTAACACGCTCCGCGATCAAGTAATGGCGAATAGACTTAATATTTAAAACGCTCCACGTAGACAATAATATGTTTATGACTTATTTTAACCATATGTGGTTACGTGGTTAGGTTGGTTTTTGTTTTTTATATTGGAAACTAGATGTTTGGTTGGTTGGTTGGTTTAGTTTTATTCTAGTTTTGGATGAATTTTTGTGAACTAAATGTACAATGTATTCAGTTGTACATGTGTATATACACAAGTGTTCTGATGTATAAAAAAATTAAATATAAAAACAGTTTTTAAGTTTGTACAAAGAAAGAAAGAAACAATCATGGAGAATTGGTGGATTTGGGAGAAGAGCTGTTAAGGATAGGGCGTCTTCTTCGAACGTGTCAATAATCCATTGTAGTGAACTAGGTCGGGTCGGATCATGGCGGTGAAGGTGACGGCAGTGGCATTAGTAGTGGAGTCGACGACAACCAATTAGTGGTGGTGATTCTAATGATGGGGCTGCAATGACATAGGTGGCGATGACTAGTAGATCGAGAGGGTAATGGCGGCCGTGAACAAATAGGTGAAGGCAGTGGTCATTAAGCAGCAACAGATAAATGGTAGCAGTAGAAGATGATAATATGTAGTGTCGTTTTATTCGAGGCTTTTATAGATGGTGATCATTACAAAAGTGACAATTTTTTATCAACTGTATAATCTGAATAGCTGTAAAGTAAGGGATAATTGCGTGGTGCAGTAACAGTTTTGTGTTTATATAAGTAATATCTTTTATCGGTACTTGTTAGATAATGAGGGTGAGTAACTTACTTAAAATTAGATCAAAAAAGAGAGTGTAATTAACTCAAGCCAACTTACTTGTACAAACTTTCAAGAGTTCGAGTTCATGTAATTTCACTGGTGACCTCGTGTGTGTTATAATAAGCTTCAGCTAAACGATCTACATAAAAGAATGCTATTTGTTAGTGTGCTAAAACAACCATAAGTATTCCAATAAAACACAACGGCTACTGCAGTGCTCTTTTTCGTAACAACCTATTCCATGGCTTCCCAAGTCCTCTCTCATCCTTCGTTCTCCCATATCCCGCTGCCAAAACCGTCATCTACAACTTACAAGAACCTATATATTACCTAGATTTGGTTAAAGGTCAGTGTGTGGCTTGTTTTTCAACATGTTTCTCTCATGTAATTTGCTTCCATACCTTGTAAAACAAAATTATCAATCTATATGTCCAATCACACATGACATGATTTACAAGGTTATAAAAAGTACATGTCAAACATGGTAAATGCATGATTTCAATCTAAGTTGAAACTATTTTTGAAACCATGATTTCATAAAAATGAGTTTTAAGTCAGGGTTAGTAAAAACAAGCTCATACTCATTAGTATGCCTAGGGCTATCTTGGCATGAGCTTGAGTCTGTAAACAATCATAAGATGATCTATACAAGCAATTATGAAATACATTGTGTTAAACCATAAAAAAACATACATTATTTACAAGATTAATAAAAGCATACATACATACATACAGCCACTTCATACTACTTCTAGACTACATAGGTGCTTTTCATGGTGCAACAATGACATGTCAAAGGTGCAAGCAAGCAAACAAATGAAAAATAACTCATTAGTAGAAGGGCCTGCAGCCTTTGTTGATTTAGTCATCTTCCGACACAAGGTTGGCACATGTATGAGCCTATTTGCTTTATAGATGACAAATCTTAATTTAGCAGAATGTTATTCTCCATAATCGACAATAAAACAAGAAAATGGTGCAACCGCAATGAACATGTACAGTCAAATGTCAAAGGTGGAAGCATACAAATGAAAAACAATCTTCTTCATTATTCTTAACTAATAGACGTAACCCTAACTTAATCCCATCCTCATCACAAACCCTTGCTACACATCGTTTTCTTTATACACTGCTTTAAACAACACAAAAAGGTTTAAGAACACATTATTCTTGACTAATAGACGTAATGTAAGTAAAACATAAATCAATCACAAACCCACATATAAAATATACATCTAGCAACTAAAAAGAAATTTAATAAAGAAGAAAAGCTATTTTATGAACAATCAACTATAACCCTAACTTTTAAATCAACAAATAGGGGACGATATCATAATTATACACATTCGTATAAAAGAAATGGGGAAAAAATTTAAAACTTTGATTGATACCTGCAATATCCCACAAATAAAATCGCCTTTTGAAGGAACTTGAATTGTTGAAGAAGAAGGAAACACTGGAACAAAAAGGGTGGTCTGATCTGTCACACCCCGACCACGTAGGACAACAAACCGTGGCGGAAACGTCGGGGAGTGCTGTAACAGAAGCTATTGTTTCACAACCATGGATACTAAAATAGTTTCGTTTTATTGATAATATTAAACATTACATTGTCTTGACACAAAACAAACAAGTTAAATATCGACTATCATTGTTATTATGTCACTAAGGCCTTGTCCAGATCCTATGTGAAGCAACAACACCTGAAACATATGTAAAAACAAAGTCAGCAAAGAAATGCTGGCGAGTACATAGGTTTTATAAGAGTATTGGAATCATGGCTCGTTTATATGTTGCAGTACATTATTAGACTACAAGAGTCAAAATACAACCTTGTTTTAAAAAGTGTATTGCAACGTAGTTAACCAACTCAAATCAAGTGGGTTATAGTTTGTAAAATCCCATAGCCATGCTTCTTAACCCAAAAACATTTGTTTTAGAAAACCAACTTGTAAAACATCTTGTAAAAACTTGTTAAAAACTCGTATGGTTTATATCTTTTAGAAAACATCGTTGTGTGACTGATGTGCACATAATGCAACATATAAATTACATCAATTGTGGCATAAAACTAACCCTTTTTTAGTACTAATGTTGGAAAAAGTGTGCTTTTGTCTTCCTTTTGTATTTTCAGGATTAAATGAGCTCAAAACAACAAAAGAAGCAAAAAGACAACATAATCTAACATAAATACAAGAAAAGAAACAAAAGTGACATGCCCGACCTCCCGACAGCATCTTCCCAAGCAAAACAGAGAAGACAGAAGACTGAACACGCCCCGTGCTCAGTAAGCACGGGGCCATGCCCAAGTGCCAGCAGAAAAGACAAACTCATAGAAGCTTCTGTTTCCCACCACGGGGCCGTGCCCAGCGGACACGGAGGCGTGGTCAACTTCCTGCAAGCGCATTTATTGTAATTGCAAATTACAATTAATGAAGAGAGAGAGTCAGATGGACACGGGGCCGTGCCCAGCGGACACGGGGCCGTGTCCGAGCTTCTGTTCAGCCTATAAATAGGAATGTTTGGAGCTCTTGCAACTCATCCCTTGGATCACCACCTCTATCACACTTCACCCACCACCACCATAAACGATCATCCACCACCATTATCCATTGTCCATCATAGAGTGTGTGAGTCGTCTCGGGATCCAAGATTGATCGTAAGAGTTCTTGACAATCAAAGGCCATGTTTGCCTAAGTCTCTTACATCACTTGGTGAAGACAAGTGTTTAGTGTAATACTTGTTATTTTTAATCTTTTGCACTTTTTAATTGGTTTTGTATTAATGACTTTAATTACTAGTTTCTTATGTTGAAGGTGATTCTTCCTTATCGTTTGTCCGTGGTGTCTTGGCATTATTTTACTGTCTATATAAAATAAAAGATTTTCACCATTCATATCTCCACGGTCTATATGGAGGTATGTTGGCTACCTGGTCGGGGGTTAAGGGAACGGTTTGGTAAGAGTCTTGCCATTGTTCAGTGTATAGATCCTGCAAAGGACCTGGGTCAAATTTAGTAGGACCTCCTTCAATACCCAAAGGTATTGGATGGCGGGGGTCCAAACTCTTTAATCCCCTCATAAGTTAAACTACTATTAAAACTTTAACCCAACTACTTAGGACTGTATCCCTGCTGACTCAGACTACTTAGCTGAGGGTAACGTCGCCTTCAAAAGAGGGGCCTACCACATTATGCATTAATAACTTAATTAATTATCTTTCAATAATCCGACCCTTTAGGATTGTATCCTTGCTGACTCAAACTACTGGGTTGAGGGTAACGTCGCCTTCAAAAGAGGGGCCTACTACAATAACTATGATAATCTCTTAAACAAGTGCAAAAGTGCAAAAATAATCAAAGGTTACACTACACACGAGTCGGATCCAAGTGATTCATCTTGTCTATCTGTTTTTACTTTTATTTTATTTTTCAGCATTTTAGTTAGTTTTATTTTTTTTAGTTTAAAAACCTTTTTCTAACATTTTGATTTGATTAGACGTTGAGGATAAACCGGTACTAAAAGCCCTTGTGTCCTTGGACGACCTCGGTATCTTACCAACACTATACTACGTCCACGATGGGTGAACTTGCCCATATGTGTGTTTAGTGTTAGTAAATATCGTGTTTTATAAATTTAAAACTTGGCTAAAAAGTGTAAAAGGGCTTAAAATATATACCTAAAATATAACACACTTCACGCACATCAAGTTTTTGGCGCCGCTGCCGGGGACACAAGGATTTTAAGAAAGTTAGGAATCAACGGCCTAATCATTGTTTTATTTTCTTTTTATTTTTTTAGGATTTTCTTAATTTTCAGCTTCTGCAGAGCTCAGCACGGGCCGTGCGCAGCAGTGTCACTGGCAGTTTTTATTTTCCGAGTTACATAGGATTGAGCACGGGGCCGTGTCCAACTTTCCAGTAACAGGGATCCGGAAAACAATCGCTGTATCTCCGACCACGGGCCGTGTTCAGTGAGCACGGGGCCGTGGTGAACTTTCTGACCAACATTCTTTTCTGTTTTTATTGCAGGATTTGGAACCAGATGCCACATCTGAACCTTCTACGTAGTGTATGAGCTCCAGTTCTAATAAAGACATAAAAGAACCTCTAGAATAACCCGAACGCTTTCTCAGAAAAAAGACTTAAAGCTAAAAACCAAGAGAAGGTTTCGGTGGACCCACTTCCAATGGCGGACCAACGTACCCTCATGGATTACCTACGACCCACCGTAGGTAATCTCGGCGCCGATATCAATGCACCGAACGTTGAAGCTAACAACTTCGAACTTCGGCCATATTTGATACTAATGCTTCAAAACTCCGCAACCTTTCATGGGCTTGCGGACGAGGATCCCCATCTGCATATTACTAATTTCTTAGAAATATGTGATACCTTTCGGATCCATGGAGCATCAAATGACGCCATCCGCCTTCGAATATTTCCATTTTCACTAAAAGACCGAGCAAAAGCTTGGCTCAACGCCCTCCTAGTTGGTTCGGTAAACACCTAGGATGAACTAGCCCAAAAATTTCTATATAAGTATTTCCCTCCCGCTAAAACGGCTAAATTAATGATTGAAATTAATACATATTCACAAGAGGATGGGGAATCCTTATATGAAACTTGGGAAAGGTTCAAGGAGCTATTGCGAAAGTGTCCCCATCACGGTCTTGCGGTATGGCAACAAGTATCCACCTTCTATAATGGGTTGCCACACACGAGACAAACACTTGACTCTAGCTCCGGGGGACTTTTAGGTAATCGCCGCCCACATGAAATATACAATCAAATCGAGGAAATTGCTCAAACCAATTTTCAGTGGCACACTCCCCGAGGCAATAAGTCTATCGCCCCGGGCGCCCATAAGGTTGATGAAAGCACTTCTTTACAAGCCCAAATCGAGGCCCTTTCTTCAAAAATTAAAAAGTTAGAAATGACAAAAACAGTCTCGGTTATGGCTTGTGAAGGGTGTGGTGGGCCACACGAAAATTAGAGTTGTATGAAAGAAACAAATGATCAATCCGAGTCGGTAAACTACATTGATAATAGACCTAGGCCGTTGGGTCCTCCAACGGGTACCTACAACCAAGGATGGCGTAACCACCCTAACCTTGGTTGGAGAGAACCCGACAATAGTAGTAACCAACAAAGTCTAAATCAACGAACAAACTTTCAACAACCAAGAAATGAGTCACAAAATTTCCCTCAACAACAAGGTGGACGAGAAAGGCTTGAAGATACTATATCTCGCCTCATCTCCGACACTGAAAAGAAAAACTCGGATCGGTTTGAACAATTGGAATCAAATTTTAGAAATCAACAAGCTAGTATACAAAACATTGAAAAACAAATAAATCAACTAGCTCAAAATTTCTCCGAGAGACCACAAGGCGCGTTACCAAGTAATACCGAAACAAACCCATAAGCACAAGTTCATCTCATAACATTAAGAAACCGTACCGTGGGTCCTGCGGAAGCTACGCCACCGCCAACTGAGGAAAGCACACCACCGCCCCAACAAGAGAAGACTTCTCCTCTACTTCAAGAGCCCACCAAGGCTCCTCCGGTTCCGTACCCCGGTAGGTTAATTCGTCAAAAGACTAATGGGCAATTCGCAAAATTCGAATGTCTACTAAAACAATTGCATGTTAATATTCCTTTCATCGAAGTCCTAACTCAAATGCCTAAATACTCAAAATTCATGAGGGACTTCCTCACTCATAAAAGGAAAATTGAATCATTGCAATTAGTTAACCTAGGCGAAGAATGCTCCGCCCTCGTGCTCAACAAACTTCCCCAAAAGAAGATTGATCCTGAAAGCTTCACAATTCCTTGCTCGATCGGGGAATCCCCCATTCGTAATGCACTAGCCGACCTTGGGGCTAGCATTAACCTCATGCCCGCATCAATGTTCAAACGACTTGGCCTAGGAAAAACGAGCCCTACCAAGATGAGTATACAAGTTGCTGATAGGTCCGTCAAACCCGCAAGGTGTGGCTGAAAATCTATTGGTCAAAGTCGACAAGTTCGTCTACCCGGCCGACTTTGTCATACTAGATATGGAAGAAGACACCGAAGTCCCCCTCATATTAGGGAGGCCTTTTCTAGCCACCGCACAAGCAGTGGTAGACATGAATGACGGAACACTCACTTTGAAGTATGGGGATAAGGAAGTGAAGTTTGGGGTTGGGAAGAGAGTAGAGGACGATGACCCGGTCAATTACATGAAGGTTATTGATTCGAGTTTAGATGATGCTCTTCGACGGTGCAACATGGGATGCAAAACATCCCGCTCGGAAAACATATAACCTCACGTTGGGTCTAGCCAAGGACCCTTATAAACGTGGCGCACCACGGAGGAATTCCGCGGAACTATCCTTAGTTTAGTTTAATCTTTTAGTTTGCAGGAATAAAACACACTCGGGATGGTGAAGGATAACAAGGGAAACGAGAAACATCGCCCCATGCACGAAAACAGAGCCATCCGACAACAATTTCTTCATTATAGTAAGCTCAGCACGGGCCGTGTCCGCCCAACACGGCCCCGTGCTGCACACTCTGCAGAAAAATTGCCCAGTTCAGGTAACTGGACACGGGCCGTGTTCGCCGAACACGCCCCCGTGTCCAGGCTTCTGTTTCTTTTCACTAATTTTTGTCACTGGCACCTGAACACGGGGCCGTGCCCGGACACCATGGGGCCGTGTCTAGGATGCCAGTAACATAAAATTTTGCTTTTAACACCATTTTACACATTTAATCAACCTAAAAACTTATTTTTGGGACACATTGAGGACAATGTGTAATTTAAGTGTGGGGGGGTGCTAAAACCTTGATTCTTGCAAGTCCTAATAACAAGCCTTACACAAAACTCTATTGGAACCGCTAATCACCCTAAATTTTTTTCAAAAATTTTCATTTTTTTTACTTGTCTAAGTTTAAGTTGGGAATTCAAGTTCTAACAAGGTTATATTTTTTACAAGTTTACAACCGATAGCGTCGTGATAAAAAGAACCAACATAAGAAAATTATGAAAAGGAATGACAAACTTAGTTAAAATTTGATTATATATACTTGATCACATAAAAACCCTTTCCCACAAAAGTGAGTTTTCAGCCTTTAACGAGTATACAAATACATATCTTTACACTAAATGCTCATTTTTCGTTTCTTGTGTAAATAGCCGGTTGGTTCGTACGACTCTAGAACTTGCCACAACAATACATTCCCGGTTCTTACCAACTTAAACCCGAGTAAGTAAATGATGGAGGCATTAGGACTAACCCTTTTTTTTTCTTTCTACACCATTATTTTTCATTTTTTTACCACCTACCCAAAATCCCCATAGTTAACCCCTTTGAGCCTAAACCTTTTCATTTCTTAAACCAAAACAATCACCCTTTTTACCCACCTAAACCTTTTTATTTTTAACCCTTTCTTTTAGTAACAACGTTCGGTTTTCTAATGACTCTTCTATAAAAAAAATAATATTTTGATGAAACCAAACAAACAAACAAGTCCATCAAAAATAACTTTGTTTGAAACAATTGGTTCATCAAAATAAAAATAAAAATGTGAAAAATAAAAAGTCTTTCAAAAACCAACGTTTGTTACGCTTTTCGCTCTTTTACTAACCACTAACTCAACCACCCACCTTTCGTCCAAGCCTAACCCTTCACCCAAAAAGTCCTCTTGATATTTACAAAGGTATATAGTTAAAAAGGAGGAGGATTGATTGCTTGGCAAGCTTATGGTAGGAGTAAGTTCCATGCCGCTCTCTAGTGATTCACTAAAAATACACCTTCGGCCGAGTGTTAAGTGATTCCCCGTGAGGTATGTGAACTTGTATATAAATGGAATTTTAAAGAGGTATGTTATTCCCTAATAAGTAATTTATCTTAAGAAATGATTTTAATAAATCATTACGAATAGGATTGTAAATAAATAAAAATAAAACCTAAATAAAGAATCTTAGAAATCCCGACACTCTATGACAAGCCCAAAACTTCTCTTCTACCCATTCCATTTGGGAGTGAATAAAGCCACATTATAAAGAGTTTTGCTTGAGGACAAGCAAAGATTCAAGTGTGGGGGTATTTGATGTGCACAAAATGCAACATATAAATTACATCAATTGTGGCATAAAACTAACCCTTTTTTAGTACTAATGTTGGAAAAAGTGTGCTTTTGTCTTTCTTTTGTATTTTCACGATTAAATGAGCTCAAAACAACAAAAGAAGCAAAAAGACAGCATAATCTAACATAGATACAAGAAAAGGAACAAAAGTGACATGCCCGACCTCCCGACAACATCTTCCCAAGCAAAACAGAGAAGACAGAAGACTGAACACGCCCCGTGCTCAGTGAGCACGGGGGCGTGCCCAAGTGCCAGCAAAAAAGACAAACTCATAGAAGCTTCTGTTGCCCACCACGGGGCCATGCCCAGCGGACACGGGGGCGTGGTCAACTTCCTGCAGGCGCATTTATTGTAATTGCGAATTACAATTAATGAAGAGAGAGAGTCAGATGGACACGTGGCCGTGCCCGAGCTTCTGTTCATCCTATAAATAGGAGTGTTTGGAGCTCTTGCAACTCATCCCTTGGCACACCACCTCTCTCACACTTAACCTACCACCCACCACCACCATAACACCATCATCCATTGTCCATCATAGAGTGTGTGAGTCGTCTCGGGATCCAGGATTGATCGTAAGAGTTCTTGATAATCAAAGGCCATGTTTGCCTAAGTCTCTTACATCACTTGGTGAAGATAAGTGTTTAGTGTAATACTTTTTATTTTTAATCTTTGCACTTTTTAACTGGTTTTGTATTAATGACTTTAATTACTAGTTTCTTATGTTGAAGGTGATTCTTCCTTATCGTTTGTCCGTGGTGTCTTGGCATTATTTTATTGTCTATATAAAATAAAAGATTTTCACCATTCATATCTCCACGGTCTATATGGAGGTATGTTGGCTACCTGGTTGGGGGTTAAGGGAACGGTTTGGTAAGAGTCTTGCCATTGTTCAGTGTATAGATCCTGCAAAGGACCTGGGTCAAATTTAGTAGGACCTCCTTCAATACCCAAAGGTATTGATGGCGGGGGTCTAAACTCTTTGATCCCCTCATAAGTTAAACTACTATTAAAACTTTAACCCATCTACTTAGGACTGTATCCCTGCTGACTCAGACTACTTAGCTGAGGGTAACGTCGCCTTCAAAAGAGGGGCCTACCACATTATGCATTAATAACTTAATTAATTATATTTCAATAATCCGACCCTTTAGGATTGTATCCTTACTGACTCAAACTACTGGGTTGAGGGTAACGTCACCTTCAAAAGAGGAGCCTACTACAATAACTAAGATAATCTCTTAAACAAGTGCAAAAGTGCGAAAATAATCAAAGGTTACACTACACACGAGTCGGATCCAAGTGATTCATCTTGTCTATCTGTTTTTACTTTTATTTTATTTTCAGCATTTTAGTTAGTTTTATTTTTTTTTAGTTTAAAAACCTTTTTCTAACATTTTGATTTGATTAGACGTTGAGGATAAACCGGTACTAAAAGCTCTTGTGTCCTTGGACGACCTCGGTATCTTACTGATGCGTGTGTAGTGTAATATGTTTTAGATATATATTTTAAGCCTTTTTTACACTTTTTAGCCAAGTTTTAAATTTATAAAACACGATATTTACTAACACTAAACACACATATGGGCAAGTTCACCCATCGTGGACGTAGTATAGTGTTGGTAAGATACCGAGGTCGTCCAAGGACACAAGAGCTTTTAGTACTGGTTTATCCTTAACGTCTAATCAAATCAAAATGTTAGAAAAAGATTTTTAAACTAAGAAAATAAAACTAACTAAATGCTGAAAAATAAAATAAAAATAAAAACAGATAGACAAGATGAATCACTTGGATCCGACTCCTGTGTTAGTATAACCTTTGATTATTTTCGCACTTTTGCACTTGTTTAAGAGATTATCTTAGTTATTGTAGTAGGCCCCTCTTTTGAAGGCGACGTTACCCTCAACCCAGTAGTTTGAGTCAGCAAGGATACAATCCTAAAGAGTCGGATTATTGAAAGATAATTAATTAAGTTATTAATGCAAATTGTGGTAGGCCCCTCTTTTGGAGGTGACGTTACCCTCGACTAAGTAGTCTGAGTCGGCAGGGATACAGTCCTAAATAGCCGTGTTATAGTATTAATAGTAGTTAAGTTATGAGGGGATCAAAGAGTTTGGACCCCCGCCATCCAATACCTTTGGGTATTGAAGGAGGTCCTACTAAATTTGACCCAGGTCCCTTGCAGGACCTCTAAACGCTGAACAAGGGCAAGACCCTTACCAAACCGTTCCCTTAACCCCCGACCAGGTAGCCAACATACCTCCATATAGACCGTGGAGATATGAATGGTGAAAATCTTTTATTTTATATAGACAGTAAAATAATGCCAAGACACCACGGACAAACGATAAGGAAGAATCACCTTCAACATAAGCAACTAGTTATTAAAGTCATTAATACAAAACCAATTAAGAAGTGCAAAAAGATTAAAAATAAAAAGTATTATACTAAACACTTGTCTTCACCAAGTGATGTAAGAGACTTAGGCAGACATGGCCTTGATTGTCAAGAACTCTTACGATCAATCTTGGATACCGAGACGACTCACACACTCTATGATGGACAATGGATGATGGTGTGGATGATGGTGTTGTGATGGTGGTGGGTGGTGGATGAAGTGTGAGAGAGGTGGTGTGCCAAGGGATGAGTTGCAATGAATCCAAGCACTCCTATTTATAGGCTGAACAGAGGCCTGGGCACGGCCCCGTGTCCGCTGGGCACGACCCCGTGCCTGTCTGACACTATCTCTCCTCATTAATTGTAATTCGCAATTACAATTAATGCGCATGCAGTACTTTGGGCACGCCCCCGTGTTCACTAGGCACGGCCCCGTGGTGAGCAATAGAAGCTTCTACAGGTTTGTCTTTTCTGCTGCTTCTTGGGCATGGCCCCGTGCTCGCTGAGCACGGGGCGTGTTCAGCCTCCTGTTTTCCTTGTTTTGCTTGGGAGGATGCTGTCGAGGGGTCGGGCAGTCCACTTTTGATCCTTTTCTTGTATTTATGTTAGATTTAGCTGTCTTTTTGCTTCTTTTGTTAATTTGAGCTCATTTAATCCTGAAAATACAAAAGGAAGACAAAAACACACTTTTTCCAACATTAGTACTTAAAAAGGGTTAGTTTTATGTCTCATTTGATGTAATTTATGTATTGCATTTTACACACATCAAATATCCCCACACTTGAATTTTTGCTTGTCCTCAAGCAAAACTCTTTAATATGTGGCTTACACTCCCAAAATGGAATGGGTAGAAGAGAAAGTTTTGGGCTCGTCATAGAGTGTCGGGACTTTCCAAGATTGTTTAGGTTTTATTTTTACTTATTTACAATCCTATTTGTCATTATTTATTAAAAACTTTTCATAAGGTAAATTATTTATTAAGGCATAACATACATTTCTAAAATTCCATTTATATACAAGTTCACATACCTCACGGGAGAAATCACTCACACTCGGCCGAAGGTGTATTTTTAGTGAATCACTCGAGAGCGGCATGGAACTTATTCCTACCATAAGCTTGCCAAGCAATCAATCCTCCTCCTTTTTAACTTTATACCTTTGTAAATATTAGGAGGACTTTTCGGGTGAAGGGTTAGGCTTGGGCTAAAGGTGGGTGGTTGGGTTAGTGGTTAGTAGAAAAAGGGCGAAAAGCGTAAAAAGCGTCGGTTTTCGTAAAATATTTTGTTTTTGTGACTTTTTATTTTTAATGAAGTATTTATTCAAACAAGCTTTTGTTTGAGGAGCTTTGTTTGTTTATTTCTAACTTCATTGTAATTTTTTTTTGTCACACGAAGACCGAGCTTGTTACTAAAATAAAAGGTAAAAATAAAAGGGTTTTTGGTGGGTAAAAAGGGTTTTGGGTTAAGAAATGAAAAGGTTTAGGCTCAAAGAGGCTAACTAGGGGGAATTTTTGGGTAGGTGAAAAGAAAAGTAAAAATAATGGTGTTGAAAGAAAAAAGGGTTAGTCCTAATGCCTCCATCATTTACTTACTTGGGTTTAAGTTGGTAAGGACCGGGAATGAATTGTTGTGGCAAGTTCTAGAGTCATAAGAACCAAGCGGCTATTCACACAAGAAACGAAAAATGAGCATTTAGCGTAAAGATGTATATTTGTATGCTCAATAAAGGCTCAAAACTCACTTTTGTGGGGATGGGTTTTTATGTGATCAAGTATATATAATCGAATTTTAACTAAGCCTGTCATGCCGTTTCATAATTTTCTTATGTTGGTTCTTTTTATCACGACACTATCGGTTGTAAACTTATAAAAATATAACCTTGTTAGTCTTAGAATTCCCAACTTAAACTTAGACAAGTAAAAAAAATGAAAATTTTTGAAAAAATTTTGGGGTGATTAGCGGTTCCAATAGAGGTTTGTGTAAGGCTTGTTATTAGGACTTGCAAAAGTCAAGGTTTTAGCATCCCCCCACACTTAAATTACACATTGTCCTCAATGTGTCCCAAAAATAAATTTTTAGGTTGATTGAATGTGCAAAATGGTGTTAAAAGCAAAATTTTTGTGTTACTGGCAGTCTGGACACGGCCCCGTGGTGACCGGGCACGGCCCCGTGTTCAGGTGCCAGTAACAATAATTAAAGAAAAGAAACATAAGCCTGGACACGGGGGCGTGTTCGGTGAACACGGCTCGTGTCCAGTTACCTGAACTGGGCATTTGTCTGCAGGATGTTCAGCACGGGGCCGTGTTGGCTGGGCACGGCCCGTGCTGAACTTACTGTAATGGGAAAATTGTTGTCGGATGGCCTTGTTTTCGTGCATGGGGTTTTGTTTCTTGTTTCCCTTGTCATCCTTGACCACCATGAGTGTGTTTTATTTATTACGACACCATTCATATCTTAAAATCATCATACCATTAAAACCATAGAGAGATCTTACATAACTTTCCTAAAAAGAAATAAAGAAAATAAAAGAAAAACTTAACTAATTAGGTCAGAGGTACACAAAGTTATCATAAAGAGTTCTACTTTTTGGTAAGAAAATTTCGGGAATAGTTTCCCGATGTAGTAGGACTCTCGGCCGATGGTTTTCTCCCTAGATGTTGTTAAAGCCATTCTTCTATCTCCCTTGGAAGGAAGAAGGTGGCTTCATTTTCCTCAACATCTTGCGGAGGAGGGGGAACAACCACTGGGATTCCTTGTACTATCCCTTGCGGAGGCTCCGGGTGTATGGTGTACCATTCGGCGGGTATGATGACTTCGGGGACCACGTTCCATGCCCTTTGGGTTATTATAGGTACCAAAGGAGGAGAGGCGAGTAGGTTTAACCTCTGGTGCAAGAGGTTTACTTCTCGGAGACATCCCTCCAGTCCCACCGTCAGATGGTTGATACGGTCGACCAATGCTTCTTCCACCCCCGTCATTTCATCAATAGCCTCTCTTAGGGCGTAAACATAGTTTACAAGAGAGTCTTCTGCCGTTGATGACCTCCTCCCCTGTCGGTTATTTCTTGATGAAGACGCTCCGCTAGTTCTGCTTGCCATTTCTGGGAAATAGACCGAAGAGAGTTCAATTTTCATGAAACAGAACCTCGGACACGGCCCCGTGCTCGCTGAGCACGGCCCCATGTCCAGTTGTCTGCAGGTTTTGAGATCAAGGAATCTTGGAGTTTTAAATTATTTTTATAGTTTTTATTCGAGTTTTAAGCATAGATAATTTAAAACAAAGTTATATAACTTACTTTGAGTAAGATCCCTTGGATAACAACCTTACAAACTTCACACCAAAGGCTGGAATCATGGAGTTTCCAAGCTTTAGTGGAGGAGATGTTATGAAAAATTGAAAGAGAAGGCAATGAATAAAAGTGGAAAGACAAGAGGGTTCTTTGGAACCTTCTTTTAGAACTTACCTAGGATAGTATGAGTGAAGATCCCAGGAATCTCTGTCTTTTGAAGTGGTCAAAAATGAGCAGGAAGCAGGCTGCATTTAAAGAAAACGACAGCGCACTGGACACGGCCCCGTGTTGGTTGGACACGGCCCCGTGTGCAGTTAAAATCCTGACACATTTTGTCCGTATAAAGACAAAATCAGCAGAGAATCTTTTAGGTGGGTACGGGGGCGTGCTGACCTGGACACGGCCCCGTGTCTGGAAGCTATCTTATGGAGTTTCTCCATTTTCTAAGGAACTTATTGATATCGGGTGGTTCCTTACTGGTTGGAACAACCCCAAAGTGCCTAATATACCTCAATTGCCCTAGACTAAGACGAGAATGCAAGAGGTTGTCGGTGAGGGTGATTCCTATTTTTATTTTAGGTGGACAAGTCCAACCCTTTTCTGGGCTCTCGTTAAAGAAGGTATATGTCGAATCGCTCAGGTCTATGTATGCACCGAACGAAGTCGATGGAGAGTCCTTCACGGCACAATCGGCACAGGGACGACTATCGTCCATGTCTTTGCTAGGTACGAAGGTAGGATTGGGAACAACGAGGTTGTTTTCATGCGACCCCAACATTTCTTCTTGGTCATCGTCTTAGGATGGATCAATGAAATCCTTCCTAAGCTCTTTTAACCAATTTAGGACTAGATTTTCTAGTTGAAATAACTCGTCAAGGAGCATTTCTCCTAGAATATCTGGTTGGGCGCATTCGAGGGAGAGATAGTGATTATTTTTACTTTCGCCCCTCTTAAGGTTATAGGGAGAAGGTGGGTCTATATAGTGGGGCTTATAATTTAGAAAGTAACAGTCTACTTCTTAATGTTTGCCTCCACATAATTGACACCACGTACCATAAGAGTGCCGAAAGTAAAAAGAATTACCATCACTCATGTTTGTGTCAGAAATTACCAACCGCCGGGATCTAACGGTTCTGTTTTCAGTAACTGAATCTTGGGCACGGGGGCATGTTGAGTGAGCACGGCCCCGTGTTTAGCTTACTGTCTGACTTAAAACAAGATTGCCAGTTCCAATGATTGAGCACGGGGGCGTGTTCAGCAGGCACGGCCCGTGCTGAGCTCTGCAGAAGCTGAAAAACTAAGAAAATCCTAAAAAAAATTAAAAGAAAATAAAAAATGATTAGGCCGTTGATTCCTAACTTTCTTAAAATCCTTGTGTCCCCGGCAACGGCGCCAAAAACTTGATGCGTGTGTAGTGTAATATATTTTAGATATATATTTTAAGCCCTTTTTACACTTTTAACCAAGTTTTAAATTTATAAAACACGATATTTACTAACTAAACACACATATGGGCAAGTGCACCCATCGTGGACGTAGTATAGTGTTGGTAAGATACCGAGGTCGTCCAAGGACACAAGAGCTTTTAGTACTGGTTTATCCTCAACGTCTAATCAAATCAAAATGTTAGAAAAAGATTTTTAAACTAAGAAAATAAAACTAACTAAATGCTGAAAAATAAAATAAAAATAAAAACAGATAGACAAGATGAATCACTTGGATCCGACTCGTGTGTTAGTATAACCTTTGATTATTTTCGCACTTTTGCACTTGTTTAAGAGATTATCTTAGTTATTGTAGTAGGCCCCTCTTTTGAAGACGACGTTACCCTCAACCCAGTAGTTTGAGTCAGCAAGGATACAATCCTAAAGGGTCGGATTATTGAAAGATAATTAATTAAGTTATTAATGCAAATTATGGTAGGCCCCTCTTTTGGAGGTGACGTTACCCTCGACTAAGTAGTCTGAGTCAGCAGGGATACAGTCCTAAATAGCCGGGTTATAGTATTAATAGTAGTTAACTTATGAGGGGATCAAAGAGTTTGGACCCCCGCCATCCAATACCTTTGGGTATTGAAGGAGGTCCTACTAAATTTGACCCAGGTCCCTTGCAGGACCTCTAAACGCTGAACAAAGGCAAGACCCTTACCAAACCGTTCCCTTAACCCCCGACCAGGTAGCCAACATACCTCCATATAGACCGTGGAGATATGAATGGTGAAAATCTTTTATTTATATAGACAGTAAAATAATGCCAAGACACCACGGACAAACGATAAGGAAGAATCACCTTCAACATAAGCAACTAGTTATTAAAGTCATTAATACAAAACCAATTAAGAAGTGCAAAAAGATTTAAAATAAAAAGTATTATACTAAACACTTGTCTTCACCAAGTGATGTAAGAGACTTAGGCAGACATGGCCTTAATTGTCAAGAACTCTTATGATCAATCTTGGATCCCGAGACGACTCACACACTCTATGATGGACAATGGATGATGGTGGTGGATGATGGTGTTGTGATGGTGGTGGGTGGTGGATGAAGTGTGAGATAGGTGGTGTGCTAAGGGATGAGTTGCAATGAATCCAAGCACTCCTATTTATAGGCTGAACAGAGGCCTGGGCACGGCCCCGTGTCCGCTGGGCACGGCCCCGTGCCTGTCTGACACTATCTCTCCTCATTAATTGTAATTCGCAATTACAATTAATGCGCCTGCAGTACTTTGGGCACGCCCCCGTGTTCACCGGGCACGGCCCCGTGGTGAGCAATAGAAGCTTCTACAGGTTTGTCTTTTCTGCTGCTTCTTGGGCACGACCCCGTGCTCGCTGAGCACGGGGCGTGTTCAGCCTTCTGTTTTCCTTGTTTTGCTTGGGAGGATGCTGTCGAGGGGTACGGCAGTCCACTTTTGATCCTTTTCTTGTATTTATGTTAGATTTAGCTGTCTTTTTGCTTCTTTTGTTAATTTGAGCTCATTTAATCCTGAAAATACAAAAGGAAGACAAAAACACACTTTTTCCAACATTAGTACTTAAAAAGGGTTAGTTTTATGCCTCATTTGATGTAATTTATATGTTGCATTTTACACACATCACTTACCAACACTATACTACGTCCACGATGGGTGCACTTGCCCATATGTGTGTTTAGTGTTAGTAAATATCATGTTTTATAAATTTAAAACTTGGCAAAAAAGTGTAAAAGGGCTTAAAATATATACCTAAAATATAACACACTTCACGCACATCAGTGACATCGTTTTAAAATCGTTTACCCAAGTGAACTAAATAACGCCACGGTATGTAATATGTTGAAAACACTTATATATAGGAAGTACCAGCGGCGTATCCACCATGCTTTCATCACATTACACCCGTCCCATTATCTAAACACAAACCAAAAACCAATCGTTTACCCAAATCGTTTAACTTGTTAAAATCGTTTTCCAAATCGTTTACTCGTTTAAATCATCCTCGTTTTAATTGTGAAAACTATATATGGTTGTCTCGCTAACAACATTCAAACCTTCGTGACTCGACCACCTCGCTTCTCGCTTCTCGAGTTAACAAACCACCAAAGGGTAAGTTAACAACATCAGATTCAGTCGCTACCCACAACCCCCACACATAACCATGGACGTAGTAAAGTAACGGGATTTGTCAGATCCTATGGTCCTATAACCTAACACTGGTCGGTTGGGCCAAAATTAATGAATGTCATTTGTTATGTAACTACAAACATCAAGTTTTGTTCACATTATTGAAATCGTTATTAGTTTAGTAAAAATCATTTTAATCGTTTTTGAAATTATCGTTTAAACCATGAAAACATTTCGTACATATGAATCACCCCAAAACATTTAAAAATAGTAAAAAGGGGAACTATGTACTCATATGAAGTGCAAAGTATCCTCAATCAATAGAACTTCAAACAACCTCAAGCAAACCAAAGGAATCAAGTAGCACCTCGTAATCGAACTACTAGTCAAACAATAAACGCCTAAATTGGATGATCGGATAGAATGAGGTCTTGTAAACCAAACGAGTGTTGGAACTCATGTGATATGGTTTAACAAAGCCTACATCCTAAATTGAAACCTAACCTAAGTGCTTTCGACCCATTGCGACCCATTAAGGTAGCTTACGCTATTTTAACGCGTCATGCGCGCAATGCGCATTTGAGACGTCTAACTAGTCCTATGACAAGTATTATATGCCCATACATGTTTAAATATGTTACATAATCAGTTATGTGACAAAAGTTTAGGGTACATATGCTTAATTACCAATTATGTATGAAAAGGGCATTTTGGTAATTTACCAATGGCATATAAACTACTTATCATACAACTACCTAAACTAGGTGACCATAAGGTATAACCTCGGAAGATTATTCCCTATGCTACTATGGTCACTAAACATGTTTGGTCGGATCCTAATGATCGATCAAACGGGTCGTGTTCGAAAGTCTAAGCGGGTGTTTAGTCCGCTTGACTTACGACTCTACACAAGCACTAATCTAAAAAGTGAGGAGCTAAACATGTCGAAACATGTTTAGTTAAGTTAGAAAACAGGTTTTGATATCAAAACAAACGGTTTTGATACCCTAGAGTAGTTTGGTTACAAAATACGTGAGAAAACGCATTTTGGCCGAAACTACGACTCGTCACTGAGCCTAGATAACGTGGTAACCAGTAGGTATAGTCACTAGGGACTATGACCATCGTGATTACGCTCACGTTATGAAGTTTAAACGAACTTCGCGTTGACCATAAACTGGTCAAAGCAGAAAGTCAAACGCAGTTTGACTTTAACGATAAAAACGAATGAAAAGAACGAAAGAATACTTACAGAAGGTCCCCGCAAGCTCTTGATCTGATTTACTCTCAGGTATGAAGCATAAACTTCAACTTAGAGAGCCAAAATCAGATCAAGTGTGCTTTTGGGAGGAAGTGGGGGTGGGTATTTATAGGAATTCAAGAACCGTTAAGATCGTTCATCGAAAACAGAGCTTTGATCTGGACCTTACATGTGTGCCCATGGTTTTTCTAAAACCATGGGAGCCCCTAATATGAGTCATAATGGACTAGGTTCATTGAATACCAGCCCATGGTTTTGCAAAACCATGGGTAACCATCAACACTTCAAAATGGACTAGGTTCATTGAATCTGGTCAGAAATTTCAAAAATAGTCCCTGCACTTGTAAAACTTGATTTTTTTGCACTTTTAAGCCCCGTTAACCCCATTCAAGGCTCTAAAATAAAGTTAAAGTATAGGGAACTCAAAACATGCTCAAAAATATCTCGGATGTCGGTTCGTTTGGTCGTACGGTTGCATTATTCGCTTAATTACGACGGAAGTCGTAACGAACGCAAAAACGATCCAAATTATGCGACGAATGGAATTTTATCATGCCAAACACTAAAATAAAATATTTTAATGCTTACATAAATTTTTGGATGTCCGGATATATTCAGAACGTAAGATATGCGCGAAAGTGCAAACTTGTGCACTTTTTGACGCTTTTAGTCCCTATTGATCAATAAAGTTTATTTTAGCATACCGAACCCCTCAAAGCCTATTTCTAAGCTATGTAAAGTTTATTTAGAGTATGTTTAACTTATGATCAAGTTCCGGAATGTTCATTACTATACAAATTGGTATAGTTTCGCAGTTTGACACAAATAGTCCCTGCAATCGAACAAACTTGATTTCAACACACCAAACCATCCAAAACTTATTTCTAAGTTATGTGGAGGTTATTTAAGGTATGTTAAGCCTATTTCACTATTCCGGAGTGTTTGTTGCATTAAAATGGTTATATTTACGCATCAGATCGCGTATAACCTTCCAGAAAGCGATTTAAAGCTTGAAATCGGATTTGAGTCAAATTGAAAAATCACCAAACACAAATACACACATAATAACATCAAAACACATATAATAACACCAAAGCACATTGTTTTATTAATAATCATCATTGTTTAACATTGAACCACGACTATAGAACACAATTGTCACATGATCTTCTCGATTTAGAGAGAGAATGTTGTAATATTGTTTGTGAATCATTAATTTGAATTTCTAAAATGCAGGAATTGGTTACAATATTATGGTAACTGATTAGGATAAATATTAATTATAATTGGTTTAAAATTAAATAAGAATTAAATCAAATTAGTTAATGACAATCCTATCCTTTGAAAATCAAGGGCCAATATGAGTTCACACAGTTCACAAATGAGGGGGTGTTCACTCTTAAACCTAACCCTATATATAAATGTATATATATATATATATATATATATATATATATATATATATATATATATATATATATATATATATATATATATATATATATATATATATATATATAGGGAGCCGCTAAAATGAAAACCACCCCTAGTTGTAAGAACCATAAGAACCACTCTCCACCAATAAGAATATGGGGTATTTTAGTCATTTACTCCAAATGTCTAATCTATCTCTCTATTTTAAGTCTTCACATTCTCTCTCTATCATTTCAATTACTGTCATTTCTCTCTCATCTCCACAAAAACCCAGACCTTCAAAACACAAACATCTTCAACCCACCACCATATTCATCTTCTCCGATCCAACCTCCTACCTAATCTGCTGCCGCACCCACACCCCTTGTACCCCCTCCTTCTCCGGCGACAAGACTGGCACAACCGCTAGCCATTCATCACCATCAAATAACCGCCGCTAGCCATTCTCCGGTGACAAGACCGGTACAACCGCTAGCCATTCTCTAGTGACAAGACCCTCTTTGTTTGATGTGGTGGCTTAGGGGCGGCGATGTGTCAGCGGCGGTGGTGGTGGTGAATGATGGGAGAGGGGGTGGGTGAAGTGGGTGTGAATCGAGGGCGTCGGAGAGAGAGGTGGGCGACGATGCTTGAGGAATTTCCGTGTGTTTTTTTGGTTGAAATGATGGTAGCAGTTGCTGTTCTTCATACATGGAGGAAAATCAAGAGAGTGCCTTTGTGGGTCTTGTTACAGGACACAAGGTATCATGCTTTTGGTACAAAAGTTGGAATTTTTCAACTGGGGTTTATGAATGTTGCTTTTTTTTTGGTACAAAAGTTAAGTATTTTTTCAGCTGGGTTTATGAAATTTGGTACAAAAGTTGGGGGGTTGATTTGGGTTTTTGATTTGGGTTGATTCATTATTGAAAGCGGTCCAGATGGTGCCCCGTGGCGCCGATGGTGCCCGATTGGGGGTTGAGTTTGTGTTCTTGATTCCGATGGGTATTTTTGGTATGTTTGGGGGTTTGAATTGTGTTCTTGATTTCTGTTTTTGATTTGTATTCTTGATTCTGTGGGTTTTGATCCGTTGGATTGGGCGGCAATGATGGAAAAAAGAAACAAAGATTTTGATGACGATGGCGAGGCAAGGACGGCGGAGGGTAGGTTTTTTGAACCTGCAACCCCAATTTTGCAGCCTTTTGATTATTGGATAATTTGAGCCAAACCCCGTTTTTTTCGAGAGACACTTTGTTTTGATGTTGTTGGTTTTTTATTTTTTCCCCCCTAGTCGATGATGATAACAATATATCTGAGACACCTCCCGAGTTTGCGATTTCTGAGTGCGTTCGTTTTTGCGTAAAAAAGTTTTTATAAAAAAAAGTTAAACCGTAAACTTTTTAACGTAAAACGTAATTTTTTTAACGTAAAACGTAAAAACGTTAAACGTAAAACGTAAAAATGTAAAAAGTTTTCCGTAAAACGTAAAACGTAAAAAGTAAAACGTAAAAAGTTTTACGTAAAAAAAAGTTAAACCGTAAACTTTTTAACGTAAAATGTAAACTTTTTAACGTAAAACGTAAAAACGTTAAACGTAAAATGTAAAAAGTTTTACGTAAAACGTTAAAAGGTTTACGCAACACGTAAAAAGTTTTACGTTAGCCGTAAAAAACGTGTAAAAAAACGGCGCGTTACAAACGTGTAAAAAAACGGTGCTTGAAAAAACGGCGCGTTAAAAAACGACCCTTGAAAAAACGGCGCCTAAAAAACGTGTAAAAAAACGGCGCGTTAAAAAACGTCGAAAAAACGGCACGTAAAAAACATGTAAAAAACGGCGCGTTAAAAAACGTGTAAAAAACGGCGCGTTAAAAAAACGCCGATTGAGAAAACGGCGCCTTAAAAAATCGGCGCATTAAAAAACCCCGGTTTGCAAAAAACCGGCGGATAAAAGTTTTTGTCTTGTTCAAAAAATTTGAATTTAAAAATGCTTTTCATAAAATATTCTTTTTAAAAAATAAAAAGTAATATAATAAAACAAAAAAGTAATAAAAAATAATAAAGACAAAAAGACAAAATAAAGTAATTTTACTATACCACCCTTTTGAATTAAAATATTAAAGACATAATAAGACAAAATCTATTTAATATTAATTTTAGTTACTTTAAATCTTATCAATCCATTTTCTTGATCTAAAGGCTAGAAAGTGGTTCTCTCAGTTCTTACAACTGGAGTTGGTTTTCATTTTAGCGGTCCCCTATATATATATATATATATATATATATATATATATATATATATATATATATATATATATATATATATATATATATATATATATATATATATAGGGAGCCGCTAAAATAAGAACCACCTCCAGTTGTAAGAACCGTAAGAACCACTCTCAGCCAATTAGATTTTGACACTTAAAAGGGTAGTTTGGTCATTTCCTCATAAATGTCATTTTCAACTTCTCTCCACATTAATTGTTGCAGGCTTCTCTCTCCCCACCTTTATAGTCGTCAGATTTTCCTTTTCTCTTTCCACAATTTTGAAAGGCACCATTCATTTTTTAAAACCCATTACTTGGGTCTCTCTCCATAATTTAGAAAGCCACCCTTCATCCTAAATGCAGATGATGATCATCACGATCGATGGTGAGGATGAACCCGCCACCTCGTCGGATCCTTTTGCTGAAATCCACCGCCACCCGCCGCTCCCTTCTGCTGAAATCCACCGCCACCCCGCCGGTCCCTTCATCGGATTACAGGTAAGAGAGAGAGAGATAGTAGACAGATAAAGAGAGAGAGAGAGAGAAGGAGACCAGTGAACCCGTCGGAAACAAAGAAACACCGCCGTCGACGGTCCCGCTGCTGAAATCCACCGGCTACCACCGCCGTGAGCGGCGACGACGGCACCGGTAACCCTTCGCCGGCTTATCTCTCTCCATTTCTCTCATCTCTTTCTCTCTCTCTCTCGACTTTGGGTTTTTCACGACTTTGACGGTGAACGATGGGACATGTGTTGTTATCTCCGGTGGTGGTGGAGTGCCGATGTCGGTGGTGGTGGGTGTTTGATGGCGGCGGTGGAGTGCCGATGTCGGAAGGCGGTGGTGGTTTGTGGGGAGACCGGTGAGTTTGGTAAGTGTTTTTGTTGATGGTTTGTTTTTACGATGATGTTCATGGTTTGTTTTTGATGTTCTGTTTTTTTGAATATGGGTTTGAATCTGGTGGGTTTTGTCTTTGTGGGTTTGAATCTTGTGGGTTTGATTCCGTTGAATCTTTTTGAATCTTGTGGGTTTGAATCTGTTGAATATGGGGTTTGCTTGATGTTCAATTTTCCTTTTGCTGGGTTTTTGTTTGAATGATGTTCATGTTCATGTGTTTGTTTGAATGATGTTCATGTTCCTTCTGTGGGTTTGATTTTTCTAGTTTTTTTTGAATCTGATGGGTGTTCTTGGGGGTTTGACTTTCTGGGCTTGATTCTGTTGAATCTGGGCTTGAATGTTGTTAATGTTTGAATCTGGGTTTGAATGATGTTATTGTGATATTTAAATCTGTGGGTTTTGATACGATCGACGGGGTGGCGATGATGCAAAAAAAAAAAAACGTAGATTTTGATGACGATGGCGCGGCAAGGACGGCGGAGGGTAGGGTTTTTGATCCTGCAACCCCACTTTTTGCAGCCTCTTGATTATCGGATAATCTGAGCCAAACCCCGTTTTTTTTTTCCGAGATACCCTTTGTTTTTTATGTTTGTTGGGTTTCTATATTTTTTTTTGAGGCGTCGATGATGATAACAATATATCTGAGACACCCCCCGAGTTTGCGATTTCTGGGTGAGTTCGTTTTTGCGTAAAAAAAATCTGTAAAAAAAATAACCCGTAAACTTTTTTACGTAAAACGTAAAAACGTGAAGCGTAAAAAGTTTTACGTAAAACGTTTTACGTAAATCGTAAAAAGTCTTACGTAAAACGCAAAACGTAAAACGTTTTACGTAAAACGTAAAGCGTTAACGTTTTACGTTTTACATAAAACGTAAAAAGTAAAAAAATTTTCGTAAGACGTAAAAAGTTTTACGTAAACCGTAAACCGTAAAAAGTTTTACGTAAAACGTAAAACGTAAAAAGTTTTTCGTAAAACGTAATTTTTTTTCATAAAACGTAAAACATAAAGTTTTTTTTAGTAAAACGTAGAAAGGTTTACGTAAAACGTAAAAAAGTTTTACGTAAACGTAAAACGTAAAAAGTTTTACGTTTTACGTAAAACGTAAAAAGTTTTACGTAAAACGTAATTTTTTTTTCGTAAAACGTAAAAAGTTTTTCGTAAAACGTAAAAAGTTTTAGATAAAACGTAAAACATAAAGTTTTTTTAGTAAAACGTAAAAAGTTTTACGTAAATGTCATTTAAAAACCGGCGCGTAAAACGTAAAAACGTAAAAAACGTTAACGTAGAAAACCGGCGTGTAAAACGTAAAAAAACGTTAACGTAAAAAACCGGCGCGTAAAACGTAAAAAAACGTTAACGTAAAAAGCCGGCACGTAAAACGTAAATAACGTTAACGTAAAAAAACGGCGCGTTGAAAAAAACGACGCGTTGAAAAAACGAAGCCAAAAACCGGCGCGCAAAAAAATTCGGGACGCCAAAAACCGGCGCGTTGAAAAAACCGGCGCGTAAAAAACGTCACGGTAAAACGGGACGCCAAAAACCGGCGCGCAAAAAAATTTGGTTTGTTAAAAAAATGTTAATTTAAAAAGAGATTTTAATAAAAATATTCTTTTAATAAAAAATTATCACAAAATCTGAATTAAAAAAATGATTTTAATAAAATTTTGTTAGACAAATCTGAATTTTGAAATTTTTGTTTAACATAAAATTCTGATTTTTTAATATAAAGTAATTAATGAATAAAACAAAAAGACAATTAAATATAATATATATATAAAGACAAAATAGTGTAATTTTACTATACTACCCTTTTGGATTATAATATTAAAGACATAATAAGACAAAATCTATTTAATATTAATTTTAGTTACTTTAAATCTCATCCATCCATCTCCTTGATCTAAAGGCTAGAAAGTGGTTCTCTCAGTTCTTACAACTGGAGGTGGTTCTCATTTTAGCGGTCCCCTATATATATATATATATATATATATATATAGAGAGAGAGAGAGAGGAAGGTTAACGTACATTACGGGTTAACGTACATCACGTACAACAGGTAATTACGCACGTTCATTTTAAAATCACGCACATTATAACTCAAAAATCCAAAATCACGCACGTTGAAACACAATAATCACGCATATTGAAAACATTAATAACGCATGTTATAGAACAAATCACGCACGTTGTTGTACGTGAAGTACGTTAAGCCGTAATGTACGATATACTTTTATATATATATATATATATATATATAGAGGGAGAGAGAGAGAGTTAAATGCAACCTTTGGACCCACAGGGGAAATATGAAACCTTTGGACTAAACTAGCAAAATGACCCAAACCACGGGGACTAAAATGGCATTTAACTCTAAAAAAAATTATGCTTCATGCAGATCTTTCTTTTGAGCCTGCCTGCCTGCGCATGTAAACGGAGGGAATGGGATCCTGTTTATTTAACAATGAGTTGTTATGAAGTAAATCATAGATTAGATTAGAACGTTGATCTCCGATATGGAATTAAGTTATCTCATGGAGTTTTTGGTTCTTCCATGATTATACCTTATTAGAGGTGTGCTGAGTAACAGGTCAAAACAAGCAACTAATTCTTTATTATACTTGCAAATGTCATTGCTTAACAATAGCAGTAGTAAACTGCCGAGTTTTTTCCCAAACTAGTGTAGATACAAAAAATATTTACCTATTTGGGTACTTTGAAAAATATTTACCTATTTGGGTAGATTTAAAGTTTTATTATTATTTTTGTTAAAAAAAACCCACAAACGTGCGTAACTGTTCTCTCCGGCGATCGCTCCTCTACTCCTCCAAACTGTTCGTCTCCCACCGAAGGTGTCACCTGGCCGGCGACTTCCCGGCGACATCCCGGCGACCATCGTCTCCCATCGACCATCAGTGTTCATCTCCGATCGCTAGTCCCCTCAAAATCACGAACTGTTCGTCTCCCCCAAAATCCGATCACGTATCATCATCAGGTTTGGCTGTTTATTAGATTTCCTTTAATATTAGGTTTCTATTAGGGTTATATTCCTTGTATGTATATATGGTTCAGAAAATAATAGAATGTGTATTGAACATAATAATGCGTCACTTTTAACCATTTATTGCTATTGGTGGACTTAGTTGCTAGTAGGTCATAAGCAAAAAAGCAAAATACCTTTTTCAACTTTCAACTAAAAACCTCAACCAGATTCCAGATTCTAAACAACTGATTCCAGTTTTATTATATTCAAATATTAGGGTTAATTTCCTTGTTCGTATATATATGGTTCAGAAGATAATAGAATGTGTATTGAAGCTTCTAAAGACCTGAAGTTATTGTGTTATTATTCAGGATGAATAGGGTTAATGCAATATCAGACATGATTCAAAATAAGGATTTTAACACGATGTCTCGGATTGCTATTGCAAACAATGAAGATGTGGAAGATGTGTTAGAAGAAGAGCTTGTAGACTGCATTGAAAGTGAAACGGATGATGAGTTAGAAGATGGAATTGGAAGTGAAACTCAAACTCAAACAGATGGAGATGGAACTTCATATGGTAATGTTCAAGTACCTTCTAATGTTCAAGTATACTGGTCCACATACTTGTTTGCATTCTAAGATTACCCAAGACCATCCAAACCTAGATGCAAGCTTGATCGCGCAAGAAATACAACACCTTATTAAAGAACAACCCTCTATTAGCATTAGTGCTTTGAGAGCCGAAGTAATTGATAAGTTGGGCTATACTCCTTCATACAAGAAGGTTTGGTTAGGAAAACAAAAGGCAATTGAACATGTCTTTGGGGATTGGGATGAATCTTATATTATCTTACCTAAGTTTATGGAGGCACTTAAAAAGTTCAATCCAGGGACCATAGTTGAATGGTGTGTTTTGAGACGGACTGGTGTAGAGCAGGTTGAATTTAGACGTGTGTTTTGGGCATTTAATCCTTCTATCCTTGGATTTAAGCATTGTCGGCCAGTGATTAGCATTGATGCCACACATTTGTATGGCAAGTATAAAGGTAAGTTGATGATTGCAATGGGAGTTGATGGTAATAATCAGATATTGCCACTTGCATTTGCTATAGTTGAAAATGAATCTTACGCTAGTTGGAGTTGGTTTCTTTCTCATGTTAAGAAACATGTGGTGAAAGATACTCAAGGGATATGTCTAATTTCTGATCGTCATGCTGGAATTCTAAAGGCAGTTAATGAACAAGGATCTCCTTGGTTAGAGCCACATGGTTTTCACAGGTATTGTTTATAAAATTCATATTAATTTTGTTTTCTTGTTTTGTCAATAACATTCATCATTTTTTTCATAGGTATTGCTTAAGGCATTTTATCAACAACTTTAATGATAAGTTTCGCAACTCTCAATTGAAAGCTTTAGCTTACCGTGCTGGGAGTCAGAATCAGATTAGAAAGTTTAACTCTATTATGGAGGAAATTGGAAAAATAAACCGAAAAGCTCGCGAGTGGCTTGAGCAACATGCATTTGACAAATGGACGCTTGCACATGATGGTGGAAAGCGTTATGGGCTACTCACAACAAATTTGTCAGAGATTTTTAATAGTGTACTTAAAGGTGCTCGTTTCTTACCCATCACATCATGTGTTCAACTTACATTTTATAGACTAGTACACTATTTTGATGTGAGACGTCCCATGGGATCTAATGCTCAAGCTAATGGAGATATGTATGCTCCCCATATTTTGGCCAAACAAGCAGCTTCAATGTCAAAAGCTGGTGCACATTCTTTGAGGTCTTTTAACCGTCAGAAAGGTATATTTGAGGTGATAACTCAAAAGGGAAAAAATGTGCAAGTAGTTGATTTGGATAAAAAAACTTGCACGTGCGGTAAGTGGCTGATATATAAGTATCCTTGTTCTCATGTTTTGAGTGCATGTGCCAAACTTTCTTTGAACAGTTGGCAATATATTGATAAATGTTACTCAATTCTTGATTATTGTGCTACTTGGTCATCTGAGTTTAGTCCACTTCCTCATGAAGCATATTGGCCTAACTCATCATCTATTAGAGAGTTACTTCCCAATTCAGAGCTAAAACAGGATAAAAAGGGCCGCCCTCGCTCAACAAGACTACGGAATGGAATGGACATTAAAGAAAGGAAAAAGGCGAACATTTGTGAATTTGTAAACAACGTGGTCATAATCGAGCAACGTGCCCCTCAAAGCCTAGAAGAATGGACGCCTAAACATGCCGAGTCTTTTTGACATTTTAATTTGTATTTGATATTGATATTATGAACGAAATGACTTTATTTGGTGTTTTATTTATATTTTTTGCGGATTTTTTTAACTTTGCAGAATTATTGTAAACATTTTTAATATATTTTTGCAGATTTTTTTTTTTATAATTTTTGCAGAATTATTGTAGAATTTTTAATATGTTTTTTGCAGATTTTTCCTAGATTTTTTTTTAGAATTTTTACAGATTTTTTTTCTAATATTTGCAGAATTTTTTATTTTTTTAACAAAAAATAAATACCCATATTTTTAATCTAATTTTACTTTGGGTAGTAAAATAAAAATAAAAGTATAAATTAGGTAAAAAATTAAATGGATATAGAAAAGTACCCAAATAGGTAAATATTTTTCAAAGTACCCAAATAGGTAAATACTTTTTGTATCTACACTAGTTTGGGAAAAACCAACAAGATCTACAGGCAGATCAGCAAAAGTAGCTGCATTAAAACTGCCCAATAATAAATATAAAACAACTTTTATAGATGTCCCACGTGGATCATCGACCCGTGTCTCTTCATCACTTCACCACCATCATTTCCTAGTAGATCACGCTCTTTCTTCGTCTCCTCCTGAAAAATGCATTATTTTATAAAAATGCAAAAAAAGAAAAGAAAAGTATTGGTGGTCCAGCCCAACCAGATATGACCTGGTTACCTCATAATACTCAAGGATGTACTTTAATGTGTTAGGACCAGCTAGATGACCGGACCTTATCTTTTGGTGGGAGGGTGACATTAATTGAAGCGGTTTTAAGTAACCTACCAACATATTTTCTTTCACTCTTTTGTGCTCCGATTCAAGTTTTAAAGCAATTGGAAAAAATTCGACGTAAATTCTTGTGGGGTGGGTGCATGGATAAAAACAAAGTGAGTTGGGTCCCTTGGTTTAAAGTTGTAGCTCCAAAAAATAATGGTGGGTTGGGTATTGGTAGTCTTGCTTCAACAAACAAAGCTCTCATGATCAAATGGTGCGTAAGATATAAAAATGAATTATCTTCGTTGTGGGCAAGGGTGATTACGGCCATACACGGTGGTCCAAGATGCAAATCCTCCATTCCGATAAAACATTCTTTAGGAGGTGTCTGGAAGTCGATAGTAAAAATGGGTCGAAGCAATGAAAATCAACCGATTATTGTAGGTGAAAAACTAGTTGTTGACCTTGGTAGTGGGGAAAAAACTCTTTTTTGGCTAGATTCGTGGGTGGGAAGTAGACCGCTTCGGGAGGTATTTCCAAATCTGTTCGACATTGAGAGTAATAAATCCTGCAGTGTCTCGGACCGCTACAAAATAACGCAAGGGAGGATCGAATGGCTCTGGGGTAGTAGGAATGACCTGTCAAATGATGCACTGAAAAACGAATGGGCTGCTTGTTTAGCTGTCGTGAATAGTGTTCCGATTAGAGCCAAATCAGATGTGTGGCTTTGGAGAATGGGTGAAAAAAATGTGGAGTTCCATGTTAGTATGGTTCGGACAGAACTGGATGAAATCAGCACAATCAATGAAACAAAGGTGCTAAATTGGCTGCATTGGATCCCTAAAAAAGTCAACTGTTTCCTTTGGAGGGTGGTATTGGATCGGATAGCAACAAAAGAAGCACTTCAGATTCGGCGTCTGCAGATCAACTCCTCGACCTGTGTTGTATGCAATGAAGCGCTGGAATCGGTAAACCATCTTTTCATTACCTGTGACACCGCTCAACTAATTTGGAGTTTAATCTTTCAATGGATGAAAGTTCCCCTACCGCGTTATATTCTGAGTGTGGTACAAATGCTGGAGGTTATCAGTTCTTACAAATGTGCAAAGAAATTTAAACGTGCGATGTATACGGTGGCGGCAGGAACATGCTGGAACATCTGGCTGATGCGGAATGCAGTCATCTTCAGAAGTAAATCTTTTGAAATCAAAAAATTGCTCAGTGATATTAAAGCTATCTCATACACCTGGGTAAGAAATCGGGCAGGACTTTCGGATATAACATGGGAGAAATGGAGGAATTTTAGTATCTAATGTAATTGTATCTCTTTCCTTCTTTTTCGTTTATCTTTTTCCTTGTTTGTACTATGCTTGAGCGCCTTGCTTAAGGTTTTTATATAATTCCGCCCTTTTTTTAAAAAAAAAAAATCTATTTTGGAACCCTTGGCCTCCTCAAGCATTTTCCAATTCCAGCAATGAATTTATTAATATATTCTCATATTGGTCAAAATCTTTCATAACTTTTTCAACAACATCATCTTCGTTTAAATTTATTTTAGATAGCCGCATTCCTACAACCAGTGCCCTTAGTTGATGTTCGTCTCCATGTGCGTCGATGGATTTAAATAGCTTGTCATTGATTTTTGTAAAAGGTTAGTAAAATGTGGCACATTTGCAAATATTGATTAACAATAAGGTATGGTATTATGATGATCAAACAAGTGAAGCGGTTATTATTTTAGAAGAAGATAACATGAGTGTTCGAATTTATGATATGATGTGGTTGGTAAACATGTCTGAGAATGATATTGAATGTTAATACAAGATGTTGATCTTTTATCAAACAAGAGACATGGATCAGGCGTTGAAGTTTTAAAGAGCTTTTTGGGTTTGTTTGCTTTCAAGATACATGCTGGCAATGACTGGAACCTGACTTGGAAGTAAAGATCGAACATGAAGACTGTTGACTATATCCAAAGGAGAGCTTGTTGATACATAATGTATATATAGCCTAGTGGTATAGGGTGTCAAGTGTGTTAGGTTGGGAAGTGTCTAGAAATGCTTGTTTTAGGTATTATGTTACACACACATACTATATATATATATATATATATATATATATATATATATATATAGGGGGCTGCTAGAATGAGAACCACCCCGAGTTGTAAGAACCGCGAGAACCACACCATCCGGGTCGCCGTTTACCACGATTTTTTTTTTACAGCTAGATGTGTAAATTATAAACACATCCGTAAAAAAAAAAAATTAAACGCCCCCCCCTCCCGAGGGGGTAGTTTTTTACACCACAAGTTTGGTGTTTTTATTTTTTTTTTCTTTTTTCTTTTTTCTTTTTTTTTTACCAAACTTGTGGTGTAAAAAACTACCCCCTCGGGGGGGGGGGGGTGGGGGGCGTTAAATTTTTTTTTTTTTTTTACGGATGTGTTTATAATTTACACATCTAGTTGTAAAAAAAATCATGGTAAACGGCGACCCGGATGGTGTGGTTCTCGCGGTTCTTACAACTCGGGGTGGTTTTCATTCTAGCGGCTCCCTATATATATATATATATATATATATATATGGTAGGGTTCAAGAGTGAACCATATTGTTTTTGTGAACAAAATGAACAAATCTTGTCCATTGATTTAGGAGATCTTGAGATTTATAATAATGACAATTTCCTAATTATTTATGTGTAGAAAATAAATGAAAAGGGTATAAGTGTAAATTATTAACTAGTTCTCTTTCCAATTAAATATTTAATTATATTCTCTCTCTTCATTTCTCTCACCAATTAACTAATTTATTAATTTAAAAATAAACACAATTACTATTCAGCCAACCTGTTTTATACATATATGTATATCCATTTTATACACATGTATACATATGTAATTTGAATAATACATATGTGTACTTTGAGTATCCAATACAATTACATATGTGTATAAACCATTTATTAGTTCTGTTTATGTATATTTTATACACAATTTCTATTCAACCAAACTGTTTTATACACATATGTATATCTTTTTTATACACATACATACACATGTAAATTAAAAAGTACATATATGTAAATATGTCATGAGAAAAGGTATAATCTCTACAAAATAGGAAACATGTAACTGAAATCAAGAATTCAAACAAAATGATTTAAATAGAAACGTGTAACTGAAATCAAGAATTAAAATAAAATGATTTAAATCTAATTTATAAAAATTAAAGGTAAATTTACAATCCTATCCTTTTAATTAAAAAACAAATGGATGACTGAGATTAGTTCACTCTGTTCACAAACAAGGATGTTGTTCACTCATGATCCTAACCCTATATATATATATATATATATATATATATATATATATATATATATAGGGGACCGCTAGAATGAGAACCACCTCGAGTTGTAAGAACCGCGAGAACCACACCGTACGGGGCGAGGAGAACCAAATTTTTGTTTTAAAAAACGTAGATGCATGTATTATAAACACATTCGTAAAAAAAAAAAAATTTAAAAAATGCCGTGCGTGTAGTTTTTTACACCACAAGTTTGTGGTTTACGAGTTCCATAAATTTACGGAACTCGTAAACCACAAACTTGTGGTGTAAAAAACTACACGCACGGCATTTTTTTAAAATTTTTTTTTACGAATGTGTTTATAATACATGCATCTACGTTTTTGAAAAAAAAATTGGTCCACCTCGCACCGGATCAAGTAGTTCTCGCGGTTCTTACAACTCGAGTTGGTTCTCATTCTAGCAGCCCCCTATATATATATATATATATATATATATATATATATATATAGTGGAGGGTTCAAATGATAAGAAATTTTTTGTAAGAAGAAAAAAGAAGAAGTTTCAACCAATAAAAATGCTTCATTTTACTTCATTTAATATTTGCATTTAATTTTAATATAAGGGTATATTTGTAAACTTACATAGATCATTAATTTGTAGTTTTCCTCTTTAATAGCTAATTACATTAAATTTGTAACTTATTTTTAAAATATATATTTTTCAAAAAATAAAAAAAAATTAATTTAGAGTGTAGGACATATTACTAGGTGTGTAGGATAAATTACGAGTTGTGTAGGGTAAATTTAAAATATGCGTAGGATAAATTTTGAAATGTGTAGGGTAATTTTTTATGTGTGTAGGCAAAAAAAAAATTAGTGTAGAGAATGATAGTTTTTATGAGTAATTAATTACTTAAAGATAATAATAAATGAGATGAAAGAAAAACTATTTAACATTTTACAATAGTACCCTTTGTTCTTTTTGTTCTCAATTAATTTTTCTTCTTAAATGAACCTCCCCCTATATATATATATATATATGACTTGGAATTAAAGACCGAACATCAAGACTGCTGACTATATCCAAAGGGGAGCTTGCTGATACATAATGTGTATATAGCCTAGTGATATCGCCTGTCAAATGTATTAGGTTGGAAAGTGTCTAGAAATCACATTTTACAAATACACTTTTCATACAAATACATCTCACATTTTACGGTTACACGAGTTTTACAAACACAAAATTTTACAAATACAAAGTTTTCATAACATGCCAAAGAAAAAAAGATTTTTCTTTCGTTTTCTCAACAATATTTTAAACCGGTTATTCAAAAAGATTTATTCTAAATCTTTTCCAAAAAAACTATGAACTCACCAACTTTATGTTGATTTTTCGCATGTTCTTTCTCATGTTACCTTTTCAAATTATGGCACGGTTGGAGTAGGAGAACCATGTGGATTCGAGTACTTAGTGGGTGTTCGCTTTTTAGAAGTCTTAGCATTATTTGCTTACGCTGTGCAATGAAGATACAAGTCAGATCACGCCAACTCTGATTATACCGGGGTGTGACAATTTAAACATATTGATATTTTATTGAACCAAACATTACAAAATAAGGTATTTGAGTTTCATTTAAAAATAATGTTACCAATTCGTATGAATCTATTTTTACCCATTTACAAAACTCATTAAAAAACGTTACACGAACGAATCCAAATTAGTAAATAATGTTTGAAGAATCATCTAATTATGCGATTAAGTTTTGTTGTTTATGGCGATTGATTACATTAATAAATTGCTTCTATTTGTGGAATTTCCTTAAAATTTTTAAATGATATTAAACAAAACAAATTAATCAAAATAATTTTTTTGTCTTTTAAATTTATTTATTTAATTTGTTACATATTTTTTAAATCAATTACAATCTCCTAATTTATTGTCGTGATAATTTTTTAGTATAGTTGTATTAAAGATAACAATATTAATCAATTTTAATTCGACATATTATAGATATATGGTTTTTCAATTCAATCGAATTTAATCTTAAATAATAATCATTATGTAAAATCTTTATATATTTGATAGATTTTATGTTATATTGTATATGACACGGTATGTATAATAATTGTGGAAACTAAGTCTTCCTATTAATATTCTATTTTAAGTGAAAATTTTCAATAAATGCCATATAAATTTTTGTAATTATGTTGAAAAATAATAGTAATCATTAATCTATAAATTGTTCCCAAAATTTACATCATTAACATTTAAATTTTTTAGGGTGTAAGGGGCACCCCCTAAGAGGGGAGTCCCCTCTCTTACGCACACCCAATCCGTTTATGCCACGTCAACTTCCCTCTTAAACTCCCCTAACACCCCAAATTAATGGCGGCACTCCCCTCTTAGGTGACTTGGTTTTTTATTAAAAAAAAAGGAAATAATTGATTGGTTTGGAAAGATGGTGGCCCCACACTCTCCCCCTACCTTCTTCGGTGACTACACCCCGACCCACCTCCCCGATCACCCTCCACTCGCCTTCGGCGGCACCCTCACCGATCGGTGAATCCGGTCCCCACATGGGGTCACCGAGGGTGCCCGGGACACCCTTATATGCTCATTAACATTTAATCATCAAAGTATTTTATCTAAAAAGTAGTTTTTATTTGTTATTCCGAATTCTTAACAAAGTCTATCCGTCCATCTTTTGTAATTTTTTCTTCATTCTATTCCATTATTACATTGTTAACGTTAAATACGTATATGCACAAATTATTATGTCTACTAAACCGCATACCAATCGATGTCATTTTCTTATGAGGACTACTTCTTTTAGAAACATTGGCGATGTTTGGGAGATAACAGAGGTGACATTACTTCTTTTAATTTTAATTCAACCTATTTATAAATATACTTAACAAAATTGTTTCTGATGATTATAGCCAAAATTTGTGATTGTGTTGGGTACCGTTAGAGCCATTAAAAGGTGTTGGTTGGCACTATAAGTCATGTCATACATGTACACTCGAGGCGGAATTGGATACATTTGAAGTCTTCGCACCAGATGGTTTTATTGATTTTAAGTTATTTGACGAATACGTGTGCTTTAATAAGAATTGTCATGAATGTGTTGTTAAGCCTCTACCTAGATTTAAGATCAAGAATCAAGTTGATGACACCAATGATTCGATATTACTTATCTTATGTCATGATCAGGACTCTATGGTTATTAAAAAATCTTCAAAGCAGTTGCTAGAAGAGAACACATTGGTTGTAGGCATTTTTTAAATACATTTACCTTTTATTTTTTACTTTAATAACATTAATTTAAATTTATGATATTTAACAGTTTATTACAATGTTTACAGGATGGTGATACCGTGACATTTCCAGATGAACTAAACTCATTGATTAGAAACTTTTCGCTTTTAAGATTGACGTTATTGACTATAATTTGAAACATTTAGATGAAGTGTATGGTTACCCATAAATCTGATGATGAATCTATTATTTTTCATATTAAAATAAGTTTAAGATTGGACAGGTAATCATAACATTTCAAAGAACATCCTATATATCGTTATATTAAAATGTTAATTTTATACTAATTTCTATTTCAATCTTAACTATCTAACCTTTTGTTTATGTATTTACAAGAACATAAACCTGAATCTCTTAAACGAAATCTTTATGAAGTCTTTGATACGGATTCCTCATTAGTTTGCTCTTCAACCAGGTGTCGGATTAGCGATGAAAAAGACAATGTGGATTCTAACTTAAGTTGTGGCTTTTATGATTCCAAAAAATTATATGTTATTTGTTTATCTTATGTTATTAACTAGGGGAATACCCGCGCTCCGCAGCGGGTTGGCAGAAATTCGGTATGTGTTGTTTCGGCTAATTACAATACTGGTATTCACTATATCAACCGAAAGAAACCCAAAAACATAAACTCAATAGTGTGCCCAGAATAATATCGGCACAAAGTTTTACATCGATTGAAATTCTTAAAAAGGCCTACTGGTTCAGATTATACCGATACTAGTGTCGATGTTGTTCGGTCGGAATTTGTGTTGTTTGTTAGGGTAACGAAACGGTACCGACACTCAAGAAAACACGTTATTTCTATTACAACTCTATTGTCAACAAATTTTATACCGATCTAAAGATAGTCGTGATTCATTTTTTTTACTATTTAAATAAAATCAAATTAAATAAATTAAAAACATATACTGTTTAGAGAGTATAAAGCGTTAAAAAAATTAAAGGGATTAAAATGTTAAAATTGTATTGAATAAAAAATAAATCATGTGATAATAATTATAACAATCGATAAATAGAAATAATAATAATAAATATAAATAATATTGAAATAGCAAATTATTATAAATTTAATATCATAGTAAAATAACAATTTAAAAAAATAATTTAAGATTACAGTAAAATAACAATCTAAAAAAATAATATTATGGAAAGCCCCTGCAATTTGGTTAAAAAAAAAGAGTCAAAAAGTAAACGCCAGAACTTGTCAAAAAGTTCAAAAAGTATTGAACTTATCCACGTATTAAGGTTAAATGCCAGAACCACTTGAACTACTTAATGTTGCCTTAATATTCTATATTTTATTTTATATTTATACAAAATAAGCTGTGAAAAATAAAATAATAATAATTTAAATGCTAATGGATTATATATGGCACCTAAATATTGGCTCCATCAGTCAAACTAACCAATGTTACTGTACATCTCCTTACATCTCCTTTAAAAATGTAAGGATATAGAATAGGGCCGTTCAAATCGCTCGCCGCTCGTCGCTCGTCGCTCGCTCGACGCTCGTTCGGAAATTGCTCGGAAAATGCTCGTTCGATTTGAGGCTCGGTTGTAAATGAGCTGCTCTGCTCGGTTCGGTTTGTAAACGAGCCAAGCATGAGCAAAGGTCCGCTCGGCTCGGTTCGGCTCGAATTATTATTTAATTAGTATATATATATACATATACATATACACATACCTCTATAAACATGTATATACACAAATATAAATTATACATATATATACACACATACACCTATATATATACACACACTTACACATACATATATACTTAAATATAAATTAAATTTACAGTATTATATGTACCAATCTATTAGATTTTGGTCAACTATCTACGAATTTACAACTATATCTATACGTACTAGCTGAACCACGCCAATAAAAAATTAAAATCAAAACTAAAAGTTAAACCCTAAACCGATAAACGACATTCTGTTCATCGTCTCAATTTTTCATGTCGTTACCCTAAGTCAATCATCTCCAGCTATCAACGTAATTGTTCGTGGAATATGATCATCGCCTCGTCAGCCACAACATTGTTATTCATAAGAAAAATATTATGCCATGAAATGTGCATGTTTTTAAAGACATAAAACTTGAGACCCAATATTGTCACTATCTCTCTCAGCAAATTTAAATTGGGCGACACGGTTGTCCAAATCGCTCGAACTTCGCTCGACGCTCGCTCGGAATTTTTACTGCTCGAAAAATGCTCGCTTGATTTGATGCTCGGTTTTAAATGAGCCGCTCCGCTCGGTTCGGTTTGTAAACGAGCCAAGCACGAGCAAAGGTCCGCTCGGTTCGGCTCAGCTCGTGAACAGCCCTAATATAGAATAGCAATTTTCATTCCTATCTTTTTTAAATTGTTTTGAAGATGTATAATTTATTTTAAATCATTGTGATTTTATTGTTTGACTAATTTTGTTTCTTTGTTATTAGACTTTCAACAATAGAAACAATTAAGATAAAGATAAATTGATATGTCACTTCATTTATTAATTTTAATGGTGTTTAGATAAGCATATAATTAATTCTCGTTATAGTATTGAAACCAAAATTTAGTTTAAAATTGTTTTTTATAACTTTTGAATATTCTCATTATTATGTTGATTGGTCTTAATTATCTTCTAAAAGTGGTTAATTAACACCTTCATTTATATTAAAAGAAAATAATGTTACATCTCACCAAAGTTTTCCATCAATTTATTTTGATTCTTTGTATTCTGCATAAGGTTTTTACTCAACTCCTAAACCTCATATGGTTTTATTTTTATGAATCCATTTTTTCCTTCCGGGTATGTTCAATGTTTTTTTTTATAATCATGTAATAACCCATTTTGTTATACCTATATGTTATTTAATATAGTTATTCTTAGTGAATTTTGAAATCAGTATTGAAGAACTTTCTTATCTAATCTTTTGTTCAGCTACTCAGAACTTCAACAATAGTTCAACACCGTTATCTACCAATGGTCGATTTCTATCAAGATTTATACGCCCTTGACGTGTTAAACAATATCAAAGTTTCTGGATTACCAAACAATAAATTAGTTTTAAAGTTGGGTGTTCCAGTAACGCTTTTGAGAAACATTGATCAACAAAATTGTTTATGTAATGTTACGCGTCTTTAAATCACACGTCTTGGTAAACAGGGTATCAAAGACGTCGTTAAGTTTTAATTAATATACCTTATTCGTCAAGCATTATTCATTTTTTAAAATATGTATACTGTTGTGTTTGATAAAATTTAAATATCCGAACCCGTGAGTATTCACAGGTGAACCCAGTAATTATATCAATCCAATTAACTTGAATTACCAATGGGGTGGTGGTCCATTGGCAAAGAAAAGTCTTTAAACACCTTGAGAGGGAGAGGTCTTGGGTTGAAGTCCCACAGACGACAGGAATAAAAGAAATTTGCCGTTAAAAAAGTTAACTTGAATGAACTACAATACCATAATTACTCATTAACTTTCAAATATATAAACCTAATTCAATTATTAACGCTTCATAATCTTGAAAAAGAAATACGTATGTTTTAGAAATAAATGCAGAGTTGCTTGTTTAAGATGGGTATGACATTTGGAGGGAAAGTGTTTGTGAATCGTTTGAAATAATAATACTGAAAGCACATGTTATAATAATAAAAGGATATTTTCATCATTTCACCACCTTTTTAAATAAAATCCAAAGTTTAACAGACGAAAGGACTCAAATTGTTATTTTTTGAAAACAAAAGTGCACAGGTAGCAAAAAAAAATGTTGGGAGACTCAACTTGATCCCACCATCAAACCACAAGGACACACAAATAGCACCTTACCCGTTAATAAATGAAAATATATATTCTGTTGATTACTATTACAGGGACACATCAGCCCTTCCGTGTTGGAGTGTTAGCGTTACATTAATCCTAATCTACGCCACGCCTGGAATTAAACCATGATCTTCTCCCCAAGAGACAAAAGCTCTTAAAAGTGTCACATGAAATGGTGCAAATTGTATTTCTAAATATGCTAATAGCAGAACTGGGGTTGTTCACAAGCTTAGTAAGGGTTAACTCAAGCTCGTTTCAAATTTTAAACAATCGGAGCATGAAATACTCTACTGGTGTTTAAGCTAAAACTCGGGTTGTTTACAAAATGAGCTATCACGTGGTTCGACGAGCTGAATCAACATCAAAAAAGATGGAAACAGATCCACATTCTATAAGCCGATCTTGAAGGAGGTTGTGTTAAAACAGAAAAACCCGAAACGGAGATATATTACATTACAAATACAAAACATAATACAAACTCACTCTCAAATCTTGTTCCATATTACAATATTATACAAGATCAATAACTGGAGCCGAGGGTCTCTCTGGAAGCAGTCTCTCTATCCCTAGGGATAGAGGCAAGGTCTGTCTACACCCCACCCCACCCTCCCCAGACCCTATAAGTAGCTTTGCTATTTGTGGGATTTACTGGGTATGGTTGTTGTTGTTGTATACAAGATCAATAACTATAATAACAGCCACAAGGTGTCCCAAAAAGACATCAAATCTATGACCAACCAAAAGCATAGTCAAGAACATATACCAGGACAAGGGAAAATGGATAGAGGGCAAAGGCAATGAAAGATGTCCATAGAGGAAAAGTGGTACGTAAGCTTCCGAAAACGCCCATCACGATGCAAACAATTAGAATCACGAGCACCTCGGATGAAAAATCCCATGTTAATCCCCGCACGTAAACAAGTGCTAGGAAGACTGATAAGCAAAGTATATTATTATTCATGGTTACCGCCCCATATAACTGCACCACAAACACATGCCAAGAAAATGCGAATTTGTGTCAGCATCATATATTTATATTCCAAAAAGTTGCAATATAAAAACCAACTTCTACAAACTTTTCTAAACTAGTTGTGGAAATTTCAGCCAATTACTTATGAATCAGTCTAAGTTGTTAAAAATATTTAATTTTGCTAGAATAAAATAAAATATAAAAATTATAAGGGTTCACACCACAACCCAACCTGGCATGACCCATAATAGACACAACCCATTTTGATGATCCATTTCCCAACCCGCCCATTGGGCACCTAACCAAATCTAATGGATGTAAGAGAGACGAACCTCTGAAAATGTAAGAGATGCAGATCTCTGCTTCTTGCGTGTCGCAAAGATGATTGCAGACACTGCGTCACTTGAGTTGGTTGCTAAAGGCAAAAAAATGAACGAAATGAAAAAGGAAGGAATACTTGTAGCAGTAGAAAAACCGCCAACAGCATCTACAAGCGGATCAGCAAAAGCGGCAGCAATACAAGTGCCCAATAATAAATATAAAACAGCCTTTATCGATGTCCTGCGTGGATCATCGACCCCTGCCTCTTCATCATCTTCAACGCCATCATCTCCTAGCAGATCATGCTCTTTCTTGGTCTCCTGAAAAATACATTATTTTATAAAATTCATAAAAATAGGATAAGAATAGTTTTGCTATTTGTGGGATTTACTGGGTACGGTGGTTGTTGTTGTTATAAAAATAGGATAAGAAGCGATGACGTGATATGACCGGTACCTCATAGTACTCATGGATGTACTTCAAGGTGTCGGGACCAGCGAGATGAGCATCTATCTTGGAACTCTTGGCCTCCTCAAGCCATTTTCCGATTCCAGCAATGAATTCTTTTTCATCAACCAGATTATTCTCAGTTTGGTCAAAATCTTTCATAACTTTATCAACAGCATCATCTTCGCTTAAATTTATTTCAGATAACCGCATTCCTACAACCAGTGCCCTTAGTTCAGAATGTGAAAGATGTTCGTCTTCATCTACATGGATGGATTTAAATAGCCTGTCATTGATTTTGGTAAACGGTTAGTAAAATGTCGCACATATGCAAAAATAAATAATTGTGAATGTGAAAGATGTTCGTCTTCATCTACATCGATGGATTTAAATAGCCTGTCATTGATTTTGGTAAACGGTTAGTAAAATGTCGCACATATGCAAAAATAAATAATTGTGAACGGACCGACTTCTTAAGAACATCAAAGTTAGGGTTTCCATGAGTCTTCCAAGTGCACGCATTTTTCAGTACTTGAGAATTCTGGATCGTAGATGCTTATGCTTTGCAAATGCAAGGCGTCTTCTCTGCAATGTAGGCTGGATAACCTGAAAAAACGCATGAAGAATATTCATCCGCTAACCAAAGAGCACAGTGTAGAACAAGAATCCTAAATTTTAGAATCACTGGTACGCGATAAAAAGCGAAACAGAGACAATAAGACCGAGTAAAACTGAACAACGATAAAGGGGAGCACAGATACAGCCGCCATAATCATGGCAGAATCGCTTGTCCAAATATCAGTACTCACACCAGAGCCTGCAGTATGAAAGACGGAACATAATCGCGTACCCCTGGCCCTCAATATAAGTGTGATTTCAAGAAACAAGAAATTGATAACAACTGATGTTGAATAAGAGGATGCTAAAGCCTTTAGTATCGTGGTTATCTACGGCAACTGAGTTTTGTATATCACACTTGCCAACAGTGACGCAGGTTCCCCATATGACGGTAATAAGCATGACTGTTGAACCAGCTATTCCTACAGAGACCTGTTCTTGAGCAACTTCAACACTTCCAGATAGTCCAGATACTAGAAGAAGCAAGTAAATCATGAGGAAATTGGTTAAACATATGGAAGATAACTTGAAAGAACAAAAACATATACTTTCAGTAAAATGAAGTGGCAAATCGAAATTCCCCTAAGCTCCAATGAAGTTCTAATAAGTAGTATTATTCATGGAGATTGTACATTTTTAATTATAGTTAAACATGTTGATAAGTGCTCCATTTCAAAGATTTAGCTAAGCAACTTAATTTAATACGTCTCCAAGTTTAAATAGAACATTTCAAATGGTGCCAATAATGAGTTGTGTGTTCTAGCCACTCAGCCATGGGGAACTGAATTTTTGCTTCGGACTACAGTTCATCAGCTAAACAAAATGGAGAAAAGCATAGCAGTCAAAGGCGACCCAGGCGAGGCGAGTCGCAGCTAAAACACCGTGCAGCCACCAAGGTGCTCCGGCGAGTTTCTGGTCATATTATGCAATTCTAGCCTGAACATAACTGCTAAAACTGGTCTCAAAAATCCAAAAATGGTCTGGAACAAGCCTAAAGTAGCCATAAAACTTAAAACAAGCCTTAGCCTTAAACATGTCTAAAATCCCTAAATTTTGTGTGCATTGCTTAAAAACAGCGCCTAGGCTCATCTACCTAGGAGAAAAGCATAGTAGTCAAAGGCTACCCAGGCAAGGCGAGGTGCAGCCATGAACGTGACCCGACGAGTTTCCAGCCAGATTTTGCAAATTTCAGCCAGAACAGAGCAGCTAAGGGGACCCGGGGCGGTCCGTTATATGCCCCTAGAATTGTGCCCTATTTATACTGTGCGCAACTGCGCATGGCCAAAAACAGCCTTCTTGCGCCTATGAGAAAATCTAGTTTCAAGGTGAAAAAAGCAAAAAAAATAAAATAAATAAATAATAAAAATAAAATAGTGAAATATAACAGAATGTAATGCACTTCCAAAAGTCAACAAAATAGTGATAAACTATTAATGAAATACAACAGAATTTAATGTACTTCCAAAAGTCAAACACTAGAATATCAGATCAAACATATTAACAAATCTGTACCAAAACAAAGAATAATTCCAAAGTCAGTAAATTACATTTTTAGCTCTTGTAGTTGTATCACTTTTACAATATTAGCCCAAAATAAGAACTTTTAACATATCTGCCTCATGGTCTGTATAACTAACCATTTTGACCCAAAGTCTAGCCATTTTAGCCCCTATGATCTCTATAACTAACCATTTTGGCCCGCATGATCTCTAGATTTAGGGGCCAAAATGGTTAGTTATAGAAACCATAAAGACAAATATGTTAAAAATTCTTATTTTAGGCTAATATAGTAAAAATGATATAACACAGAGGCCAAAAACGTAATTTACTCTTCCAAAGTATAACTTTACCGAGAATAAGCATAGCGTCAGGAAGAGCCCCGAGGCTCGGAAGCAAGAGACCACCAACAAAACCAGGCCCTAAAATCTCCAACAACAGCTCACTTCCAGAAGAGAGATAAGTAGCAGCAAGAAACATGAGGTAACCGTACACCAGAATAAGAAACAGATTACCGAGTGCTGTGCTGGTGCACGGTAAGAATCCGTAGCTTTGCTCGCAAGTTTCTGGTTCATCAGCTGAAACCAACGGGTTGAGACCAAGTGTGCGTTCCTGTTCAAGGCCGTCGCTAAGCAGATCTGGTGAAGAAGTGGTGGTGATTGTACGGCTTGTGACGACGGTAAAGATGAGGAGGGTGGAAAGTGTGATCAGGAGGAGCCAAGTGTACGCCATGTGGAAGATTATGACAACGTTGTCGCTGTCGAGTGTGTGTTTGCAGGTGCTTTTCAAATAGAGATGGATGTAGACGGTTGAAAACAAACTAGAGTGATTTGATCAATGTTTTTGTTTTTAAACCGGCTTCTTTACTGGTTTACTGGTCGGACCAGTTCAACCGGTTTTAAGAACCGGGTTATATAATAAATAATCTAATTAATAAAAGTTATAAAAGTAAAAACATTTAAAAATAATACAGGATTAAATTATTAAAAAAGGTATAAATTTATTTATGGAGTAAACTTTCGTTTTATTCCATGTTGTTTGTTCGTTTTAATGGTTTTGCCACAATTCTTTAAAAATAGTCATTTTACTCCCTGATGTTTCGGTTTTGTCACCAGTTTGCTCCAAGACCTTAACTCCATCCATATTGTATGTTAACTTAAATGCTATTTTGCTAATTATAAATATAAAATAAGGGTACTTTGGTAATTTGTATTTAAATGTAAAATATACGCATAACAAATACACATCTCTACTTACTCTCTCTCTCTACAAGATCTCTCTTCTACACTCACCCAGGGGCGGACCTACAATGTCTTTAAGAGGGGTGGGCGCACCCCTTAAAATAAACAAAATTAGTGTTATAGACGCTCTAAAATCTTGAGCGCACCCCTTAAAATTTTGTAATCGCCCCCTTGAACTCGAAAGATAAAGAAAACAAAGAAAAAAGAAGATGACTTGGCCAGAAAATTCTCTTCCTGCGGCGGAAGCTCCTAAAAACTTTTGTTAAAAGTTATGTGAAGAAGAAGAGCATGAAGCATTATTTTAATTTTTTTTCCAATTTAACTTGTACAGTTACTCACATTGGGTTTGGTGACTTTGAATCTATTTTTCTTTATTTATTTTATCTCAGCTTCTTTAGTTATTTTCTTCACAAATATGGACATATCATTCCATTCTATTGTCCATAACATTTGAATTAGTAAAAGAAAATTATATACACTAATATTGACATATCATTCTATTATCCGTAACATTTAAATTTTCTTTTTAATTTAAACTAACTTTTGTTTTTAGTTATTTTATTTCTTATTCATCATCCTATTATTTTTTATACAGATATATAAATAAATATATTTTATATGCGCAATAGAAAAGTACAAAAGTTTTTAACGTGCGAAGCGTATGCGAGCCGTGTTATAACGTGCGTGATTATGCCACAACATGCGTAATTAGGGTTTCTGACCATGTGTGATTTTGTGTTTGCCATGCGTGATTTTGTGATCATGCATAATTAGGTTAGTAAATTATTACATGCGTAATTTTACAATGAACATGTGTAATTTACTCGCGTATGCTTCGCACGTTAAGCAACGTACTATTGAACGTTAAACTTCCCATATATATATATATATATATATATATATATATATATAGAGAGAGAGAGAGAGAGAGAGAGAGAAAGTATAATGTACTTCACGGCTTAACCTACATTAACGTACGCGACCAAATACATAACGTGCGTGATTACATTTTCGAGCATCTTAACGTGCGTGATTATACTCCCCATGCGTGATTATCACCTTCCATGCGTGATTATCACCAAATAACTGATCCCATGCGTAATTATACGTTCCATGCGTGATTATAGCCCTGATCTGACGGTTACCATTGTCACGCACGTGAAGTATGATAAGGGCTTTTGTATGTTAACCTTTCTCCCTCTCTCTCTATATATATATATATATATATATATATATATATAGGTAAAGTGTAGGGTACAAATTACCTAATCGTACATTACATACGCGACAATATTAGCCATACACGTGTCCTGATTCGTTTTTTCTTAAATAAGGTTAAATCAGACAATTAATTCAATCATCTGAGGGCAAATTCGTCTCTTCATTCAATCAGCGAGCGAGAAGTTCGTTACACTAATATCCCGGCAATTATCATTCGAATTAGTTTCAAATTTTTCATAATTCTTAAATTGCAGTTTTCGTTCTTCTGTGTTAGGGTTTCATTCAATTGTTTTTTTTCGATGGATCCACAGAGCAGCACTGGACGAGCAGATGTTGATTTTGAAGAAAGTCGACCGATCGGTGATCATGCTCAATTATCTGCATATCAGAGAGTTTCGATTGAGGATGTTTTAAATCCGTGACCTACAAATCCAAATCCAATTGCAAGTACAAGTGCTGTAAACAAGTGTTCTAATGGTAATTATGTTAATTCAGATCTCTAAATTGTTTGTATACTTGTTTTTTGTTTAATCGTGGCACTGATTTTACATTGTTGTGGTTGTTTTTGAAGTTTGAATGTTGAGTATATTTTTTACATGAAAGCAACATGTACAAATTCGCATGTTATGAGTCTTTCAATTCGCATTTGATGTTTATTTTCTTTACGCATTTTCGCATGTTATGGTATCATAAATCGCATATATAAAACAGATTAATCAAAATCATGAATTTCGCATGTTTTTGTTCATACATTTCGCATGTGTTGTTGTTCTTTACGATGAAATTATGCTGTTATCAATATATCGCATGTAACTAGTTCGATAATTCTCACGTTTTTTTGTTTTTCTGATTTGATTCATGTAGATGAAAGGGTTTACACTCCGGAGGTTCAAGCATCAGCTACACCTGTGGTTGGAATGCAATTTATCTCTATTGAACAAGCATATGCGTTTTACCAATCATATGCTAAGTTAGCTGGTTTTTCTATTCGGAAAGGTGGTGAAGTACACAGTGGTGGTATAATCAAAACTAAGTATTTTGTTTGTTCTAAAGAGGGACATAAGCCACTGTGTATTGACGATCGTTATTCGAAGTCAAAAAAGCAATTCAAAATAAGGAACAGGGGGACTATTAGAACTGGATACAAAGCTCAACTTATGATTTGCACTGTGGATGGTAGATTATATACAGTAAAGAGATTTGTTGATGGGCATAATCATAAGTTTGTATGTCAAGATGATATTCACATGCTGCCAGCTTACAGACAATTGTTAGATGTCCAGGAGGAGATGGTATGGGAATAAGGCACTTTAAACCTTGGTCCTGTCAAAGCTTTCCATATAATGAGGAAACGTTATGGTGGTTTCGAGAACCTTGGTGCCACAGTTGATGATTGCAAAAATTTTAGGAAGCGAATTAACAGTTGTATAGGAGAATATGACGCTGATATGGTGATTAATAGGATGACTGACAAAAAACAGTATTTAGCTGATTATTCGTTTGAATATTCTGTTGATGATGACAAACGGTTAACTGGTTTGTTCTGGGCTGATGGTTTATGCAAGCTTAACTATATGGAGTTTGGGGATGTGATATCGTTCGATGCAACTTTCAAGACAAACAGGTAAGTGTTTCAAGACAAACATGCTTTTTACTATTTTTCGCATGTTATATGACTTCCTGAACTTGTAATATCGCATGTGTAGACATTGAAGAGGTGGTGTTGAATATATCGCATGTTATACTGTTTGTTTTCGCATGTGATTTTTGTCTATTTCGCATGTTTTCAATGTGTTTTCGCATGTGTTTGTTCAGGTACAAGATGGTATTTGTTCCGTTCACTGGCATTGACAACCACTGTCGAAATGTACACTTGGAGCTGGGTTGTTGGCATCGGAGAGCATTGAATCATATAAATGGCTTCTGAATTCATTTTTAAAGTCATTTGGTCAGCAGCCAAAGGTTGTAGTGACGGACCAAGACCCTGCTATGAAACAGGCTATTGAGGAGGTTTTCCCTAACAGCAGACACAGATTGTGCATGTGGCACATAATGAAAAAAGTGGCAGATAAGGTATAGCATGCTATATTGTCTTTCGTTAGCGTTTTTTTTTATAATATAGCTTTTGTTATAGGATGATATGAAAAGCATTTATTGTTATAGGTTGGACACGAGTTGTGCAATAACGGTGAGTTTAAAAGGAGGATGTGCGACATTGTATGGACTGATTCCATTGAGCCCGAAGAATTCGAGAGACAGTGGAAGTTGGTGATGATTGAGTTCGGTATCACTGAAAACAAATGGATTGATGATATGTTTTCGATGAGAAACATGTGGATTCCGGCTTTTTACCGGCACGAGCCAATGTCTGGACTTATGAGAACAACTTCAAGATCAGAGAGTGAGAACCATTTTTTTTTTGCCAGGTGGCTAATTCACAACTCACTCTCGTAGAGTTTATGAATCATTTTGATGGTGCAATGTGTAACACCCCGTGTTTTCGAATGTCAAAGTCCAAGTCAAGTTTGACTTCTTGGACTGTAAATAGTCTATTTTATGTTTTGTATTATGTGGAGTAAGTGTTGTTAATCCAAGGAATCAAAGTAACGAATATTTAGTCGACGCGAAACGGATTTACGACTGTGAATAGTAGGAAGTAGCAATGCGATAAAGTTACCCAATCAATAATCAAGCTAATCGAATCATCATTAATCGAACTCGAGACTCGAATTATGCAGCTTTGGTGTTATTATACGTGTGTGTGTGTGTGCCTTATGTGTTCCCTGTGCATGTTTACTTTATGTTATATGTGGTGACCAATCGAATCAATCAAATCGAAACTCGAAACTCAATCGAACTCAATCGAAATCGAAATCGAATATGGAATGTAGATGCTTGTATGTAGATATAGTGGTTGGGATTAAAAGTAATTTGAATAGGAAACTCTATCGTACTAGTATCGTCTTCAATCGAGATCGAAATATCAGAAATCGTCGCACCGAACACATGACACAGGCTGTGGATCGATCAGGCTCCTACCCGATCGAACAGCCCAGCCGATCGGACAGACTGTCCGATCGAGCAGGCTGTCCGATCGGGATGCCTGGCCGATCGGCCAGCCCTTTCCTCTCTGGGAAGCCTATAAACAGGCCTGTCATTGTCATTCTTTCCACTTTTGGAAACTCTCTGACCGACCAGCTCGTGCTCCCCTTCTTTTCTCAGATTTCTTCCGATTTCGGTAAGTTTTCATCCTAAATCTTGTACTTCCTTGATCAATACGTGCTCCTACACCTTTCTATCTTTCAAATCTTGATTTCTAACCGTGAAATCATTAAGATCTAAGCATTCTAGGATGATGTCATCATGGTGTTCTTCAAGAACATCATGTTTTGGCCTCAATCCACCAAGAATCACTTGGATCTAGCCGATTTCCACATAAACAAACTAAGATCCATCACAGATCTAAACATTTACATGATGTGAAGGATTGAAAGAATGAATTTCAACTTTCTTTCAACTCTTTTACACTCAATGCTTTCAAACCGGTAGAAACGGAGCTTGAGCCAACTCACTAATCATTCTCATGGTTGTGTGGTTCAAGATTCGGATTCTATCTACGAGGTTCACCGATTTCAGGTTAAACGTTAAACTATCGTTCTGAATCGTTCATCGGCCAGACTTGGGTGATTCCTGTCCGAGCAGGGGAAACAAGTAAGAACGAAGGTTCCATGGTTCATCTCGTTGTCAACATATCTCGATATAACGTCAAACAATCAGAACAGCCAAGTGTTAGACGAACAGGCCGACCAGGTCAGGATGCTGACCGATCGAACAGGCTGTTCGACGAACAGCCCAACCGATCGGACATGTCAGTCGATCGACCAGGCTAGCCGATCGGCTGGCACATGGCCCCACACTTTGACAATTTCATGATGTATAGTATTGAACGAAGTAACGTTCGATCGAACGAGCGGTTTGATAACATTACTCATCGGATCATGAGATACTATGGTTCAACACTTAATCGATTTTCAATTTGTTCAACGTATTGGAGTGCCACCCGATCGAACATGTTGTCCGGTCAGGTGACATTCCACTGAGGACCCATTTCTGAAGATCCTAACCAATCGGTTAAGCCGGCTGATCGAACAGACCGTTCGATCAATCGACCTGAAAGGTAAGGACACTTCAGTGTTCTCAAATACTACAACGAAAACTTTAAAAGGACAAGCCATCATACACAAACACATCCTACTCAAAGGAAGAAACAATCCACTCGAACAGTCCAACCGATCGAGCCTACCGGCCGATCGAACAGGCTGTCCGAACGGACCTTCCAACCGAATGAACAACCCGTTCGATCGAACCTGCTGTTCGATCGACCAGGCTGTTCGACCCACTTACTCTTGTTTCCGTTTAACACGTTACTCATCATTATGCTGTCGAACTATTCAGGCTAACCCTACTCTCAAGCGCTCCCTTCAATCCATCAATCAATCGCTGTGAGTATACTCGAACCCTTTTTGCTTTAGCACTTTTGGGTGTTACATATGTTACTTATCTAAAACACAATCGAACACACTACTCAATTACTTTAGACGTTAACTGATTATGCATGTATTATGTGACTAAATGAATGCTTGTTGATTGTGTTTACACGTGGAATGCTGTCTACCTGCCTTAACGACGTAGTACTATAGTTTGGACTCAGCACCCGTTCACACGGGGGTTGTTAAGGACAATTACTTGCATGGATTACGGTGGTAATCATGTATTGCGAACTGTCTCAGACAGTCAACCCGCAGTCATTGGTATCGATAGATCCATGTCGATAATTAACATGCTTCGTTTTCCTCTGTGTACGTGCTGGTTAGGCGTAAACTATTTCGAACTCTATATGCTATATCAAACTTGTATGCTCACCTTTACATTTCATGTATTGACTTTATTTTAACGTATGTGACAGGCAATTAGGATGCGTATCTGCTAGGAAGGCGAGCTAGGAATAAGCGTCTAGAGCATAGTTGTCTGTAGATCTTGCAGATCGAGTCTCTAGAAGCAATTAAACAATATTTATTTTATTTTATTTAAATCTGAGTTGTCGGAACAGAATTACTTGACTAGTTGTTATCTGTAATAATTTATTGTATTATTTGGGATACGGTATGGGACGTATCATTTAACTGAATAGTATTAATAGTTGTTGTGGAAACTTCTGGACAATCTGTTTCGCTCAATGCCATGCCTCGATGATTCCGCCATCGGTTGGGGTGTGACAGATTGGTATCAGAGCCATAACTATAGGGAATTAGGCTAGACACGACCTAGTCCGGGTCGCTGTCTTAGAAACCTAGATTATAGTTAGGAACCAACAGACCAAGCGTATGTGCTATATCCTGTTACTCTTCACTATCACTACACTCGAATTTTCAAATAAGATCAAGCGATTTAGTCAGGATTAGGTGTGAAAACCGCAAACCCTCGACTAAACTGCTTGATCAATGCTGATTTTATCAATTCATCAATGATTTCTTCATTAAATTTTCAGAACCAACGAGGAGAATTAAACCAAATCAGGAGTGAAATCCATATTTTGATGAATAATCTCCTCAATTTTACTAAAGTAAGGAAGAAGTTGCTAAGCTAGGGGTGAAACCCTAACCTTGACAACTTGTTCCGGATTTTATTTATCTCACCAAAGCCTTGACGGACTCCAACGACCTGAACTCATGAGTATGACCAAGGGAGCGCATGTTGAATGCCCAAGAATCGAGGCAGAAACGCGATCCCGAAAGTCGAAAAGTGACGACAAGTCTACTGCGAATAGTCGAATCGCTTTGGGTAGTCAATGTCTATTAGCCGCAGACAATCTATTTCTCGATTTTATGTGTTTCGATTCTGAGCCCGCAACTGCTTGATACGTGGTTGTAAACCGGTGCTCGTTATTGTTTAACTTGACGTTTTTACGTAAGTTTTAGTTTCGAATAGCCTACTTTTAATCAAAAATGTGTTTTGCAGGTTTGATGGAGTTTAAGGAGCTTTTCGGGAGCTTTACGGGTCACCGGGTCGAAAACGGGATCACCGGAATGCATTACGGATCAAGCGGGAGCGAAACAAACAAAATCAGAAAGTGAAAGTTTGAGAGCCCGTCGCCGACGGGTCCCAAGCCGTCGGCGACGCCCTTCGGTTAAGCTCGTCGGCCACAATTTCCCGTATCCAGGTGATTTGCCCGTCGGCAGATTATGAACTTTTGGGAGCCCGTCGGCGACGGGGTCAGGCCCGTCGGCGACGGGTAGTAGTTTGCTAAAACGCGAATTCGGTTGAATAAAGGGTTAAGCTCGATTTCTATTGGAGGAGGAGTATTCAATACGGGAGTTACACGATTTTTGGAGTTTGAATCTCAATCTTGGAGCCTAATTCACCTACCAATCCATCTCCATTCCATCTCCAACAACATCAATCATCCTAATCAAGATCATCATCCATCAATCATTCACTCACCATCCAAAACCCTAATTCTCCATCATTCCTTCATCCTACAAGCTTCAAGATGACTCCATCCGCATTCCAAACATTCGGTGATCAAGTTGCATCAACCATGAGCGGCTAATCATCTCGGTTTCACCCCGGCGTAGGTAGTTGTTAAGTCAAGTGTTTCGAATTGTTCTTGTTTCATCTTAGTGACAATTTATGTTTGGTTTTTGAAACTTTTGACAATAGTATTACATTTGTTACGAATTCATGAATTGTCGAACGATGTTAAAAGTTATGACTTTGTGAAACGGTGATATGTAAGTGTACGTTGTCGTTGTTAGGATTTACTTGTGTTGATTACAAAGTGTCTTTTTGTCCGTTCTTCGGGACGTTGATAGTTAGTAGCACCTAAGTCACGGTACACTAAATCCGTTAATCGAATGCATTTGAGTTGAAACTAAAACTTGTAGAAATCCTAGGTTAACAATTACCGAAGCCGGGCGTGATTCCTTTTTATTATTATTGTTCAAATTTCTTGCAATCGTTAATTAGTAGTTGTTAATTAATTAATCCAATTCTAGTAGTTCAAATTCACATCTTTCTACTAAACAAAAATACAAAAATATCTGGCAAGCTTCATAATTGTGACAATTCTTTATAATTCAGTCAAATCCATACACAAACTACATACTCTTCGTGGTTCGACCCCTTACTACCACTAACACATTGTTAAGGGTAATTAGGGTATATAAATATTATCTTTGAACGGAGCACGACACTCCGATCAAATTTCGTATTTCCTACCCTTAGCCTAGCCCCGTTACAACCCTTCAAAGACCTTTTGACTTGTGCTTAGTATTTGTGTTCGGTGGTGGAGAATGATTGAGTTGCAAGCCTATGCGGGTACGTGTTCTAATCGGTTTTGAGCGATTAATTGTGGACGTGCTAATACATTATACACGTTAGCCAATTTTAAGCCGAGTGGAGAGCACATTGTGAGGGATATGCATGAGTTGTAGTTTTACGGGCGGGTTAATCTTGGATAACCATTAGTATATGTGATTATTCACTTAACCGGTAAATATGTGAAATTTGTAAAGAGTTTGAACTTTTGTATGACAATAGACCTTAACCTCTGTCTCGGGAATGGGATGTCTATTCGTTGTTCGACCCACGTGAAAGTGAAAAACAGATTTGCTTGAGGGCAAGCAAAAGACAAGTGTGGGGATGTGATACGTGGTTGTAAACCGGTGCTCGATATTGTTTAACTTGACGTTTTTATGTAAGTTTTAGTTTCGAATAGCCTACTTTTAATCAAAAATGTGTTTTGCAGGTTTGATGGAGTTTAAGGAGCTTTTCGGGAGGTTTACGGGTCACCGGGTCGAAAACGGGAGCACCGGAACGCATTACGGATCAAGCGGGAGCGAAACAAACAAAATCAGAAAGTGAAAGTTTGAGAGCCCGTCGCCGACGGGTCCCAAGCCGTTGGCGACGCCCTTCGGTTAAGCCCGTCGGCCTCAATTTCCCGTATCCAGGTGATTTGCCCGTCGGCAGATTATGAACTTTTGGGAGCCCGTCGGCGACGGGGTCAGACCCGTCGGCGACGGGTAGTAGTTTGCTAAAATGCGAATTCGGTTGAATAAAGGGTTAAGCTCGATTTCCATTGGAGGAGGAGTATTCAATACAGGAGTTACACGATTTTTTGGAGTTTGAATCTCAATCTTGGAGCCTAATTCACCTACCAATCCATCTCCATTCCATCTCCAACAACATCAATCATCCTAATCAAGATCATCATCCATCAATCATTCACTCACCATCCAAAACCCTAATTCTCCATCATTCCTTCATCCTACAAGCTTCAAGATGACTCCATCCGCATTCCAAACATTCGGTGATCAAGTTGCATCAACCATGAGCGGCTGATCATCTCGGTTTCACCCCGGCGTAGGTAGTTGTTAATTCAAGTGTTTCGAATTGTTCTTGTTTCATCTTAGTGACAATTTGTGTTTGGTTTTTGAAACTTTTGACAATAGTATTACATTTGTTACGAATTCATGAATTGTCGAACGATGTTAAAAGTTATGACTTTGTGAAACAGTGATATGTAAGTGTACGTTGTCGTTGTTAGGATTTACTTGTGTTGATTACAAAGTGTCTTTTTGTCCGTTCATCGGGACGTTGATAGTTAGTAGCACCTAAGTCACGGTACACTAAATCCGTTAATCGAATGCATTTGAGTTGAAACTAAAACTTGTAGAAATCCTAGGTTAACAATTACCGAAGCCGGGCGTGATTCCTTTTTATTATTATTGTTCAAATTTCTTGCAATCGTTAATTAGTAGTTGTTAATTAATTAATCCAATTCCAGTAGTTCAAATTCACATCTTTCTACTAAACAAAAATACAAAAATATCTGGCAAGCTTCATAATTGTGACAATTCTTTATAATTCAGTCAAATCCATACACAAACCACATACTCTTCGTGGTTCGACCCCTTACTACCACTAACACATTGTTAAGGGTAATTAGGGCATATAAATATTATCTTTGACTGGAGCACGACACTCCGATCACTGCTGACTCTGATGATTCGTCGATTTTAGGTGTTTTAAGTGTGTTTACCTGTTCATGTGTTTTAATTGTTAGCGTGTTGAGGTACTTTGGGATTTGATCTAACGCCTTCTGTTTCCGCGAATCACACAACACACTACACATCGCATACAAGTCGCTGCAAATCTAGACAACATTATAATACGATAAACGCATATACTACTCTCGACATGTTATACGATTATACTATACTACTCGACACGCTATACGACTATGCGATGCTACTCAATATACTATACGAACGACACGCGAACTGGGAAGAATAGGTTTCTGTAATCTGACTGCATCTGTGATTAAATGTCTATGTGCTTATGTGATTATGTGCTCTATGTGCTTCAGTGTTTCTTTGATTATGTGAATCTGTGGTTTTGTGCCTATGTGTTTATTTGATTCATGCCTTATCGTGCTCCTAAGATTTAGTAAGTAATAGACGTGTGAGGTGAGATTCGATTTGTTGTGTCTGAGACCTACGACAATGTCCGTTGCAGACCATGTCGTCATCTGGACACCGAACCCCACTTACCCGCCAAGAGAAGAGGGACAAGCGTCTCGCTGCTATCATCACCAAGCAAGTGGCAAAAGCTGTGAGCGAGGTGTATGAAAACGTCAGCAAATCGTCTGAGGAGTCGCGAACTGATGCTCCTAAAGATGCCAACAAGACCGTTTTCAGTTTCAAACAGTTTAAGGCATGCGGACCAAAAGAGTTTACCGGAGAAGATGGCCCTACCGCCATGTTTCAATGGGTTGATTTGGTCGAAGTCACTCTGCGCCAAAGCGGCTATCCTGAAAATCTTCGTACCCTAAATGCAACCGGCGTTTTCCAGTCCCGAGCTCTAGACTGATGGACGACCGAACGAAACAAACGCGGGAATGATGCAGCTTATGAGCTGACTTGGGAAGAACTGAAGGCCATCATGATGGACGAATTCTGCCCTCCCCATGAACGCCAAAAGCTGGAGGACGAGTTTTGGAACATCAAGCAGAAGGATGGAGACAACGCTGCTTTAACTGCTCGCTTCAAGTAGCTTAGCATTATCTGTCCCGATCAAGTCAAGACACCAGACATGGCCATCAAGAAGTACATTCGAGCTCTACCTGATTGTGTAGCCAACTTTGTTCACGCTTCCAAGACATCATCAATTGAGGAGACCTACTTGCTTGCCGCTGAGATCAATGACAAGCGGGTAAAGTCTGGTTTCTGGGATAAGCCATCCAAGTCTCTGCATCAAGCTACTACTGCACCAACCACCGACTCCACTGCTCAACCCTCCAAGTCATCACGCCAAAAGAAGAAGCACAACAACAGTAGCTCCAACAACAAGAACTATGCTGTCACAACAACTGCTGCCCCTCTACAAGCCATACCGGCCCAGCAGCAGTCTCATCACTGACCAGCTCCAGTGACCAATGCACTGCCAGCAAAGCGTGCTTACACAGGTCCCCACCTGCTCTGCCCGACATGCTCGTATCATCATCCGGTGGGAATCGCCTGTCGCTTCTGTGCTCACTGCAATCTCTACGGTCATTTCACTGCGAACTGTCGCTATGGTCCCCGAAACACCGCAGCTCCTGTCGCCGCTCATCAAGCTCTACTCCCAGCCCCTCAAGGCCAACCTGCAGCTCAAGCACCCACGATCAATGCTCGAGTATGCTTTGCATGTGGTGATCCTAACCACTTCGCAAATATGTGCCCGAACAGGGTGGTGAAACAAGAGCCCCAGCAGCAACAACAGCCGCCTCAGCAGCAGCAACAAGCAGCCCGTGCCAGAACCTTCAACATCAACGCTCGTCAAGCCCAGGCTGACAATAATGTGGTTAATGGTACGTTCCTTGTGAATGGTATTTATGCGTCATGTTTGTTTGATACTGGAGCCGATAACTGCTTTGTGTCATTTGAATTCGAGAAGCTCCTTAGTCGTAAGCGCTCTTATCTCCCCTCGTCATTCAAAGTTGAAGTCGCTACTAGAAGAACTGTCGCCGTTAATTCTATTCTCCATGATTGTACTCTCGAGCTCAATAATCACATCTTCCCAATCGACCTTATTCCCATGCAACTCGGAAGTTTCGACATCATAGTAGGCATGGACTTTATTCGCGAAAACCATGCTGAAGTTGTGTGTTTTGATAAGATGATTCGATTCTCACTCGCGAATGGTGATCTTTTATGTGTGTACGGTGAAACAGCTTCGAAAGGTCTCAAACTCATGTCATGTATCCAAGCTAGCAAGTATCTCCGCAAGGAATACAGAGTTTTCTTAGCCAACATTGTAGTAGCGGAGAAGGAAAAGAAAAAGAAGGTTGAAGTCAAAGACGTTCCAGTGGTTCGTGAATTTCCTTGGGTATTCCCTGATGATCTTCCCGGACCACCGCCAAGTCGTGATATCGACTTTCGTATCGACCTTATTCCTGGAGCTAACCCTGTTGCCAAAGCCCCTTATCGACTCGCACCATCCGAAATGAGGGAACTCTCGAACCAACTCCAGGAGTTACTTGAAAAAAGCTTTATTCGCCCGAGCACCTCTCCTTGGGGCGCACTAGTCCTTTTCATCAAAAAGAAGGATGGGTCGTTCTGGATGTGCATCGATTATCGGGAATTGAATAAACTGACCATCGAGAACCGATACCCTTTACCTCGAATCGATGACTTATTTGATCAGTTGCAAGGTGCTAAGTGTTTCTCGAAGATCGACCTACGTTCAGGCTATCATCAATTGCACATTCAAGAGGAAGACATCCCCAAAACCGCTTTTCGAACTCGATACGGCCATTATGAATTAGTTGTTATGCCTTTTGGTTTAACCAACGCACCCGCGGTTTTCATGGATCTGATGATTCGCGTGTATAAGCCATTTCTAGACCGTTTCGTCATCATGTTCATCGACGATGTCTTGATCTATTCTAAGTCGAAGACCGAACACGCGCAACATCTACGTTTGGTTCTCGAGCTACTCCAGGGGAATCAACTCTACGCCAAGTTCGTCAAGTGCGAATTCTGGCTGGAGGAGGTTCAGTTTCTGGGTCACATCATTAATAGTCAAGGTATTCATGTCGATCCCGCGAAGATTGAAGCAGTTAAGAGTTGGATTACGCCTAAGAACCCGTCTGAAGTTCGCTCTTTTCTCGGACTAGCGGGCTATTATCGACGATTTATTGAAGGATTCTCTAAGATCGCTGTGCCGCTTACCGCCCTTACTCATAAAGACAAGTCTTTTGTTTGGGGAAAAGAGTCTGCTTCTCAAGCCCTCAAGCATATACTCAGCAATGCTCCCGTCCTCACATTGCCCGACGGAAACAACGATTTCATTGTCTATTGTGATGCTTCCAACCTTGGTCTTGGCTGTGTCCTCATACAACGGGACAAGGTTATAGCTTACGCATCTCGTCAGCTTAAAATCCACGAGAAGAACTATACAACCCATGATCTCGAGCTAAGCGCAGTTGTTTTTGCATTGAAGATTTGGCGACACTACCTGTATGGTACCAAGTGTACGATCTTCACCGATCACAGGAGTTTACAACACATCTTTAATCAGAAAGAAATTAACATGCGTCAACACCGATGGGTAGAACTTCTTAGCGATTACAGCTGTGAGATTCTGATCGGAATGTCGCGCTCCGGTCAAATATAAGATTTATAAGCCCTATTTACCCTTAACAAATAGCTAGTGGTAGCAAGGGGTCGAACCACGAAGAGTATGTGGTTTGTGTGTGGATTCGATTGAATTATCAAAAGTGTCACAATCTATGAAGCTTGCTAGAATAATTTTTGTGTTTTCGTTTAATTAAGAGATATGATTTTTAACTAAATGGATTGATGAGAATGATTGACAACTACTACTTAGCGATTGCAAGAAAAATGGTTACTAGAACAATAATAATAAAAAGGAATCACGCCCGGTTTTGGTAATTGTTAACCTAGGATTTCTACAAGTTTTAGTTTCAACTCAAATGCATTCGATTAATGGATTTAGTGTACCGTGACTTAGGTGCTACTAGCTATCAACGTCACGAAGAACGGACAAAAAGACACTTTGTAATCAACACAAGTAAATCCTAACAACGACAATGTACAATTACATATCACCCTTTCGCAAAGTCATAACTTTTAACATCGTTCGACAATTCACGAATTCGCAACAAATGTAATACTATTGTCAGAAGTTTCAAAAACCAAATACAAATTGTCACTAAGTTGAAACAAGAACAATTCAAAACCCTCAAATTAACAACTACCTACACCGGGGCGAAAGCGAGATGATTAGCCGCTCATGGTTGATGAAGCTTGATCACCGGAAGTTTGGAACACGAATGATGTCATCTTGAAGCTTGTCGGATGAAGGAATGGTGGATGATTAGGGTTTATGGAATGATTAATGATGGTGAAGTGGTGAATGGATGGAGAATTAGGGTTATGGAGGAATTGGGGATTGTGAAGAAATTGATGGTGATGATCTTGATTAGGATGATGTGTTCATGAAGGAGATGGAATGGTAGGTGATGGATGATGATTGTGGCTCCAAGATATCTTTTCAAACTCTCCCAAGTGTGTAACTTACGAGTTAATTTCCCATGAGCCAATAAAATTCGAGATTAGCCTTCAAATTAACAAAATTCGCGTATCAGGATTTGACAAGCCGTCGCCGACGGCCCTCAACCCGTCGGCGACGGGCTTTGGTTTTGCTGACTCCGTCCGACGCGTTATTTAACTGGATACGGAGTTTCTGTGCCGACGGCTGTTTCTGGAAGGCGTCGCCGACGGGGCCCAGGCCGTCAGCGACGGGCCCTCGTTTGCGAGATTTCTGTTTTTCGCTCCCAACACTCCCGGTTGACCCGTGACGCGTTCCGGTGCTCCGGTTTTCGACCCGGTGACCCGTTAAGCTCCCAAAAAGCTCCTTAAACTTCGTTAAACCTGCATAAACACAAATCTTATTAAAAGTAGGCCATTCAAGATTGAAACTTATGTAAAAACACAAAGTTAAGCAATAACGAACACCGGTTTTCAACCACGTATCAGATTCGTTATCACCCAGGCAAGGCAAATGTTGTTGCCGACGCGCTCAGCAGACGGAGTTATTTGCTCAGTATTCGCAATACCCAAGCCCAGCATGATCTCGAAACTCTCATCCGCGAAGCCTAGCATGCTTGTTTTAATGAACGTACTTTGAAGAAAGAGAGGATTTATCATGATGGAGCTCAGCTTGTAAGCAAAGCAGATGGGATTTTCTATTATCTGGACCGAATTTGGATCCCTAAGCGGACCGATTTGCGAAAGATTATAATGAATGAAGCCCACAAATCCCGATATTCTATTCATCCCGGTGCCGATAAAATGCACCAGGATCTTCGTTACAAGTACTGGTGGCCGGGCATGAAACGGGATATTGCTCTCTATGTTGGAAGTTGCCTAACTTATGCGAGAGTTAAGGCTGAACATCAACGACCTTCTGGCTTATTCGAATAACCTCCAATCCCAATATGGAAGTGGGAGAGTATAGCTATGGATTTCATAACCAATCTTCCGCCCACGCCATCAGGTCATGACAGCATTTGGGTTATAGTTGATCGTCTGACCAAATCAGCCCACTTTTTGCCAATACGGGAAGACTACAAGGTCGAACGACTAGCCCGAATCTACACCAACGAGATCATTTGTAATCATGGTACGCCTCGTGACATCATTTCAGACCGTGATGCTTGGTTTACTTCGCGACTGTGGGAAACGTTTCAAGCAGCTCTTGGTACGACGCTTAACCTGAGTACCGCATTTCATCCTCAAACCGACGGACAAACTGAAAGAACGATCCGTACTCTTGAGGACATGCTCCGTGCGTGTGTCATAGACTTCGGTGGTAGTTGGAACAAATACCTACCATTAGTCGAATTCTCGTATAACAACAGCTATCATGCCAGCATACAAATGGCACCGTTCGAGGCCTTATATGGAAGAAGATGTCGTTCGCCTATTGTGTGGCATGAGATCGTTCACTCGCAATTAACCGGTCCCGAGTTACTACAAGAAATGACTGACAAAATCCTCCAGATTCGAGACAACTTGTCGAAAGCCAGGGATAGACAGAAAAGTTACACCGATAGAAGACGCAAGCTCGTTGAATTTGACGTTGGCGACTACGTACTCCTAAAGGTATCACCTTGGAAGGGTGCGGTCAGATTCGGCAAGAAAGGGAAACTAGCGCCTCGATATGTTGGACCTTTTAAGATTCTGGAAAGGATCGGAAAAGTTGCCTACAGACTCGAACTACCGGAGGAGCTTAGTAACGTCCACCCGACTTTCCATGTGTCAAACCTCCGAAAATGCCTAGCTGATCATGATCTGATTGTACCTCTTGACGACCTTCAAGTCAACGAAACGCTGCATTTCGTGGAAAAGCCTGTCAAAATCATGGATCGCCAAACCAAGCAACTCAGACGCTCGCGCATCCCTATCGTGAAGGTCCGATGGGAAGGCAAACCAGGCGCGGAGTTCACTTGGGAACTCGAAAGCGACATGAAGGCTAAGTACCCGCAGTTGTTCAAATGAAGATCTGAAGCGAGAAATTGGTAATATCATTCACGGTGCTGTGCAGCTTCGAGCCTAATTTCGGGACGAAATTCCCTAAACAAGGGGAGGGTGTAACACCCCGTGTTTTCGAATGTCAAAGTCAAAGTCAAAGTCCAAGTCAAGTTTGACTTCTTTGACTGTAAATAGTCTATTTTATGTTTTGTATTATGTGGAGTAAGTATTGTCAATCCAAGGAATCAAAGTAACGAATATTTAGTCGACGCGAAACGATTTACGACTGTGAATAGTAGGAAGTAGCAATGCGATAAAGTTACCCAATCAATAATCAAGCTAATCGAATCATTATCAATCGAACTCGAGACTCGAATTATGCAGCTTTGGTGTTATTATACGTGTGTGTGTGCCTTATGTGTTACCTGTGCGTGTTTACTTTATGTTATATGTGGTGACCAATCGAATCAATCAAATCGAAACTCAAAACTCAATCGAACTCAATCGAAATCGAAATCGAATATGGAATGTAGATAAGTGTATGTAGATATAGTGGTTAGGATTAAAAGTAATTTGAATAGGAAACTCTATCGTACTCGTATCGTCTTAAACGAGATCGAAATATCAGAAATCGTCACACCGAACACTCGACACAGGCTGTGGATCGATCAGGCTCCTAGCCGATCGAACAGCCCAGCCGATCGGACAAACTGTCCGATCGAGCAGGTTGTCCGATCTGGATGCCTGGCCGAACAACCAGCCCTTTCCTCTTTGGGAAGCCTATAAATAGGCCGGTCATTGTCATTCTTTCCACTTTTGGAAAATCTCTGACCGACCAGCTCGTGATCCCCTTCTTTTCTCAGATTTCTTCCGATTTCGGTAAGTTTTCATCCTAAATCTTGTACTTCCTTGATTAATACATGCTCCTACACCTTTCTATCTTTCAAATCTTGATTTCTAACCGTGAAATCATTAAGATCTAAGCATTCTAGGATGATGTCATCATGGTGTTCTTCAAGAACATTATGTTTTGGCCTCAATCCACCAAGAATCACTTGGATCTAGCCGATTTCCACATAAACAAACTAAGATCCATCACAGATCTAAACATTTACATGATGTGAAGGATTGAAAGAATGAATTTCAACTTTTTTTCAACTCTTTTACACTCAATGCTTTCAAACCGGTAGAAACGGAGCTTGAGCCAATTCACTAATCATTCTCATGGTTGTGTGGTTCAAGATTCGGATTATATCTACGAGGTTCACCAATTTCGGGTTATTCACCGATTTCGGGTTAAACGTTAAACTACCGTTCCGAACCGTTCATCGGCCGGACTTGGATGATTCCTGTCCGAGCAGGGGAAACAAGTAAGAACGAAGGTTCCATAGTTCATCTCGTTGTCAACATATCTCGATATAACGTCAAACAATCAGAACAGCCAAGTGTTAGATGAACAGCCCGACCAGGTCAGGATGCTGACCGATCGGACAGGCTGTTCGACGAACAGCCCAACCGATCGGACATGTCAGCCGATCGACCAGGCCAGCCGAACGGCTGGCACATGTCCCCACACTTTGACAGTTTCATGATGTATAGTATTAAACGAAGTAATGTTCGATCGAACGAGCGGTTTGATAACATTACTCATCGGATCATGAGATACTATGCTTCAACACTTAATCGATTTTCAATTCGTTCAACGTATTAGAGTGCCACCCGATCGAACATGCTGTCCGATCAGGTGACATTCCACTGAGGACCCATTTCTGAAGATCCTAACCGATCGGTTAAGCCGGCCGATTAAACAGACCGTTCGATCGATCGACCTGAAAGGTAAGGACACTTCAGTGTTCTCAAATACTACAACGAAAACTTCAAAAGGACAAGCCATCATACACAAACACATCGTACTCAAAGGAAGAAACAATCCACTCGAACAGTCCAACCGATCGAGCCTACCAGCCGATCGAACAGGCTGTCCGAACGTACCTTCCAACCAAACGAACAACCCGTTCGATCGAACCTGCTGTTCAATCGACCAGGCCGTTCGACCCACTTACTCTTGTTTCCGTTTAACACGTTACTCATCATTATGCTATCGAACTATTCAGGCTAACCCTACTCTCAAGCGCTCCCTTCAATCCATTAATCAATCGCAGTGAGTATACTCGAACCCTTTTTGCTTTAGCACTTTTGGGTGTTACATACGTTACTTATCTAAAACACAATCAAACGCACTACTCAATTACTTTAGATGCTAACCGATTATGCATGTATTACGTGACTAAATGAATGCTTGTTGATTGTGTTTACACGTGGAATGCTGTCTACCTGCCTTAACGACGTAGTATTATAGTTTGGACTCAGCACCAGTTCACACGGGGGTTGTTAAGGACAATTACTTGCATGGATTACGGTGGTAATCATGTATTGCGAACTGTCTCGAACAGTAAACCCGCAGTCATTGGTATCGATAGATCCATGTCGATGATTAACATGCTTCGTTTTCCTCTGTGTACGTGCTGGTTAGGCGTAAACTATTTCGAACTCTATATGCGATATCAAACTTGTATACTCACCTTTACATTTCATGTATTGACTTTATTTTAACGTATGTGACAGGCAATTAGGATGCTTATTTGCTAGGAAGGCGAGCTAGGAATAAGCGTCTAGAGCATAGTTGTCTGTAGATCTTGCAGATCGAGTCTCTAGAAGCAATTAAACAATATTTATTTTATTTTATTTAAATCTGAGTTGTCGGAACAGAATTACTTGACTACTTGTTATCTGTAATAATTTATTGTATTATTTGGGATACGGTATGGGACGTATCATTTAACTGAATAGTATTAATAGTTGTTGTGGAAACTTCTGGACAATCTGTTTCGCTCAGTGCCATGCCCCGATGATTCCGCCATCGGTTGGGGTGTGACACAATGGATGTCCGAAAGTTCAGTCATAGAAAGAATGATCATATTTCAAGATATACTGAGCCTGCTGATTGGAGCGAAACTACATTGGAAAAAGATGCTGCTAAGATATACACCAGGTTTATATTCTTTGATCAGCAAATAGAGATTTATGGAACAATTTCTGAATGTCTGCCAATGGACACCAAAATAGAGGGTCCACTATCAGGATATTGTTGAAGGACTTTAAAGCCCATGGAGATGGTTTATTGGAGGTATTATAGCATATATATTTCAAATATGCGATTTTTGATAACTTATATGCGAATTTCATTTTTCAAATCATGATTTTGCAATATGCGATTTTGATATACTCATGCGATTTTAAATTTTATTCATTTAAATGATTTTTAGACATGCGAAATTGTTATGTTACACATGCGATTTCAATTTTATATATATTTTGGTTTTCCTAGGTGTGGTTCAAGAATCTTGAAAATGATGTAACTGCACAATATAGCTGTTTGCGTTTTGAGCAGTATGGGCTGCTATGCAAACACATCTATTTTCTTTTCAAGATGTTTGGTGTTAAAGAAATACCAAACAAATATGTTATGAAGAGATGGACGAAGGATGTGGTGCCGAATGAGTTAAATATGAAGTACAATCTAAATGTGGGTGGCAAGGATGTGCAACACAAGGCTAAACGTATTGTTCGTGAAATCATCCACACAGGGGAGTATTTGGTTAGCAATCTGATTTCCGACATTGATCAACTTGTTTTAGTGAGGGATCAAATGATGCAGCTTAAAGAGAGAGTTGATCAGAGTCGTATAACCAAGCAACTTGATCCAAAATTTGACCGATTTTCAAAGTTGATTGGTTATCAACAACCAGTTACTAATGCTCTTCCTACTGTCTGTGTGTCGGCTGTGTGACAACCCGAACTTTCAAGGCTTTTCTTTAGTATGTTATCCACACCAGTGTCTTCATATTGTAATTGTTGCTTTGGACTATTCACGTTTGAAATATGATTGTGATACTATTTATTATTGAGTTGCAATAGAAACATTTGAATTATGTAAACTTGACCACGAAGCTATACCTTACCCGACGAAACAGGGATGTTTCGTCATTAGCATCACCTCGACGAAACTGAGGTTTCGCCGTCACCTCAATTCGACGAAACTGAGGTTTCGCCATCATGATTCGCCGGAATGGGCTTCGGCTCAGAAGGAACCCAACACAGACCCTCCTATTTAAACGTAAACTCACCTAACCCTAAATCTTACTTCTCATTTGTGGACGACGGCAACATTATTCTCTGTTCGGAGCCTTCTTGCATTTTCGGGAGTATCTTGTCGACGGTTAACACTTCCCCACGAATAACGTTTAGATTGACTGATCTGTAGATGATTACTTGTTACAGTAGGGTTCTGTTGTGTTCTTGTGCACCTAAATGAATAAATGAGTTGGAGTTTATGCATGTTATTACTGAGTAGAAAACCTTACGAGGAACGACTGATTGTATGAAATTTTGTGTTGTGTTTATTATTGAATTGTTGCTTATTCATGATGATTGCATAACGAGTAATGACTAGGGTTTCATGGTAACCAATTGTAGACTGTGGTGTAGGGTGCAAAAGTCAATGACGATGATTAACTGTTAGGTTGGATGTGCATGGATGATTCTTAGTACATGATTATCGCGTTATCCGTGATTAGATCCACTGGGTACCGATGGCCTGAATAAGTATATGTTACAGCTGAATGATTGATGGATGAATTTCATGTAACTGTTGATCATAATTAGGGTTCCGGTGTGTGTGTGCGGTTATCTGTTATGCGACGAAGCCTCATGATCGACGAAACCCTATAAGGATTCGTCACCTATGTATCGACGAAACCCTTGAGGATTCGTCACATGTTTGACGACGAAACATGAGAGGTTTCGTCCAACCCTCACACGACGAAACATGCAAGGTTTCGTCGAGGGACTTTATGTGAACAGTAAGCATCAATGTGTGATCATTTTTGTTGATGAAACCCTATAAACTGCGTGTATTATAGTAAATAAACATGTTATGGTGTTTACAGCTTATAATGTTGAATATGATCAAATGGCATGAGTATTATGCTTGACTTTACATATTGTTTCAATGCATATGTTTGAACTGAGAGTTGTATATGGATGTATGTTGTTGCCTTGTAATAATTGGAAATCACTGTTTAAAGTACATACCCTCATGACATTATGTATATATATATATATAAACATCGTGAACGTAAACTGATCACCTATACATGCATATCGTAGGCTTTAACTGAGTTAGTGTGTGTGTGTGCGAGTAACAAATTATACTGAGCAAACTAAGGTGAGTTCACTCCTCTCAAAACAAGCATGCGTCCCGTGGGGACAATCAAACAAACAAAACAGTTAAACGGGTTTTCATAAACCCACATCCTTGCAGGGGATGTGAGGCAGTTCTTTCAAACCCATATTCCCGTAAGGAATATGAGGTCGTTTTCAGTAAAGGTTAATGTTGGATAATACACTCACTTTCTATCATTTAAGTCCCATCCTACCATTGATAAGTTGCTTGTAGGGCAACGAGTTATTAGTTGATAGCGCTATTAGGTTTGGCACCCTCACGACGTACCTGGATAGGACGGGCGTGAACTAATAACTTAAAACTAACCAATGTTGATAGAGCATTGGAGAAGGGCAAAACAGGCCATCTGCGGTATCGAGTTATTATCAACTTAACAGTCATAACAGATCATAATACACAACTTGGCATCAATCGGTTAAAGCAAACTGTGAACTCACCAGCCTGTCTGACACACTTTTTCTGCATGCTTGCAGGTCCTTAGGTGCATGGATTGAAACTTGCTATCTGGGAGTGCTGGAGTGGTCATGGGTCGTAGCTCTTAGATACAAGTTTTAAAGATTATCGTACTCTCGTTTTGGAACACTTGAAAACATTATTTACAATATGCTTCCGCTGAACAAATTGGTTTTGATTGTGTTGGATTTACTTTATGAAATAAATAGAGACTTTTATTAAATTATATGTTATGGTTCAATGTGATTGGTGACTAGATCCTGGTACGTCACACGCCCCAGCGGTGTTCCCGCATGTGGTATTTTGGGGGTGTGACAATGTAGTTGTTTGCGTTTTGAGCAGTATGGGCTACTATGCAAACACATCTATTTTCTTTTAAGATGTTTGGTGTTAAAGAAATACCAAACAAATATGTTATGAAGAGATGGACGAAGGACGTGGTGCCGAATGAGTTAAATGTGAAGTACAATCTAAATGTGGGTGGCAAGGATGTGCAACACAAGGCTAAACGTATTGCTCGTGAAATCATTACACAGGGGAGTATTTGGTTAGCAATTTGATTTCCGACCTTGATCAACTTGTTTTAGTGAGGGATCAAATGATGCAGCTTAAAGAGAGAGTTGATCAGAGTCGTATAACCAAGCAACTTGATCCAAAATTTGACCGATTTTCAAAGTTGATTGGTTATCAACAACCAGTTACTAATGCTCCTCCTACTGTCCGTGTGCCGGCTGGTATAAGAAACAAAGGTCGTGGCTCGCATAAAAGGAGTAAATCCAAGAAGGAACAAATGATCAGCCGTAAAGGAAAAAGGTCAAGGACATATAGTGTATGCAATGAAAAAGGTCATGATATTCGGACTTGTGAGATTCTTAAAGCCAAACAACAAGGTAAACAACAAAAAAAGAAGATGAAGGGCGTCCAGATTGAAAATGTTCCCAGAGACAAAGATAACGAGGTCGAAGACGACGAAGAGGAAGATGAGTTTGAAGATTACAGTGGTAGTAGTGATGATGGATCTGAAGAAGAAGATCAGTGGAAGGAGCTTTCAGAAGATGATGAGGATGAGTAATTTTTTTTAAATGTAAATGCGAATTTATACGAAACACATGCGATTTTATATTCATCTGTTTATATCATTTTTTCATGCGATTTTAGTATATAAACATGCGATTTTATATGCATCAGTTTATATTTAGTCTTATATGCAATTTCACTTTTAATACATGCGATTTTGAGTTATCTTGTTTTTTTTGAAAAGATTTCTAAATCATTCATGCGATTTTATATTATAATCAAGCATTTTGTTCAAAACATATACCCAAAATATAAAATAGTTGTTATTGTCTAACACAGCTATAACCATAAAACGATTAAACAGAAATTTAGTTACTTGAAGCAAAGATTTTGTCACGTTCAGCAGAGCTGAACTCCATCTTATCCTTCACAGTGTTTAAAGCATCTTTCAGGAAAGAGAAGGCTAAGTCATCAGCTCGAGATTGCTCCTTTATGTGATTCAAAGTTGTGTCTCTGAAGCTTGATGGTGGTTCTTCAAGTAATCTCTCCCACATCTCTTGATTTTTCTTGATTTCTTCAAGAATTTTCCCCTGCACATCAAGAACCAGATGAGAAGAGTTGACATCGGTGCTTATTTCTGTCAACATGCGAGTTGACAATAGCTCTTTTATTGCAATGTTTTTGATTTTTTCTGAATCTTCAGATGCCATTTTTGTTGGTCTGTTGTGTGTGTTTTTTTCGTGTTCTATGTCTTAATATGGAAGGTAGTTATATCTGTGTTTTTTATATTAAAATAGTAAATTTATTATGTAGGTAGGGTGGTAAGTTCAGTAGTATTTATTGTAAAATTATCATTACATGTCAAATTACAGTCACATCGGTAATAAATTAAGTTTTTTTTTATATAAAATAGTTCTATTTTAGTTATTAATTCGTATTTTTTTTGCGTTTTTTAGGACAAAGTAATTTGAAAGTATTAGCAGTGTTTTATTCAAAATCGCATTTGAATCGAAAACAAATTCGCAAACTTTAAGAAATCTAAAAGATAATTAACTTTTTTCTGAATTCGCATGTGCAAAAGCATGAATTCGCAAACCATAAGAAATTTCAAAGATTATTAACTTTTTTTGAAATCGCATGTGTAAAGTCATGAATTCGCACATCATATGACATCTTAAGTGTTTTTTCGCATATAATGTTATATGAATTCGCAAACTTTTCAAAAACCACACTCTTTCTTTTTGTCTGAAGTGTTTTTCGCACGTTTGATATGTATTTCGCATATTTTTATTTGATTTTCAGCCTGCATCATCTTCTTCTATAGTTGGTCTATCGATTTGTTTCAGTTCTGAACTTCCAAATTCAGCAGAAGTTCAATTCGCAGGAGGATTTGGTAAATAAGAATCGATCGATTTTTGATTACTTATTCCATTTTCGAATACAGTTTTGATTAAGAATCTTACGGTATGATTTTGAGGTTTTGTTTGCTGATTATCAGGGTTTTTTGATTTCGTAATGGACGATTTTAACCTTGGCGGTTTCATATATATATATATATATATATATATATATATATATATATATATATATATATTTGATTAATTTAATAGTTAAGCACGTGGGTTAATTGAAATGATCTGACGGCTGTGGTTATAGCGTACGTAATGTACGATTAGACATATTGTATGATAACCGGCCTCTATATATATATATATATATATATAGGATAGTGTAAAAAGGGCCTAAAGTGTGAGAAGTGTATTATAACACTATATATAATACTATATAACACCCTATAAACACCGTATAACAATATGTAACACCATATAATACCATATAACACTATGTAACACTATATATCATTATATAACAAATATAACACTATACATCTATCATACGCATGCTATCAGACAACCTATAGTGTTATATTTGTTATATAATGATATATAGTGTTACAAAGTGTTATATGCTATTATATGGTGTTACATATTGTTATACTGTGTTTATAGGGTGTTATATAGTATTATATATAGTGTTATAATACACTTCTCACACTTCTCACACTTTGAGCACTTTTTACAGGATCCTCTACTTACATATATATATATATATATAGTTTTTTATCGTGTATTATCCTTTTATCATCTTACCCGACCCGAATCGTATCGATTTTTTCTAATATTTTATGATGGCAATCGAGACCTAAAAAATTCTCCACCCCTTGAAAAAATTTCCTGGATCCACCACTGCACTCACCACCTATCACCTGACATCACCGGCACAGCCCGACGCCCGCCACCCACCACCACGGTGCCACCACCTACCACCACCCGAACACCATTTCCTGCCGGCTACCACCAGCCACAACCACCCATCAACACGACACTTTAGAAATGAATGAGAAATTTGGAATCACTTTATCCAAGGCGAATCCTCTTTGTGTTGTTCCAATACCACTAAACTAGCATCCTACCTTATTTTAATGATCCATCACAATCTCTTTAGCTTCAATAATATTATGTAGGACATGTACTTTTATTTTCATATGTTCTCATTTGGCAATGACTATTGTTTAAGTGATTCTTAAGGGGTTCGTCTCTTAACCAACTGGGGTAGCCTAGTTGGCCACCGACACCAACCTCTTCTTAGAGGTACTGGGTTCGAGTCTTGGGAGTGGCATATGTCGCCAAGGGTAAGAACTCTACATGAGGAAGTCACCGCGGAGCTAGCTTGGTCGGGTAGCAGCTCCCGGAGTGAGATGTTTACTTTTTAGTTGGGATGAAAATCTTCTCATGTTGTCAATGGACTTCCAAATCATATCCAAGGGGTTCGTCTCTTTATGTTTACTTTTTAGTTTACTTGTACTAGTTTGGGATGAAAATCTTCTCATGTTGTCGGTGGACTTCCAAATCATATTTTTCTTTTGGGTGTACTAGTTTGGGATGAAAAATTTCTCATGTTGCCACTTTTTCTTGATTGGTTTAACACTTTAAATGATAACTAATCTGAACTTTACCAAAATTTGTCATCAAACATTTTTGAGTCAAGTCATTGATCAATGTATTTGTTCCTTAACCTACTCTTTACTGTATAGTTATAATAAGTTCGGTAAAGAGTAGGTTAAGGAACAAATACATTGATCAATGACTTGACTCAAAAATGTTTGACGACAAATTTTGGGTTTGCTCGAAAATAAGAATTTAGGTTTCCATTGAGCATACGAAGCGTTTTCTTTCTGAGTTTTTATGATACGGTAAACCAGTTTTAAAATATAAGTTTACCCGACAAAAAGTGAGCTATATGAGACTGTATGATCAAATCTAACGAGATTTAAATATATAAAGGCAATCCAACCTTACTCGATTAGAGAGGGTGGTGAACGTCGAGCATCTTGATAGAAGTCGCCATCTTGAGTTCGTATTTATATCCTTTTCTAAAATACATGTTTAAATGAATCAAAATGTTATTTGGATTGATTTGGTATTAATTAATGTACATTGAAGTTCTAAGAAGTCTAAAATTAGAGTATATTATAACGGGTGTCCTTTACGTTTGCATCAAATTACAACTGGTGTCCTTTAACTAAAGAAATTACAGACTCTGTCCTTTATGTTACCGGTTTTTAACACGTTATGTCCTTTAGACCTAACCTAGTTACGTTTTTTTTTTGGTTAAGTGTTACTATGTGCCTCTCGCATGAGGGCAACTTGGTCTTTTCATCCCAATTTTATATTAAAAAACGAAATAAATAAATCTCTTTTATCACCTCCATTATTTCAAACCAATAAATAAACAATATTTTGGAATTAATCTTTGTTTTTTATCAAACCAATCAAAAGAACCGACTACAATGATGTTGGAAGCTTGCCATAAATTTCATCGATGTCGTTTTGTTCTAGTGCTTGTCGTATGTAGAAGGCACCCATTGCAAGGTTTGATTCACGTTCCTTTTTTCTGTAGGGTTTTTTTTATCGAAGTTTTGAGAGACATAGACAATAGCTATGGTTTTGAGATGAATATGAACAATCAGATGTTATCAGATGCAACGGGGAAATCGAAATTCATGTTAACTTGAGATGAAAAGACCATGTTGCCCTCATGTGAGAGCCATATGGTAAGACTTAACCAAAAATCTTAACTAGGTTAGGGTTAAAGAACATAACATGCTAAAAACTGGTAACATAGCCTGTAATTTCTTAAGTTAAAGGATACCGGTTGTAATTTGATACAAACGTAAAGGACACCGGTTGTAACTCCTAAAATTAATATATGGAAAAATCAATACGACACTTTAGAAATGAATGAGAAATTTGGAATCACCTTATCCAAGGCGAATCCTCTTTGTGTTGTTCCAATACCACTGAACTAGCATCCTACCCCACTGAACTAGCATCCTACCTTATTTTAATGATCCATCACAATCTCTTTAGCTTCAATAATATTATGTAGGACATGTACTTTTATTTTCATATGTTCTCATTTGGCAATGGCTATTGTTTAAGCGATTCTTAAGGGGTTGTCTCTTTATGTTTACTCCTTAGTTTGCTTGTACTAATTTGAGATGAAAATCTTCTCATGTTGTCGATGGACTTCCAAGTCATATTTTTCTTTTGGGTGTACTAATTTGGGATTAAAAATTTCTGGTGTTGCCACTTTTTCTTGATTGGTTTAACACTTTAAGTGATAACTAATCTGAACTTCACCTTTATTCATGCATTTGTACGGTATAGTATGGTTGTTAGAATAGTATAGTTAGGGTGTAGGGAGTAGTTAGACATTTTGAATTTTGAATAGGTAAACTGCCAAATCACCCAATCAAACAGTGCCACGTCATTTTACCTATTTTGTTTACCTATTGCTCAAAAAACGTTGGCGGTGGTTAGACACTCTGGAATAGGTAAACTATTTTTTTTAAAGAAAAAGTATGTGATTGGTTGAGAAGGCATGGACCCCACCACACACCCCTCTCTCTCTCCCCTTCCCTCCCTTCACCGCGTCGGTGAAGGTTCACCGATTTTCTCCCCCTTTTCGGTAAATGTTGATCGGTAAACATGTTGGCATTGGAGGGGGGTCGGTACCGAGTGGGTTTACCGCCCCCACTCCGTATACCCTTATAATAAGTTCGGTAAAGAGTAGGTTAAGGAACAAATATATTGATCAATCAATGACTTGACTCAAAAATGTTTGACGACACATTTTGGGTTTGCTCGAAAATAAGAATTTAGGTTTCCATTGAGCATATAAAGCGTTTTCTTTCTGAGTTTTTATGATACAGTAAACCAGTTGAAAAATACAAGTTTACCCGAGAAAAAGTGAGCTATATGAGACTGTATGATCAAATCTAACAAGATTTAAACATATAAAGGCAATCCAACCTTACACGATTACAGAGGGTGGTGAACGTCGAGCATCTTGATAGAAGTCGCCATCTTCAGTTCGTATTTATATCCTTTTCTAAAGCTGCGTCTAGTTAATATATCGTCACCTAAAAAAGCGGTTTGGTTTGGTTCGACTGAACCAAGATCCGGCAAACCAACTTTCAAACACATTTCTGACCCGTTAGAGTGCTAAAGCAAACATAACAAACCAAACCGGTGATATAAGGCAAGTCGTACCAACATTTATATCATATGCAAGAGAAGAGAATGAATGAATGTTCAACCTAGTATTAGCATTCCAAAACCTGGAGTTACACAACACCAAAAAGGTATATACAAAAAGGTTTCAAGGGCGCATGAGACCTTAACGCCAGTCGCCAACAAAAACACGGTTTAATACAGTTGTTGACAATTGCATCTCATGAAACCACATCAAAAGAAACAAAACAACCTAGGGTAGTTTATAAACATAAATACCACCAGTCTACTAACTTTGTTATATTTACCATAATTTGCAGTTTTTTTTTTTATAACATGCCTCCGGTTCTTTGAAGGTCTCACGACTCCTTTCCTTGTGCAGCCAGCCCGGTGCATTTGCATACGGGGCAACTGTTCTTCTCAACTAGCCACTTTTCAATGCAGTCTACATGGTACTCGTGGCTGCAATCCAGCATGCCGATCTTTTCTTCATCATTGTAGTCCATCTAAAAAACCCAAGTTACCGTTTAGTTATTCCACTACAAAACCCTACGTTAAATTAGACAACTTGATGGATATCTAATGTTCATAAATTAGAAGAATCCTGTAAAAAATCCATTTAATCAACTGTAACGTCTGACTCTACAGATAAAACAAACAACCAAACATACTGCATAAAGTCCCACTCATAGCGGGAAAATAGAGAGGCTGCTCGCGTTGAAACCCCTCGGCTCCAAAAAACCATTTCTCGTTTATAATGGATTTTTAGATATTTCTCGTTTTCAAGCACCATGAAACCGATGGAATGTTCATAGTATTTAGTAAAGGGAGTTTTTCCCATTATAGTGTTGGTGGATAACAACATATTTACCAAAATGGTGTTGTTGCAAAAGTATTTACCAAAATAGTGTTTTTGAAGATTTATTTGTTTATCACTCCTAACCTCATTGGATAATTCAAACTCTATGAATAACTATTAATTTAATCATGGTATTATGTCTCTCACCTAACTTATTTTCTTTAAGAATCTTAAAAAAAAGCCTATTTTTTATAAATCAAATTCAGATTTTTTAGTCACTCAATTTTGTTGTTAACTTTTTTTTTTAAATCAAGTTTTAAGGTCTGAGTTACACAATATTTATTCCCTCTATTAAATTAAAATAAGATAAATAAAAGCTACAGTTTAAGGTAAATAAAAATGCTTTTCTTTATTTTTATTTATATACAATGAAATAGTTAATTAATAATTTTTCTCAAGTCAGTGTGTTAACTATCCCACTAATATGGATGTGGATACCTATAATGTCGTAACTTGACAAAAAAATAATGCAACAAAATTATTGGGTTGTATAGAAGAAAAAAAAGCACGAATAATATTCTGAAAATGAATTTTTAAAGTGTTTTTTATACGAGTCATATCAACTAGAGTTCTTATATAATATTTAGTTTTTTTTTATTAATTATATAATTATGAGGGTATAAGTGTGTATAGATAAAGTTCTTGAGATCACACGAAGGTCTTTTTTAATATAAGTAGGTTTGATAAAAAAAAAAAAAAAAACTTTTTTAAGATTTAAAAAACAAATAAGTCAAGTGAGAGAGACATTTTCATGATTAAATTAATAGTTATTCAAATTATTAGAATTATCCAATGAGATTAGGAATGCGAAAAAAAAGAATTTAGCAAAAACACTATTTTGGTAAATATTTTTCCACCAACACCATTTTGGTAAATAGTTTACCCACCAACACCATTATGGGAAAAAACTCGCCAAGATGGACGGGTCAAGTATCAGGTAAGGGCGACTTTTGTGAAGGTGAAAACGGGTCATGTTAACCCGCTTTTTGTACGTTAAGTATGATTACAAAACTTGTATATAACAACGCTGGTCTAAACATTTAAATAGAACAATATAAGATGTTGTGTAAATTGTTTTTCGACTCATTAAAGATAAAACATATGGATCAAAGGCAACATCATAACTATATTTCAAATTTGCTCCTACTAAAGAAAAAGAAATACCTGACAAATTGTGCAGAAACTAAGATTCTGATCAGTTGATGGCGTGTCTTGCAGATTAGAAGCGGTAAATATTCGCATTTTCAGATGACCTAAAATGAAATCCTTAGATAAACCCGAGCCAGCATTCCCGATTTGCTCACCTAATGCAACAAGTTCCTACACAGAATATAAATTTAGTTTCTTTTTTGGGATTGACTAATAATAAGAAACACAATTACTAATTACCTCATACGACATATGATCTATATCCAAGCGCATATCTCTATGATGATCGACTCGATGTCCATAATTACCAAAATTGAGCATGGCAACTTCCTACATATGTAAAACACATGAATAATTATTAACATTAACACGTCATAAGCACGAGTGAAATTTGCATGATATGGAAAGAATATGTTACAGCTTCAGGGAGAGCCCTTAAACCGCGCTGTCTTGAATTTGACTCGATCACAAGTTGTTGACCATGAGGTGGGTAGACCCTATCAACTGTAGGTGGAACCGGTCGCGCAAACCTAGGCAGCATAGGTTGCAGTGGTGGCATAGGCGGCAGTGGTTGATGCATGAAAGCGACCGGACCTCCATTGGTATATCCTGAAATTAAACGATACAGAATAGATATTACGCAGCCGAAAAAGGAAGCTATTTAATTGAATTATTAAACGGTATATATTAATGACCTTGCATATAAGGCATTCCAGGAACATTGCCACAAAACTGCTGGTCCAACCACGGGCCAGGCACCACCTGAACGGGTTGCCCGATCGCACCATGGCTCATGGGCATGAACTGTACACCAGGGTTAAGATCAACGGCACCAGCAGCCCGGGTCCTTGCACCTCTGTGGTGCCCAGGGCCCATCACAACAGGAATCACATTGAACCCAATGTACTCGGGAACCACAAAAGGATTCGAGCTAGGTGCAGGATACGAGTACTGCGAGCTAACATGTAACCCTTCGCTAATCTTCCCCTTAAACGCATCATCCATAAGCTGGTGGCTAGGAAAAGGTAGCGGATTATGCGGCCCGAACGGAACCACTCTGGGCCCAGGCGGAGCTGCCGCCATGAACGTGATCCCAGACGACATCGGTCCATGACCGTAAGGAATTACACAAGGTTCGGGGTGAAGATGGGCATGTTCTATTTCGTTATCGATCATTTGACCGGTGTAAGCCATGTTCCGTTGCCTCATTTTCGACGATAAGTTGCTTGTAAAACCTTAATCAACCAAAGTAAACATGCAACACCAACATATACACATTAATCGCTACAATGCTATCGTGCAATATAACAAATAATTCAGCATTAATTAGCAAAAATTACCCATCTACAACGAAATTCATGATACTATTTGCCAAAATTTTGAACAATTTTCCAATTTTTTTATTATCAAAAACAAATTCATGTAAATATTCCCCAATTTCAACCATCAACAACCAACCAGAAAATAAATAAAATTAAAAAAAAAACATCAAAACGAGCAAAAAATTAAAAAAATTCCAAAAATGTGCATACCTTCTTATCATCAACGGACACCAGAACTTGAATAGAGTTAATTTGTGCCCCTTCAACCGAAAAGCCCTAATTGCATTCCAACAAACAAAAACAACAATCAACCAACAACGTTAATCAAATCAAACAAAAACATTAATCAACGAACAACGATGCATGTATTGCTAAACACCGTCAATTTCACCGTTAAATTAAATCTATTCCAAACCCACAAATTCTAAACACCCATCAAACATTAATTGATTAAAATAAAAAGAAATGAAACAAAATGTTGAAGAAAAACAAACCTAATGAGGGTTGATTGTGGGGTTGAAGAGGGATAATGGATCTGAATTGTTTTTGTTTCTTCAGGAGGACAGGAATTTGATAAGTAAAATGCAAGAAAAACGCCTGTTTTTTCACTTTTCTTGTGTTCCCTGTTTTACCGTTAAATGCAATTTTGTTTTTTTCTCCTTTTTTTCTAAATTGTTGCCCTTGGTTGTGTGGTTTATTACGGTTCTGCCACGATTGAGGTGCTTGTTTGCGTTTTATGTTAGGACATTACCCTTGAAAGTGGAGTTATTCACGATCGCGCCACTAACCGTAGCTTTGTTTGTATTCGTGTACAAGTGTTCAGACATGTGTTCCTTTTACGTGGAATGACCATTCTTTTGTGATTAATTACGATATTGTCCTTTGGCCACGTCATGTAATATGTTGCTTGGTCAGCCAATACCTATTTTTGATAGTTTTTTCTTATTTAATTTTTTACACCCTTTTTAATACAATGTCTTACAATGCTCACATACTCACTACACCGATTTTATAAAAAAGCTCTATAATGCGTCATTCCTAACTGAACTGACACAAGACGTAAAACGTCTAAAAGTGAGGACATTATTTATGTCTTCCACTACATATGGTTTAATAGCATTTAGTTGAACCTTTTATTCTATGTAATATATAGAAAACAATACAGTAAACAATAAACATATCATACATTAAAAATCTCTATAATAGATAAAAATATATAAATATTAAGCACACATTTGTATTTAGAGGTTTTTATTCAGCTCTCTATATTTTTATTGTAAGTATATAAAAAAAGAAAAAAAAAATAAAATAAGTTTTTATGAGTAAGAAATGTTTTGGTTAAAATTTATATGAGTGTTTACTTAACCAACTTGAGAAAGTGAGGTGATGTGCTTGTGAAATTAACGATTTTAGTTTTCAGAATTTTGGATTAACAGTTAGGATCCTTAGTGTTGAAAACAGTTTGTTAAGCAAATAAAGGTAAAATGTAACGAGATCAAAATGAATGCAATGAATACAAGTGATTTATCATAGGGAAAAAGCTCTTGATCTTCTTCGTGAAGTTGATCTCCGGCACAAAAAAAAAACTCCAGGAGCTGGAAACTACACAGCCCCACAACTATTACCGATGTAAAAATTACAAGAGTGAGCCTTGGTCGATCGGAGACTAAGTGTTACAATGTTGTTTGTAGTGATTGCGAGTGGGTAGAGTGTGAATGTTGTGTCCCTAATTCGATCAGATCATGTTTATTTACAGTATGAAGTAAAAAAACAAATCCTAACTAAGCTTCTGAGATTTCTGGGATCATGAGAAGTTTTCCTCAACCATCTTCACGAGAATTCCACAACTAGTCATCCACTAGCTTTTTGTAAGGGAATATACCTGTGAAATATTCTTAAGAGGCACAAGATACTAATCAATAAGAAAGATGTTCAGGATCCTTAGTCACATCAGGATTCTGCCGTATGCTAAGAACCTCAAGATCCTGAGTATAAATTTTACCCCTAACAATTATCCCTAAATTTTATGGCTGTAGATAACACTTGTAATTTTTTTTGAAATTCAAATATTTTCAAAACTAAAGATGTGGTTGAGATTAACGATAAGAGTTTCGACCCGGTTACCCATACGATTTGACCGCTATCAACTCCCATTATAAACTTCAATCCCTAGATTCACTCTTTACTCATTATATTTGGTGAAGTTGAAGCGATCAGATCAGTTTTCTTGTCAGTAAACCCTAATCAATACGCACCGCTTACACGATTAACGAAACGATACTAATCATGCCTTGGACGAATCAGATGGCACGTTATAGTGAACATATGGATAATAATAGTTAACAGACTGATATTGGGGCCTTGGAGCACAGAAAACTGGTTAAACAGGAAATTTTCCGGTTAACAGTGCATTAACAGTTAAACACGAACTGGCATGCCGAAAACGAGTCCTGAGGCGCGGAATTATGTAGATATGATCCATAGACTATAACATAGGCTCATTGATGCCTTATCACTTAGAAAACACGTTAAACGAAGTAGTTTCCGGTTAACGAAATGCCTTCGGTTTTAACGCTTACGTTGTTAACCGAACATGTGTTGTACCATCAGTCAAGCCTAAAACACTTATAGAACAATAATATAATGTACTTCAAGCAAATACGTGAAAGCATTCGACTTTTTGTTAAAGACGGGTTCGTATTTTAAAACCACGAAAATCGCATGAAAACGCATTGTTTCGCATCTGTTTACTGAACCAGGGGCGCGTTTAACGCCCGATAACTATTATAAACATGAAATACCAACTTAATATTATCTATCTACAAAATTTCTTGGTCAAAGTTGGGCAATAGAGGTTAGAACCTCCTAGAATAATTCCGATCGGAATATAGGAGTATCCCCTTTCATCTCTTATGAACATTATGCAATACAAAACACTTTCAAGACCTTTATACTTTCTGATCCAGCAAGAATACATCAATACACATGCAAATATTGAGGTATAACATGCTTTCTTATGAGGTTTTCATGCCTTTTTCATAATAAAACATGAGTTTAACAAAAGAAAACAAGTTGTGTTCCATGAATCTTGATTCTTTTTTACTTAAAGGTTGTTCAAACTTAGATAATATGTAATAAGGTCATACATGATGTTTGATAATGCAAAACCTCAGATTATGAATAAAAACCCAACTTACTCGACAATAATCGGACAAAACAAACCCTAATTAAAAAAGATTAGTAAAAAGGCTTGATTTATGATGATGAATACATGTTTATGTTATACATGATGTGTAGGTGATATATAGAGCCCAACTCAAGCTTTGAAAGCTTGGAGATCGCTCAAAAGATCGAGAAACGAGAGGTATAATACCCGAAAACCGAATTTAGGGGCTTTAAACTTTGCTTTTGCATAAATTTTTGCATGGGTATTTTTAGGACTTGAAATTTTATAGGCTGGTCATAGATGATGAAAATAAAGATCGTGAAAATTTTGGTATTTTTTGGAAATTTTGAGAATATTTGGTGAATTTATTGGTGTTTAATGGTGTTGATTCAAGAAAATATCAAACGGATTCGATAAATCATCAAATTTTATAGAGATGTTGTGTTTGAGTAAGAATTGGGTCTTGGGAGAGTGTTATCAGGTTTTGAGAGTGGGGAAAGTTGTGAAAAGATCCAAGGATTCGTATAATATCGAAATTATAAGTGATGATTTCCTAATATGTTAAAATTATTTTGGGTTTTAGAGTTACATTAAAGGTGGTCTTAATTTGGAATTGAATAGGTTAGTTAAGGATAATAATGAATGAATTGGTGTTAATGATTGTTAGTGCATGTTATGTATGTCTGCCACTGTGCGAATAGACTAGATAGAGCGTGTGTTGAATATTGTATAGTTGAGATACGAACACATGACTTTGGAGAGGACGAGAGAGGTTCGTACGGATGTAACACATGCGTACGGATGTAACCCATTCATGTAGATGTAATTTCGTAAGGATATAACACTTTTGTAAGGGCTCGATCACGTCTTGAGGACGTGGCCATATAGTGTGTTAGGTTCCCACCATATGTGTTGTACGTGCTTGCGTTAGATGAAAGTGGTGGGTAAAGTGTCGTATGTTGTGATTGTTAAGGATTTGAGTTCTTGGTACTTGTGTTTGATTTGTGTGGTAGCGAGACGGGTATAGATGAGTGGTCGTTTGCAACTGCAAGTGCTAAGTATGGGAGCAAGTGGGTAACGGGTATGAAGTGGTTGAGTTTGGTAATGGGTCGGTTTGGTTGGAAACCTCCACATAGGCGGTTCTCCGGCTCGGGTGTGTTATGTATTAAATGGTTTGGGATTTAAGACATGCCTTATATAGTCGTGGTATCTTTAAAACCTAAAGTTTCTGGTGATAATCTTTAAAACTCAAAGTTTCTGGTGATAAAAAATAAAGTGTTTTGATTTCAACTTTATTATTTAAACTTAATTGTTAGAACTCACTCAGCGTAGCTGACTTTTGCATGTATGTTAGATTGTTTTGCAGGTGTGTGATTCGAGTCGGTGTTGCTCTGGCTAGCGAATGGGATTACTTATTATAGGGTGAAAGGCATTCAGGTTTTTTATGATTGAATAATATTTTTAGTTTAAAAAAATTTATATTATTTTCAATTGAAAATTTCCCTGCGTATTTTGAGTAAAGGCTTATTTATAAAACAGTATACTGTGATGTGACCAGACTGTAGGATACCCGGTTTGTGGGCCTTACATAAATGAAGAATTTCATTTAAGTAATCTATTCATTCTCAAATGGTGTATATGGATCCCTCAAATGGTGTATATGGATCCCTACCAAATGTAATATTTTTGCTTGGTGGTTAGAGATGGATCAGCTCCTGACTAGGGTTAGACTTAGTAGAAGAAATATTCGGGGGGAATCTCATGTTGCGTGCTATGTGGTGAAGACTCATAAACAACAAGTCACTTGTTCACCACATGTGTGGTGGCTACAATAATTTGGCAAGCAATCAGTTCATGTTGCCAAGTTCCTCAATTTTATGTGTTTTCGGTCAGATATCTACTCGAGCTTCACAAATGGTACAAGATGGGAAATTTATAGAAAGAGGTATTTCATGGGATTATAATTATTACGTGTTGGAGAATTTGGAAGACTAGATAAGAAAGATTTTCTGCAAACAGGGTTGTCAAGATAGAAGAAATTGTTGGGGACGTGAAGGCTTTGGGATTTCTTTGGTTTAAACATAGGTCTTAAATAAAGAACATTAAGTGGGACAAATGGTGTTGATTTAATCTAAGAGTAAATTGTCATTTTAGTCCATGAGGTTTGGCCCAAAATAGTACTTTAGTTCAAATAGTTTTTTTCTCCCCTGGGTCCTGACGTTTTCATTTTTTTTTGTCATTTTTGTGACAAATGGCACAATCCGGTAACTTCCGTACCATTAGATAATTATTTATTTTCTGCAATTATGTGATTTAAATGACAACATTACATGTTTGCATGTTATACTTCTTAATCATGCATATCATACATTTCATTCATCGCATTTTGAAACAATTTAAGTGTTGCATCAAAACAATTAGTAAACTCACAGGTTAGATAGGATGTGTCAGCACAGCATCAGTACTCAGCTAAATGGTAGATTTAGGACTTAGATGTAGGTCTGACATAAAAAATATATCAAATTCCAAGTGAGAAAACAAGTATAATTGCTAACACTTCCTGAAAAGTTAACTAACTTTAAAAGTGTCCGTTTTAGACCATAAATGACATTTTTTCGCAGGATTCAGAATCCGACAAATTATACAAGTCTAGAAATGTTATTAAACATCAAAAACAACTTAAAAAGGTATTGGGGATATCATTAAAACTCAAAAACATATCATACCTCTTAAATTACATAACTTAACCATTTAGCGAACCGACAACGAAACAAGCACCGAACAATTATTCGAACACCACCAAAACACCAAATATGGACTAGTAACATTGTTTTAATGTTGTAACACTTATATTGGCCATATAACACTTTGTTAAACATAAAAACACCTAAAATCACTTAACACTTAATTATACCTTCAATTTACCTACAAGTCCCTTCACTATCGAAACTTGACACAAACCCCCTACCATACGGTTCAAATGGGGGCCCCACAAGCCCCCAGGATGTCTCATGCTCATGAAGGTTGTTTGTTGGGTAATTGGGTGCATGATGGAAAAATGGACATGGATTGTCACACCCCGAAATCTCAGAGCTTGGCGTGACTGGATTGGTATCTTCATTGCACAGCGGAAGCAAATAAGCTAAGACTTCAAAAAAACGAACGCCCACTAGGTACTCGAATCTCCAATGGTTCTCCTATTCCAACCGTGCCATAATTTGAGAAAGTAACCTAAGAAAGAAACATGCGAAATATCAACATAAAGTTGAGCGAGATCATAGTTTGTTTGTAAAAGATTTGAAATAAATCTTTTGGATAACCAGTTTTTGAAATATGTTTGAGAAAACGAAATAAAAATCATTTTCATGGCATGTTATCTGAAAACTGTGAGTCTAGCCCACAAGAGTCTTTGTGCATTGCACGAGAGAGAATGGGCCGAGCCCAAAAGAGTCTTTGTAAGCAGGGCCATCCCGTCCTCTTACTTATACATAAGTTAAAAAAAAAACGTTACCAAAGTTCTTAATCCATGTGTTATGGGTTTGCGTCAAATGAATCTTAAAAAAAAACATTTGAAAGTTTTGAGTATCGAAAGTTGGTATATAAGCGTCTATGAACCTAATGATCATTAATGTGTAGCTAAGACATTAATATGTGTGCCGAAATAGGAAGCACTCAACCCGGTAGACGATTTGAAGTGTCGATTAACCTCGAATGTGACACAAAAGCACCCTAAGTGGTCTCACATGGACCGGAGAGTGGGGCTCCGTACCCGATAGATCTACCCCTTTTGTTCATTGGTTCTTAAAAGGATTAATGGTGCCTAAGTTAGCGCCCATTCGCACGTGATCCAAGGATTCATTCCCTAGCTTAACATACCCTAGTTAACATGTATTTCAAAAGAAAAGGGGGACATAAACCCATTGGGTTGACTCGTTGTTCGTACCCAGACCAACCCAGTCCCGTTGTTGTAACTAGGATATTCTCGTCACTAGTCATGAAAATCATGCACGTTTCGTAAATACGCGTGGATTTTGTAAAACCGGTATGTTTAGTATGATCTTTTTGTAAACCATTTGAGTTCTTTGAAATCCATTCGTAACATAGTTTAATAATATGAGTTTTCGTTCATCGAAAAGTTGTTTACTTTTGCAAAACTTGCATGTCTTTCCACCCCTGAAAACATTTATAAAAATGTAAAACCGTAAAAAAAAGTGGGGGTTATGAACTCACCCGGATTTCCATTTGCAAAGCTAGCTAAATACAACTTTGTGATGTCATTTCCAAGACGTGACTTGCTAGCGTGCATTCTATAATATCCCTAACACGAAATATCTTAAAAGTTACTAAATAAAAGCGGTAACTAAACTACGTGTCACTGAGCTCTACCGAATCGTTAACCGAACGATTCGACGGTAAGTTGTTAACTTAACGAAAACGGTCAAGTTAAGCTTGTTAAATCACGTTTAATGTCGTTAGTTAACAAGTCATGGAAAGACTTAGTTCTCGAGAGCTTTAAAATATATAAATATTTATATAAAAATATATAAATATATCGTTAGACGTCCCGAGAAATCGTACGTGTATGTAACGAATAATATACAACGAACTCGTATTATATATCGCGTCTCGTATGATATTTGTCAACGTATATGTATATGCTGTTTAGGCGTTTGAAATAAATATAAAAGGTTATATTTATTTTATGAAGTTTACGAGTCGTTTAATGTTTGAAATAAATATATAAACTATATTTATTTTTATAAAAGGAATTCGTGTTATTTGATATTTGAAATAAATACATAAACTATATTTATTTTATAAAACGAATTCGTGTTGGTTGGTATTTGAAATAAATATATAACTATATTTATTTTTACAGAACGAAATCATGTTGTTTGATATTTGAAATAAATATAAAAACTATATTTATTTTATAAAAGAATCGTCGTGTTGTTTGTGTGGTTTGGTATTCGAAATAATTATACGAACTATATTTATTTTTATAAAAGAAATCCAAGTTATTTGATGTTCGTAATAAATATATAATCTATATTTATTTTTATAAAAGAATTGTCGAAATTTTGAAGTTTAGAATAAATATAATAACTATATTTATTGTCGTAATTAATATCCGAATCGTCGTTTTCATATGTCGTAAAGTGCCGTCGAAAGTAAGTATGTATTTGTATTTGTTTTTCTAAAAGTTTATTTGAATTCGTTTGGTTGGTAATAAAACACGTTTTGTTTTACGGATTTTCTAGAAAAACGGGTAGAGTTTCCTTTGTTTTTGGACGCCTCGACAACACAAGTTGTCGTTATTTTTCAAAATTCAACAATATACGCAATAACTAATGTAAATATTTTCAACAAATATATCCAAAATGTAAACGATAATTAAACCGATTCGAGCTCGTTTGCCACGTACGTTTGTAACTATTAAAATAATGAAATGATTAAACGCGTTGTTAACCTTTACCAAGTCTTCGTGTCGAAATGCCGAAAAAGGTTGACGGAGTTGACCAAGTCAACTGGGTTGACCGAGTTGACTCACTTAGTTGACCAGGTAAGACCGAGTTGTTCGGTTTAACCGAGTCAACTCGAACCACAAACCGAACCCGTTGACCAGCTCTGACTAACTTTAACCGTTGACCCGAACAATGAGCTGACCCAAACCGTAACCGCTGAGATTTGACCATCTTTGACCGAACCCACGTCTTTGAACCACATCTCGAACCCGCTGACCCGTGGTTGACCGAACCATACAAAATCCCAAATCTTGAAATCTGACTTGTCTTGACCGAGCCCGAACCCGAAAAATCCCGATACAAATCTGAAAACCCGAGCTCCAAACCTGAATATGCAACTTGAAGTGACCCGAAAGAAATCAAAACCTGAAAGTTTCCACCATTGTCATCACAGGAACCATCGGTTCGTCGAAGAACCTCCTCCGCCGTAGACCGCCGAAAAAACGGCACCAACAGCATCATCATCAATCATCAGCATATTAGTTCATCTTCATAAAAAAATGAACAGGAAACAGGGGAGAGGGGGTTTACCGTCTCGTCGAAACAAAACACCGCCGCCGCCGCCGACGGCGGTTCGGCGCCAGAAAGCGGCGTTTTTCGTCGCTCTCTTTCTCTCGTTCCAACAGTCTCTCTCTCTTCACAGCCTCTCTCTCTGTCTCTCTTTGTTTCGTCATCGCACCACCACCAAACGGTGGTGGTGGTTGGGTGATTTATTGTCGTAGTTAATATCCGAATCGTCGTTTTCATATGTCGTAAAGTGCCGTCGAAAGTAAGTATGTATTTGTATTTGTTTTTCTAAAAGTTTATTTGAATTCGTTTGTTTGGTAATAAAACACGTTTTGTTTTACGGATTTTCTAGAAAAACGGGTAGAGTTTCCTCTGTTTTTGGACGCCTCGACAACACAAGTTGTCGTTATTTTTCAAAATTCAACAATATACGCAATAACTAATGTAAATATTTTCAACAAATGTATCCAAAATGTAAACGATAATTAAACCGATTCGAGCTCGTTTGCCACGTACGTTTGTAACTATTAAAATAATGAAATGATTAAACGTGTCGTTAACCTTTACCAAGTCTTCGTGTCGAAATGCCGAAAAAGGTTGACGGAGTTGACCAAGTCAACTGGGTTGACCTAGTTGACTCACTTAGTTAGCCAGGTAAGACCGAGTTGTTCGGTTTAACCGAGTCAACTCGAACCACGAACCGAACCCGTTGACCAGCTCTGACTAACTTTAACCGTTGACCCGAACAATGAGCTGACCCAAACCGTAACCGCTGAGATTTGACCATCTTTGACCGAACCCACGTCTTTGAACCACATCTCGAACCCGCTGACCCGTGGTTGACCGAACCACACAAAATCCCAAATCTTGAAATCTGACTTGTCTTGACCGAGCCCGAACCCGAAAAATCCCGATACAAATCTGAAAACCCGAGCTCCAAACCTGAATATGCAACTTGAAGTGACCCGAAAGAAATCAAAACCTGAAAGTTTCCACCATTGTCGTCGCAGGAACCATTGGTTCGTCGAAGAACATCCTCCGCCGTAGACCACCGAAAAAACGGCACCAACAGCATCATCTTCAATTATCAGCATATTAGTTCATCTTCATAAAAAAATGAACAGGAAACAGGGGAGAGGGGGTTTACCGTCTCGTCGAAACAAAACACCGCCGCCGCCGCCGACGGCGGTTCGGCGCCAGAAAGCGGCGTTTTTCGTCGCTCTCTTTCTCTCGTTCCAACAGTCTCTCTCTCTTCACAGCCTCTCTCTCTGTCTCTCTTTGTTTCGTCATCGTACCACCACCAAACGGTGGTGGTGGTGGTTGGGCGATTACCCAGATCGAAGGAAGGGGTTCAGATGTGTGGTTAGCAGGAGGGGGAGGGGGTGTCTCGTTGGAGCAGAAACCACCGCCAGCGTCACTCCGGTCTCTGGTCAGTCCATCGAGAGAAGTGAGTTGTTTTGTAGTAGATGCGGCACATGACGGGCGACTTATCCCAACTGACTGATCTTGAAAAATTCAATGGAGGATATGTTGCTTTTGTAGGAGGAGAGAAAGGAAAGATCACTCAGCAAGGCACAGTGAAGAATGGTGATCTCTGTTTCAAGGAAGTCAACTACGTTCCCGAGTTGAAACATAGTCTACTGAGTGTCTCTCAAATCTGCGACAACGGTTACTCAGTTCACTTTACATACAAACATTTCCTTATTCTAAAACCAGGAATGGTCATACCTGACGAGTGGATATTGCTGAAATCTGCTCGAAAAGGCAACGCTTATGTCCTTGACATGAACAAACCGCCTACTGAAAGCGTTACCTGTCTGTTCACTAAAATCTCTGAACACAATGCTATGCTGTGGCATCGTCGTTTAGGACATTCAAACGTCAAAAATCTGAACCGTCTTGCTAAACTGGGGTTGGTAAGGGGTCTACCAGTGAAAGATTTTGTCACTTTTGAAAAATGTGTTTCCTGTGCTAAGGGTAAACAACATCGAAAACCACACATTCCCAAAACTGTTAACACAATTAACAGTGTGATGCAGCTACTTCATATGGATCTCTTTAGTCTTGTGAACGTACTCAGTCTGTCAGGAAAGTCTTACTGTTTGGTGATTACTGATGACTACTCACGTTTTACTTGGGTTTTCTTCTTACTTAACAAGAATGAGACTGTAGAATTGGTCAAAAGATTCATAAGTTTCATGGAAAATCAGACTAGAAAGAAAGTGAAAGGAATTCGAAGTGACAATGGAACCGAATTCAAGAATGTTGAACTGAATTTCTTTTGTGCTGAAAGGGGAATCGCAAGATAATACAGCGCTGCTAGGACTCCTCGGCAAAATGGAGTTGCTGAAAGAAGGAATTGAACCCTTATTGAAGCGGCCCACACAATGCTATGTGATTCTAAGCTCCTAGTCTTCTTTTGGGATGAGGCTATCAATACAGCGTGCTATGTTCAAACAAAGTAATTATGAACAAAGCACGCTTGAAGACGCCTCACGAAGTGTTGTTTGGAGAGAAACACTATGTTGGGCACTTTAGAGCTTTCGGTTGCCCATGCACCCTTCTGCATTTGGAAGCTATACCAAAGTTTGATGCTAGGGGAGATGAGTGCTTTTTCATTGGATATGCTGGAATGGTCGCACATGAGAACAAAACTGCATATAGAGTGTACAACAAGAAGACAAGACATATTGTTGAGTCTTTCGACGTACAGTGGCTTGAAGATAATAAGACTGATGCTGGAAACAGGCCATTAACTCTCTATAACTTATCTCATATTTTTAAATCATTTGATATCCTTGATGATCCTCCTGTTGTTTATGCAGGTAACTCAGGTCCTTCGAATGTTGCTTCTCGGCCCTCAACTGTTACACACAATGCTGACGAAGAGGGGGATGTTGAATTTGAGGGGGATGCTACAGCTGTGGGGGATCGCATACCTGCAGCCTCAGCTTCAACATCTGCACCTGAGATTCAAGTAGCTCCAAATTACACCAACATTCTCAATAAAGGAGGGGAAGCTTCATATTCCCCTGATGATGAAGATTCGTTGAACAATCAAAATGACACCTTCTTCGATGGTCCCATTCCAGACGAGTATGTTGCTGACGATTCGGCAGAGGAACCTGTTACTAATCAAATAGAACCGGTGGCAATTGAGAACCTGACTAATCTACCACTGACTGGAACTGCTCTAGAAACTGCTATTCCTATAAGTGTCCAACGTGATCATCCCATCGAAAATGTGATTGTACCTGTGGGAGCTGGAGTGTTAACCAGAAGTCAGACAAGAGTTATCAATGCGTGCTTATTCTCATGTTTCATCTCACAAATTGAGCCGAAGACAATTGATATGGCTCTTCAAGAACCTAGCTGGGTAGACGCGATGCTGGATGAGTTGAACCAGTTTGTAAAATTAAAGGTGTGGAAGTTGGTTAGTTTGCCTGCTGGAAACAAATCACTCGGAACTCGATGGGTCGATCGAAACAAACGAGATGATAGTGGAGTGATTGTTCAAAATAAAGCAAGACTGGTCGTTCAAGGGTTCAGACAGATTGAGGGCCTCGACTATGACGAAGTGTACGCTTCTGTGGCCAGATCAGAAGCAATACGGATCTTTCTGGCGTACGCATCCTTCATGGGGTTCAAGGTCTATCAGATGGTTTTCAAAACAACGTTTCTATATGGCAAAATGATGGAAGTGATATATGTATCACAGCCGCCCGGTTTCATTAATAAACAATGTCCTTGTCATGTTTATAAGCTTGACAAAGCCTTGTACGAGTTGCACCAAGCTCCTCGTGCATGGTATGCTACACTGACGGAGCATCTCCTCACACATGGATACACTCGTGGTATCATAGATCAAACATTGTTTATTCGAAAGGTGGGCGATGATCAAATCTTAGTGCATATCTATGTGGACGACATCATCTTTGGATCCACTAGTGAAGCACTGTGCAAGGAGTTCGAGGAAGTGATGAAGAAGCAATTTGAAATGAGTGCATTGGGAGAGCTGAATTCCTTTTTGGGTTTACAAGTTCGTAAAGATCCAAAGGAATTCTCATTCATCAAGGAAAGTATGTTGACGACATTATTTCAAAGTTCAAACTTGAGGATGCGAAACCTGCAAATACTCCTATGGCAGAAAGACCAGTGCTGACTGAAGATCTGGAAGGGGAAGCTGTTAACGAGATACTGTACCGATCGATGATTGGATCGTTAATGTACTTGACGGCCAGTAGACCAGACATCATGTTTGATGTGTGTCAGTGTGCATGTTATCTGGCTGCTCCTAAACTTTCTCATTTAAATGCTGTTAAGAGAATCTTTCGATATCTCAAGGACAGGCCTCAGCTTGGACTTTTGTACCGAAGGGAATCTCCATTTGACTTGTGTGCTTTCTCTGACAGCAATTTTGGAGGTACAGGTAGGGACATGAAGTCCACATCAGCTGGATGCCAGTTTCTGGGGGATCGCGTCATCTCCTAGCAATGTAGAAAGCAGAAGACTGTCTCACTGTCGACTGCAGAAGCCGAGTATGTAGCCGCTTTAGCCTGTTGTTCTCAGGTTATATGTATCCAACACCAGCTGGTAGATCACGGTTTGAATTTCTCCCAAACTCCCATTTATTGTGACAATGATGCAGCTATCCAAATAGTGAAAAATCCGGTATATTTTTCAAAAACCAAGCACATTGCCATAAAAATTCATTTCATACGTGACTCTTTCAACCAGGGACTTATTACTATGGATCAAATACATACTGACGACAATGTCGCATATATTTTTACAAAACCGGTTGATAAAGCACGTTTTCTTGCTCTTCTTGCACTTCTAAAAATGGTCGATTTTGAGGATTGAACTTGGTCACACAAAAATATTTTTCTTCGTTTTAGTAAATTTATTTCTTAAAATTGTTTTTCGTTTATTATTTTTATTTTCAATATTAAGCACAAATTTAAGGGGATGTAGTGTGACACCACACGAAAACGCTCAACAGAACTAGCTTCTTCGGTGACTGCTCGCTAAATTTTGGGACGAAATTTCTTTCAACTTGGGGATAATGTGACAACCCGGAATTTCAAGGTTAGCACCGTTCATTATTCGCCATTATAAATTCCGTTTTGTCATGTTTTACTTCTCGAGTCACACGAATAATTTAGATTAATTTATTTATTAAAAAGAAACCTTGATTAATATAAATACGTTAAGTTTAATCGCGAACGACTTAACTAGGTTCCGTCACCCGACTCGAAACTCTCGTGACCAAGCCCCAAACCCGACAACCTTGGGCCCAAGACATTTAATTATCCCAAGCCCAAGCCGCCCCCTTGTGTTTTCGGCCCAAACCCATACAAAACCCCAAGATCCTTATATGTTTTATTTTGTGAATGTGTGAGTATGTTATTTTAAAAAAAATAGCAAACCCTAATCATCTTTCTCCCACCCCTTGGTGCGACGGCTGAGGATTAAGCCCCCACCCTCTTAATCATGTGTTTTGATTTGAGTTCTTCGATGTCTTGGTTGCGTTTTTGTATGATGATTCATATTTGGTGTTTATGAAAATAATTATGATCTAGGGCTTGCTAGAAATTGTTGGTGCAAATGTCTGTCAACTTCTTCTTGTATCGAGGCTTGTATTTAGAATGATAGATCAGGGCACGATATTCGAGAAAAGTGAGAAAAATATAAGAAGTATCCATTTCACACGAAATGGATGTTGTGTCCATTTAGCACAAAATGGCACAAGCCATTTTGTGCGAGTCCATCTCGTACGGAATGGGATGACTATAAATGCGTGCCTTGTCCATTTCATTTGTAACGTTCTGATTCCGATGCCGAAGTGCTGCCGAAGTGTCTACAGGCTGTAAATCGTTGTTATATCAATAAACAAGACAATTAGAGTGTATATCAAGCTGTTTTAAGTCAATACGTTTGTTTTCGCCTCTCGTATTGATTAGAACTCTTCTGAACGACTCGTTTTGGTCGTGCAAACGATCCTACAAGTGGTATCAGAGCTCAGGAGGAAGAGTTCTTACCGAATTCAGCTTGATTTCATCAAAATTCTGATTTCTACACCTTTTTTTTCAAAATTAAACAAGAGTTTACGGTTAAAATGGGCTAATTTTCACATATAACGTGCGAAACACTGTTTTAACAAACCCTTGAAAGGATCAGACTTAAAATCAACCTAAAACCTGATCAATTTGTCAAAAACATGGCCAATTGTATGACATCAGCACCATTTCGCCCGGAATGAACCTAACATTTCGCACGGATTGAACATTGTGGTTCATTTCGCTTGAATTTCACCATTTCGCACCAAATTGCCTCCATTTCGCACGGATTGGTCATAGTAGCCTCCATTTCGCACGATTTTGATAACAGGATCCAATTCGTCTGAAAGTTTACCATTTTCGCACGAAATCATCCAGTTCGCTTGAAACATCATTCCATTTCTCACCAGAGTGTCCAATTCGTTTGAGACTTGATTCCACTTCGTTTGAAAGGCCGAGTTTGTGAAATCTTAGACCAAAACATGGAAGAAGAGTTTTACAACGCGTTTGCTACTGCGCCGGGTACTCCTGTTACCATTGCTCAGAGTGTGAACATGGAAAATGAAACAGGAACATTACAGAAACCTCCGAAACTAATGGGTATTGAAGAATACTATTGTTGGAAAGACCGGTTCGAAAATTGGGTTCAAGCAAATCATTTGAGGTCTTGGGAATGTATTGAAAAGAAGTATGTTAAACCTCGTACAGATGTGGGAGTTATCAAAACTATTTCTGAATTGTCGGATAAAGAGAGAGACATGTACAAGGCAGAAAAAATGATGATTAGCTTACTTCAGCAAGCTGTAAAAGAAGACATCTTCATATTACTTCAGCACGATGGTACTTCACGTTCGATTTGGGGAACACTTCGAATTAAATTTAAAGGAAGTACGGATATGATCAGGAGTAAAAAATCATTACTTAAGAAAGAATTTGATTTGTTTACTAGCTTGCAGGGTGAATCTACAAAGAAGCTGATATCGAGATATTGTCATTTAGTGCGTTCAATGTCATTGTTAGATATAAACAAAGATCGAGAAGAATGGGTTGACAAATTGGCTGATGCTTTACCTCAGAAAGAATGGGGTACATATCTGATGATCTTAAAGAACATTGGAGAATATGATAAATTGACAATTTCTCAGTTTATTGAAAAACTTGAAGGACAAGATCTTGAACAACAAAAGATTGCTAGAAAGAACAATCCAAGTGGTCAGCAAGACATCATGATGTATTACAAAGGGAATGTTCAGAATGTTGAAGCAAGTCCGAAGGTCCAAACCGCTTTCAGTGCAGAGAACTCATCTGGATCAGTTAATCAAAGTTCAAGTAACACTAGTGGTTTTTCTTCATATCCAAGTGTCAATCCGAGTGTCCAAAGCTCAAACAACAGTAATGGTCATGTGTTACATTGCAACATTGCGTTGCATCTTCAGAACGGTCAAAATTTCTCTGAAGAAGTCGCTAAAGGTCATATGGCGTTACTAGCTACAGTATTAGAATCATATGAGGGTTTGGTTGCATGAAGGATCGGAAATCCTATGCTAACAAAAGAGGATTACGATAAGATTGATGTTGAGGAAATGGAGCTTATGGATATTAAGTGGTGTTTAGCGAGTGTGTTGAGGAGAGCTGAGAAATTTAAGATGATTACAGGAAGAGATGACTTTCGTGATGCTAATGTTTCTACTTTAGGTTTTGATAAATCTAAAGTACTTGTTTTCGATGCAGGGAAAAAGGACATTTCAAGAGGGAATGTACCAATCGAGAAGCAGGTGGAGCTCAGAATCCGTTTGGGAATAATGATTATTATCGCAAAGCTATATATCAACAAGTTGCTCAACAACCGTTATCATCCCATGCTATTGAAGATGGAAAGAAGAAAGCTTACCTGGTTAATCAAGATGATGAAAAAATGCCAGAAGGTTTTAGCTGGGACAAATACATTCCGGCTGATTCAAAATTTGGAGCTTTCATTGCACAAATAGTTCAAGAACCAGATTTGATGAAAGAGTGGATGAATGTGTTTGTCAATAATGAGAAAAGTCAAGATGGAGAGTCTGTCTCTTCAGGAGAAAACTCAGAAAAGACACCAGTCTTTGATCAATCATCAACTGATAGCAGTGATGAAGAAGAAGAAATACAAATAAACATTGGAAAAACTCAATTATCTCCTGAAAGTTTTAAATTTTATTTTGCAGATAGATTGGAGAAGCTAAAGGAGAAACGAGCAGCAAAAGATCAGAAAAAGGTAAAATGTGAGAATGTTGCTCAGGAAGAGAAGTCTGAACAATGTGAAGAAGTTAAGGTTGCTGAGAAGGTGGTTGAAGTTGAAAAGATAGTTGAAGTTGAAAAGATAGTCGAAGTTGAAAAAATTGTTGAGATCACGAAACCTTGTCTAAAATGTTTGGAACCTTGCAAACAGTGTGAAGAAAAAGATGAGAAGTTTAGTGAGCTTGACAAGATGAAAGAAAAATTATTGTTCGATGTCAAGTATGTGAAAGAATCCTATGATGTGTTGAACAGAATGGTGAATAGTTTGCAAAAGACAAACTCAAAAAGAGAAGATGCCTTAACATGATGAATGCAGTGATGATGTCTAAGCAGAAGGCTATCAATCACTATATTGAAGAATGTGCAAAGTTGAAGCAGGAGTTGGAGACAGAAAAGATAGAAAATGAAAGAATCAGAAGATTGTTGCAAAGTTATTCAAGTTCTGATTATTTGATTGACAGAATTTATCCAACCGTTGCAGGTTTTGAAGCATTTCAAGATAAGAAGACCGAAGAGAAGGATACTGGTAAGAAACAAAGTGCAAATTATAACAAGTGTCCGCCTCCGATCTGGGAAGGTTATTCTCCCATAAAACCAAATGAGGATCAAGTCAAAAAGGCAGTCAATATAAAATTGAAGTCTGAAACAACTGATGAATTACCAGAAAACATTGACATCACGTTCACATCGTCTGACACCGATCATGAGTCTGAGTTAATAAAGAAAGTGGTCGATCAGGTGTTGGATAAAGATGAGGAGTCAGAGTCAAAGTCCGAATCCGAGAGTTCGAGTTCATCATCAGTTGACAGTCCAAAATCATCGGTCAAAAGGGTTTACAATAAAGAATTTCTGTTATCAAAATCTAATTTGAATGACGAACCAATCAAAGTGGCATATACTTTGAATGATTCTGACAAATTATATTCTGATGAAGAATTTCCAATAAGAAGTGTTCAAATTGAAAAGATAAAAAAGGTTTTCAAATTAACAGAAATTAATATTTCTGAAATAAAAGATGTAAATCTTAATGAAAAACCTAAAAAATACACTTCAAGAGTTCAATAAAGATTGAACAAGAAAAAAGGTTACAGTTCTGGTTCTGGTTTCCAAAAGAAACCAAACGATAACAGTAATTTCAAAAAGAAAGGTTTAGGTTTTACTTAACCCGAAAATCATAAAAATGAGAAAATTTCTAAAACAAAAACAGTATTTGTTTCAGGGTCCAGTTCTGAAGAAGAAAAGAAAAGCTCATTCTGGAAGCAGTCAAACAAAGCATTTCTTCCAGAAAAACAGAAGAATGAGAAGAATGGAGTTCCTCAGAGAAAGGAGACAAGAACCTGTTATAGATGTCAAGAATTTGGTCACATCGCCTGGAATTGTCCAAAGGCAACCAAAACAAAACAGGGAGTCTCTTATAAACTCAAAGAAAAAGTTGTTGACAAAACTGAACCACCAACTGAAAAATCCAAAGTGTTTAAAAATTCAAAATATGAAGTTGGTGAATGTTCAAGAAGGTTTTACAAGAGAAAAGTGAATCTTAACAACCGAACATGGGTTGTTAAGAAATCAGATGTGAAATCTGGCAATGAATCTGACTCGTCAAAGTGATAATTTAGTTCCGCCAATGGATGGTATCAACTTTCCACCATTGCGGGCTGAAAATTTAAAATCAAAAGTTGGTAAAGTGGAGATTTTGAATCAATTCTATTCTGAAAAGAAAGAATTTGATGTCGAAAAGGCTTTTAATGGAAAAGTGAAACATAGATTTGGGAAAATGGTCGGGGGTAAGGCCAAAGGGGTGAAAGATTTTTATGAATAAAAAAGAAATGTTCAAACCCCAGGAGAAACTGAAAAGGTCACACCCAAAGCTAGTCAGGCTTAGGTGTCTGTTTTCCATATGTAAAAATCCTGACTTCCCGGAGCTCCCAAGTTGGTAATCGTGGAGCAGGAATCGGCATCTTTCTCAAAACTAAAAAAATTGTCATATTTTGTTTTACAAGTGGTAATGTTGATATGTTCCTGCAAGTGAACCTTCAAGTGGTTAATCAAGGTCATTAAGTTGAACTTGATGTAACTCTCATATAAGTGGTTGAAAGAGCAAAGTGATGAATTAAACCCCGATATTACAAGTGAAATCAACAAAAAAAAATTTCCGAAAGAAAAACTATTTTGATTAAAACAAACTTAAGTGTTTTGAAATCATAATGGAAAAATAGTTTGTTGTCAGGGGGAGTTCTGATTGTTTAAGCCAAGTGGATGGAGATTTGAAGCAATTCAAAATATGTTTGTCACTTTATTTGTACAGTTTATTTTCAAATTTTCCTTGAAAATCAAAAATTGAAACATATTTTTGATTTTAGGGGGAGTAAAAATTTTAGAAATTTCGAAAATTTGAAAAATTCAAAAACATGATAAAATCTAAAAATCCAAAAACATCGAAAATTCAAAAACGAGTATTGTTGGAAAAAGATGAAATGATAGTATATCAGTGGACTATCACAACACGCTAAAGAATTGGAAAGTCAAATGTAATAAACGGTATCACTAAGGATATGCCAGTAGGTTTTTACTCATTCAGTAGATTGTTTTCGAGATATAAACGTAAATATCATAACTTACTTATTTCATGGGGAACATCTCTCGGATATATGGGTAACCCCCGAAATCTTGTTTGAAAGACTTTATATTTCTGACATACTAGGTCTTTGTGCGTGATGAGATCTGGGGTATTATACCTGGACTTTTGATTTTGCGGAAGCAATAGCCTAGTCCTCGTAATTCTCTTTATAAAGCCATGATTAGCATTTTTCAATGTTTCATCATTTTTTATGCTGAGGGTGGGCTTTATGATTAAAGCAGTGCAGAGTATTATACGAGGACTAGGCTATTGCTTCCGCAAAATCAGAAGTCCTGGTATAATACCCTAGATATCATCACGCACAAAGACCTAGTATGTCAGAAATATGCAATCTCTCAAACAAGATTTCGGGGGTTACCCATATATCCGAGAGATGTTCCATACGAGATAAGTAAGTATTTATATTTAGATTTATATCTCGAAAATAATCTACTAAGCGTGTAAAAATCTACTGGCATATCATCAGTGAGACCGTTTATCACATTTGACTTTCCATTTCTTTAGCGTGTTGTGATAGTCCACTGATGTACTATCATTTCCTCTTATTCACAACAAAACTCATTTTTGATGTTTTCAATGTATTTGGCTTTTTGATTTTATCATGTTTTTGGATTTTTCAAATTTTCAAAATTTCTAAATGTTTTACTCCCCCTAAAATCAAAAATATGTTTCAATTTTTGATTTTTCGTGAAAATTTGAAACTAAACGTAATAAACTATACAAATAAAATGACAAACTGATGTAAATTGCTTCAATTCTCCATTCACTTGGCTTAAACTATCAGAACTACCCTTGTCAACAAACTATTTTCCCATTATGATTTCAAAACACTTAAGTTTGTTTTAATCAAAGTGGTTTTTCCAGAAAATTAGTTTTGTTGATTTCACATATCATGGGGTTTCATCACATTGTTCTCCAATTACCACTTGTAAAATTTAACACTTGAAGGTTTTTCACAAACACATTTTTCAAGAATGATGCCGATTCATGCTCCACGATTACCAACTTGGGAGCTCCGGCAAGTCAGGATTTTATTTTTTAAAGAATCTCACCCATGCCTGATCAATCATGGGTGAACCATCCTCATTTGGTTTAACAATTTTTGATTCATAAAATTCTTTCACTCCTTTCACCTTCCCATCAGTCATCTTTCCAAAAATATGTAACACTTTGCCATTAAATGCTTTTTCAGCATCAAATTCTTCCTTATCAGAGAAGAATTGATCTGAAATCTCAATCTTATCAACTTTTGACTTCAAGTTTCCGTTTGACAATGGTGGAAAATTTTCATCATCCATTGATGGAACGTAATTCTCATCTTTTAGCACAACAGATGACTCCTTTGACTTTGACGAGTCAGATTCATTGCCAGAAACAACCTCTGATTTTTTAACAACCCATTTTTGTTTGTTTAAATTTGCTCTTCTTTTGTAAAAATGTTTCAAACTTTCACCAACTTCGAAAGTCGAATTTTTGAACTCTTTAAATTTTTCTATTGGTTGTTCCTTTTTATCAACACATTTCTCTTTCATTTTAGAGTTAGAAGAAACTCCCTGTTTTGTGTTGGTGGATTTTGAGCAATTCCAAGCAATATGTCCACCTTCTTGACATTTGAAACAGGTTCTTCTTTCAACTCTCGATTCAGATTCTTTCAAGATATTCTTTTTCCTTTCAGCGAGAAACTCCTTGTTCGACTGTCTCCAGAATGGTTTCTCCTTTTCTTCTTCTGAACTTGCACCTGAAACAAATTTGGTTTTTGGTTTATAAATTTTCTCATTTTTATGATTTTCGGGTGGAATAAAACCTAAACCCTTCTTTTTGAAATTATTGTTATGGTTTGGTTTCTTTCGATAACCCGAACCAGAACTGTAACCCTTTTTCTTGTTCAATCTTTGTTGAACTCTTGAAGTGTATTTTTTAGGTTTTTCAGTAAGATTTACATCTTTTATTTCAGAAATATTAATTTCTGTTAATTTGAAAACCTTATTAATCATTTCAGTTTTAACACTTCTTATTGGAAATTCTTCATCAGAATATAATTTGTCGGAATCATTCAAAGTATATGCTACTTTGAATGTTTCGTCATTCAAATTATTTTGTGACAACAGAAAATCTTTATTGTAAACCCTTTTGACTGGTGAACTCGAGCTTTTGTCTGATGAACTCGAGTTTTCAGATTTAGACTCTGACTTTGACTCTTCATCTTTATCCAACACCTGATCGACCACATTCTTAATTATCTCGGACTCATGATCAGTGTCAGACGCTGTGAAGGTGACATCAATATCATCTGGTAGTCCATTGATAGACTCGGATTTCAGATTCAGATTGAGTGCTTCAGCCACCTTTTCAAAGTCTCGGGGGGTATAACCATCCCACATTGGATTTGGTACTCTGTGATAATTCAAACCAGTTTTCTTACCAGAATTTTCTTCATTTTCTGTAAACTTTTGAGCTGCAATGGTAGGATAGATGCAATCAATAACATAATCTGAACTTTGATAACTTCGAAGTAAAGTATTCACTCTTTCGGTTTCGATCGTCATCGCCGCCAATTCTTGTTTCAGCCCAGCAATAGTCTCAATATATTTGTTGATTGCCGTTTGCTTTTGAAGAACAGTTGCTTTTAGAAGATCCTTCATCTGGATATCCTCATCAGTAGCTCTTTTGTACAAGTTCACTTTGCTACTTAGGAGATCATATGATTCCTTTCTCACATTGTGCAGCAAATTCTCTTTGAGCTTCTCCAATTCAGCAAGCTTTGTATCTTTTTCAGCACAATCGTTGCAAGGTTTTAAACACTTTGTACAAGGTTTTTCTACCTTTACAATCTTTTCCAGTTCAACAATTTTTTCAACTTCAACTATTTTCTCCACCACCTTTTCAAAAACAATCGGTTCTTTATCAAATTCTATCTTCACTTCATTCTCTTCAACCTCGACCTTCTCTGTCGGTTTTTCTTCAACTTTTGCCTTATCAGCTTCCATCTGAACTTTAGTATGTTCTTCAGCAACCTTTTTTGCTTCCATTTCTCTCTTCAGTCTAGCAGCCCTTTTCTCTTTCAACATCTCGATTTTATCTGCAAAAAACAAATTAATACTATAAGAATCCAATTGTTTTCTAGCTTTATTAATATACTCTTACTCATCATCAGTGTCTGTATCACTTCCTACTGACTTAAAAATCGGCTGTCTTCTCGGACAGTTCTTAGATTTGACTGATTCTTCTTCAAACATTCAAGCAACAAATGCTTTAGAAACTGAAGGTCTAGAAGGATCATAATCATCCCAATTGAAATCTTTCGGAATCCTTTCATCTTCTTGGTCTACCAAACCATAACAAGCTTTGCCCTTTGATTCTTCAATAGTACGTGAGTGTGAAGATTGTTGTTGATATGGTTGTTGAGCAACCTGATGATAAATTGCTTTTCTATGTTAATCGTTGTTTCCGAAAGGATCTTATCTTCTGGTTGCTTCTCTGTTTGTACATTCTCGTTTAAAATGCCCTTTTTTCTCGGCAACGAAAACATGTAACCTTCGATTTGTCAAAACCTAGCAGAGATGTTGCAGCTTCACGAAGATCATCTCTACCGGTGATCTGTTTGAACTTTTCTGGTCTTCTCAAAACACTAGCTAAACACCACTTGATATCCATCAACTCAAGTTCCTTAGAATCAATCTGATCATAATCCTCTTTGGTAAGCATCAGATTTCTGATTCGTCCAACAACTAAGCTTTCATACGATTCTAACATAGTGACAAGAGATTCCATGTGTTTCTTTGCAATATCTGGAGAAAAATTTTGACCATTTTGAATATTCAATGTAACATTACATTGCAATACTTGACCGGTACCATTTGTTGAATTTTGTTGTTGAGAACTTGGTGTTGAGAAATTTGGTTCAAAACTTGTATAAGACGAAGAATATCCACTGCTCTGATTTGTATTGTTTGTATTTGTTCCGGAAGTACCATCAGCACTGAACGCAGTCTGAATCTTCGGACTCGGAGTAGTCTCAACTTTGCTTCCTCGATAGTATAGACTAACATCTTGTTGAGCACCCGGACTTCTCATTGTAGCAGTTTTTCGAATTGCTAGCTCATGTTCTTCCAACTTCTGGATAAACATACTCAAATTCATATCTTCAAATTGTCGATTATGCTTTAAAATCAACAGGTATATTCCCCATTCATTCTGTGGTAACGCATCGGCTAGCTTATCAACCCATTCATCATCTTCTTTCTTGATGTCCAATCTTTTCATTTCCATGACAAGATGACAATATCTCTCAATAATCGTTCTTGTTGTTTCACCTTCAAGAGCTGTAAACATATCAAAAGATTTCTTTAGTAATGCATGTTTATTTTTTATCATATCAGCACTACCCTTAAACTTTTTAGTCAACGCTCTCCAAATTGATCTAGCAGTTCCCTCATGTTGAAGCAAAACGAAAATATCTTCTTTTACCGCTTGTTGGAGAATGCTAATAATCATTTTCTCACTTGTGTATTTTAATTTTTCATCCGGTAAAAATTGACTAAATTGTTTTTCAATTCCATGTTCATCTTTCGGTTTAGTGTAATCTTTCTCTAAAGAACACCATGCATCAAACTTGTTCGCTTGCACCCAGTTTTCAAAACGATCTTGCCATCCTTTAAAGTCCTCAATGTACATAAGCTGTAGGATCGTGTTCTGAACCGAATGAGTCGTTCAGAGGCGTTCTTCTCTGTTTCAGGTGCGGAATAACAAGAAACGGAGATAGAAATAGCTTGATCTTCACTTTAACTACTGATTTTATTGATTTGACAATGTTTACAGCTTAAACCTCACACCGGCAGCACTTCGGCATGGAATTCTCGAAAAGTTACAAATGAGATCCGCTTATGATGTATATATAGTGTTGGTAGGTCCCCACATATGGACATGTACGTATAAGCGGACCTAACCAAATAGGTTCCCATATACGGACATGTACGAATAAGCGGACCTAACTAAGTAGGTTCCCATATACGAACATGACACATAAGCGGACCTAACTAAGTAGGTTCCCATATACGGACATGACACATAAGCGGACCTAACTAAGTAGGTTCCCATATACGGACATGACACATAAGCGGACCTACTCTCTAAAACACATATACACTCCAGTTTTCTCGTAAAACGCGCCCTGATCTAACAATCTAAAACTAAGACTCGATCCAAGACGAAGTCGACAGATGTAGTGCACCAACAAACTTCCCCTCAGATGTTGACGGAGTCGTTCATCGAGTCTTTGACAATGTCGTATCTTCGCACCTTCAGTCTTGATCAGTCTTTGGGCTTCTCTCTCTCTTTCTTCATCTCTTACTCTTAAATCACCAACAAACTTCTTCTCTTGGATGTTGACATCTTTAAGTTCCTCATCTCCAACATGCACTCCCCCTCACATTCTGATTCTTCCTGCACAACAACTCTACCACAAACATAAGTTTTATGATAAACATTTAAGCATATAGACATCACTAATCACAAACTAATCAACCAATCAGATACTGATGAACCACTTGGAATTGTAACATTTTTCTTATCAAAACAAACACAATCTCCCAAACCAACTGTTCATCATGTTTAGCACTTAGAATTTTGAAAATCAGCTTTTCAATATCAGTCGTCGAAAATCTTTTGACTTTTCAAAAATTCATGCTAAAACACACCAAAAATCTTTTTGGATTTTCTGAAAGAAAATACATGCAGAAATGAACTATTTACAGACAATATTTTTGTGAGTTTGTGCTAGAGGATCATATCAGTTTTAAGACAAATCACTAACACCGTTAAGCTTTAAACATTCTCAGTTCTAAACAATTTACCTAGATTGTCAGTATATTGGTCCACTTTAAATTTTCACACAAATTTCAATCGAATCGAGATACTATATTAATGTCTTTAGAAACTTAAACTTAATTGTGTATCACTCCACTTGAATATACTCCTGTATCCAGATCCCAATGTTCAGTCTCTTACAGGTGAGTATACCACAGATGATATCTGTAAAGGGGTTATGTGCGAGGGCCGTGAGAGCTCAGGTCGATACTTCCGTATACGCAGAGAGATGACGGCTTCGACTTTTCGGTGTGTCCCCTTTAGAGGATCTTTTATTACAACAGCAGCGACTATCAATTTTATTGTTTCATCAGCTTGCTGAGGGCGATGTTATATTTCAAGCATTTTGCAGAAAGCATTATCCGGGGACTAGGTCAGAACTTCCATTCAGCAGAAGTCCCGGGATAATACCCCAGATATCACTGAGTATAAAGACCTAGTATCTCAGAAAGAGGGACCTTTCAAGCAAGATTCCGGGGGTTACCCATATATCCAAGAATAGTTACCCACAAATCAAGTAAGTTTGAATTTAGGTTTATATCTCGTTTCAATTTACTAAATGTGTGAAAATCTATTGACACATCCGTAGTAAGATCGTTTATCACATTTTGACTTTCCAATTCTTTAGCATGTTGTGATAGTCCACTGATGTACTATCATTTCCTCTTTTATGCAACAAAAACTCATTTTAAATTTTATCATGTTTTTTACTTTTTTCAAATTTTCTAATGTTTTTGGATTTTCTGAAATTTTCTACTCCCCCTAAAATGCAAACACATTAAAGAAATTTGAAAACTATCTAAGCTCTTGACCCACTAGAAACATGAAAGTAAACCAAACTATACAGAAATATGACAACTGATATCAAAACACATCAAATCGCCATTCATTTGGCATAAACAATCAGACCTCCCCCTATCAACAAACTATTTTCCCATTTAGATTTTAAAACACTTAAGTTTGTTTTAATCAAAATGATTTTTCCGGAAAATAAGTTTGATTGATTTTACCACTTGTAGGAACGGGGATGTGGTTCATCATATTGTCTCTCAACAACTTGTAGGAAAATGCATGTACAAATTAATGTCCTTGATTTACCATATGCAATCAAGCACCATCAACTCTCCTAACCACTTGAAATTATAACCAACAAATACCACTAGAAAGCAAACACAAACAAACATTTTACCTTTTGAATGATTGACATTACCGAATAAAACTCAAGAAAGATGCCGATACCTGCTTCTCGCTTACAAACCTAGGAGCTCCGGCAAGTCCTGAGACTTACTGTTCATAATATGTACCATTCCAGTCACAAACCAGGGATGGTTCAACCTTTTCTTTCTTTGTTTTCTTCTCATAAAATTCTTTAACCCCTTTGACTTTTCGATCAATCATCTTTCCAAAGATATGTTTTACCTTGGGGTTAATGACCTTCTCAGCATCAAGTTCCTGTTTATCATTATAAAATTGGTTAGAAATTTCTGTTTTACCAATTTTCTTTTTATAATTCTCAGCTCGAAGTGATGGAAACTCCTCATCATTCACAATCGGAACTGGTTTTTCATCTTTTAAAACAGCTTCACATTTTGAAACATCATGTGGCTCAACTGATTTTATGGAATCAGTTTCATCGCCAGAAGATAGCTCCTCTGATTTTGACCTATCAGAATCATCGCTAGAGCTTTCATCAACCTTCTTAACAACCCATTTTTGGTTGTCAGATTTAGCTCTCTTCTTGTAAAATTTGTTCGAACTCTCACCAATTTCAAATGTAGAATCTTGAAACAATTTTGTTCTATCAATTGGTGGTTCGAACTCAACTACTCTCTTTTTGAGTTTACAAGATACTCCCTGTTTTGATTGTATTGCCTTAGAACAATCTCGGGCAATATGTCCAACAGTGTTGCACCGGAAACAGGTTCTCGTATCCGTATTCTCCTCAGCCATCTTCTTCAATCCATCTTGCTTCTTTGCAAGGAACTCACTATTTGATTCCCTCCAGAAACTTGTCTTTTCTTCTTCATCAGTTGATGTGCCTGAAACAAAAGACATCACGAACATATTTTTCATTTTCTGTTTTTCTGTAGGAGTAAAACCTAACCCTTTCTTTTTGAAATTACCGTTATGGTTTGATTTCTTTTGGAAACCTGAACCAGAACTGTAATTCTTTTTCTTGTTCAATCTTTGTTGCACTCTTGAGGTGTACTGTCTTGGTTTTTCATTAAGACATAAGTCTTTTATTTCAGAAATATTAATTTATGTGAGTTTAAAAACCTTGTTTATCAATTCAGTTTTGACACCTCTTATTGGAAATTCTTAATCAGAATATAATTTGTCAGAATCATTCAAAGTGTATGCAACCTTGAATAATCAATCATTCAAATTAGATTTTGATAGCAAAAATTTTCTATCATAAACTATTTTGTCCTGTTTTTCTGTTTGACATGGAGTGCTTGACCCAGACTTTGACTCTGACGCAAACTTCGACTTTGACTCCTCTATGTCATCGTTTTCTAACACATGATCCACGACTTTCTTCATCAATTGAGACTGTTGATCAGTGCCAGTCGATGTAAACACAACATCAATACTATCTGGTAGATTGACTGACGACTCCGACTCCCACTGTAAATTTGTTGCCTTTTTGACTCTTTCATCGTTTGGGTACCTTGGCAAATATCCATTTTCCACTGGAGGTGGACACTTGTTATAACTGACACCTTGTTTCTTACCAGAATCTTTCTTGTCAGTCTTTTTCTTCGTGTCATTCTTCTTCTTTTCAGTAATCTTTTCATCAGCAATTTTTCCAGCTTCCTTCTCTTCAATTATCTCATCATCTTTCCATGCCTTCATACTTTCAACTGTCGGATAAATCCTGTCAATGACATAAGAAGTACATGAGTAACTTTTTAACAAACGGTTAACTCTTTCAGTTTCAATTCTTTGCAACTCAAGCTTTTGTTCCAAAGCAGCACACTTCTCGATGTAATTATTCACAACTTTCTGTTTGATCATGAATGCTCCCTGAAGTGTCTTCATTGCTGTTGCTTGTTCTTCACTTGATTGATTGTATTGATTTATGGACTTGTTCAGAACATCATAAGATTCCTTTAACTGATTTATGTTATTAATCAGTTCACTGTTTTTCTTCTTGAAAATCTCACAGTTTTCACACATCACAGGAATCTTTTTAGCATTAACTTCAGCATCAACTTTAAACTTTGGAACCTCTTTCATCTTATGCCTTCTATTTACAAAAATATCTTCATCATCACTGCTCACCGGTGTTTTGACCTTTTTCTTTTTCTTTTTAACTTTTTCATCATCACTATCACTTTCAGCGATCAGCTTCATATCAGCTTTGAATTTTCTTGCCCAATACTCAGTATCATCATCACTATCACTTTCAGCCTTTGCCATAAAAGCAGTATAAGCTCTAGTTTGATCAGGAATATAATCATCCCAAGTAAAATTTTCCCAGCTAAAACCCTCTGGTAGCTTTTCATCTTCTTGATCAATCAAACAAGCTTTTGCATTATCTGGAATATATTTATCCCAGTTGAATGACTTCTTTTCATCTTGATTAACCACACATGCTCTCTTTCCAGTATCTTCAATTATGGGTCTTCCATGTGCAGTTTGTGCTTGATGTTGATGTTGTTGTGATGGTGATTGAGCAACTTGATGGTAGATGGCTTTTCTGTAATAATCATTGTTGTTGTTGAAAGGATTTTGAGCTCCACTTGCTTCACGGTTAATGCACTCCCTCTTGAAGTGACCTTTTTCCCTGCAACGAAAACAAGTGACTTTAGATTTATCAAAACCTAAAGTAGAAACATTAGCATCACGAAGATCATCTCTCTCCCCGTTATCTGCTTAAATTTCTCAGCTCTCCTTAGTACGCTAGCCAAACACCATTTAATATCCATCAACTCCATCTCTTCAGCATCTATCTAGTCGTAGTCTTCCTTGGTTAACATTGGATTCCCGATACGGCCTGCAACAAAACAAGTATAAGATTCCAAAACCATTCCTAATAAAGACATTTGACTTTTGGCAACTTCTACAGAATAATCTTGATCATTTTCAAGATTTAAAACAATGTTACACTGAAGTTTTCTCCCATTTTTCGTAGCAGAAATGTTTGGATCAAAAGATGGAAATGATGTAAAACTTGTTTTACTGCTTGATCCTTTAGATGAGCTTTCAGATGATTTTTTTACACTGTAGGCAGTTTCAACTTTCGGAGATAGATTTGATGATTTCTCATTCACCCCTGCTTTATAGTATAATCCGATATCCTGTTCACCATCAAAATCCTTCATTCGAATAATTTTTCGTTGTTCCATTTCTTGAGCTTCGATCTTTTCAATGAACTTGCTGAGTGTCAAATTGCTAAAACCTTTCTTGTTTCTGAGCATCATAAGATATGTGCCCCAAGTCTCATATGGTAAAGCATCAACAAGTTTTTCGATCAACTCTTCATTGTTTTTCTCAATACTCAATCTCTTCTTGTTAGCAAGCAAATTGCAGTATCTTTCGATAATCTCTCTTGTGCTTTCATTCTTTAACCCACAAAACAAATCAAACTCTTTCTTTAGAAGCGAGTTCTTGCTTTTGACCATTTCTTCACTACCATGAAACTTTGACCTTAAAGCTTTCCAAATCGAATATGAAGTTCCATTGTGTTGCAAAAGCACCATAATATCCTCTTTCACTGCTTGTTGAAGAAGACTTAACATCATTTTCTCATCTTTGTATTTCTTTCTAGCATCAGCACCTAGATCTTTTATCGGAACAGGCTCTTCATCATCATTCATCGGTCGAACATATTTTGTCTTGACACATTCCTATGCATCAAGATAATTAGCTTGTACCCAATTCTCAAAACGACCTTCCCAACCTTTAAATTCTTCTATGTTCAACAGTTTGGGTGGTTTTTGCATTGTTCCCGTTTCGTTTTAGAACATTGTGTTTTGAGCAACAGTGATTGGGGTACTCGGAGTAGCGAATGCGTTGTAGAATTCCTCGTCCATGTTTCACACCTGTATCACCTGACGTACACAAACAAACAAAACACAATCAGTTTAAAAAAACACTTATCAAACCAACTGAATCAAACTGATACTCCGTGCGAAATGAATCACTCGAACTGATGAATATTCTGTGCGGACTGCTATGACCCGGATCAAAATCAAACGACCAAACTCACTACGTACGAACTGATGGACTTTCGAACAACCTGATAGACTTTTGACAATTTGAAATCCAAACCGTATGAACTGGAACTAACTTCCAAGCGAAATAATGACTTTCAAATGAATTGGATCCTTTTCACGCAACTTGACCACACTAAACGACCTCGTGAATAGTACGCGTGAAGTGAATAACCTGTTTGGGCCTTCAAATCTTATGCTGAAATACTGTTAAAAACAATTTGGCTTAACAAAATCAATTTTCACATGGGCCGAAAACAACATATAATTTCTTTTAGTGATAATAACAATGGCAACAGACAACACGATTTTTGTGATTGGGCCGACCAAAGAAATGTATCACATGTGCCGACAATTTTTTAAACAATTAAGTAGTAATTGGGCCTTTAAATGTGTCAAATCTTATTGGACCGTTATTTGAATGTTATAATATGATAGAGCCTTTCATTTGATGTTTAACAATATTCACTTTTTTGGTTAAAGTGGCCGACAAAAACCTTAGTTGATAGGGCCGCACTTAACAAAGGCCGCTTATATTGAATTTTATGTCAGACACTTTTAAAACTCAAAATATTCCTATTGGGCCTTCAATATGTAACTTGATAGTGATTGGGCCGTAACCTATTAATCACGTGATGATATGATGTCCTTAAAAGCGAACCTGCTGATATTGGGCCTTTGGAGCGGACCTATCAAATTAAGTGAACCATTGAAGCGGACCTATCAAATTAAATGAACCATTGAAGCGGACCTATCACATTAAATGAACCAATGAAGCGGACTTGACTTTGACAAATAAGCGAACTTCAATGATTTTATAAGCAATTTGGAGCGGACCTGCAATTTGGAGCAAACCTACTACAATTTGGAGCGGACCTATTACAATTTGGAGCGGACCTACTACAATTTGGAGCGGACCTACTACTTGTTCGAAAAAGTGGACCTTATTCGGAAGATGATTTCACCCATTTTTAGTCCGAATTTCAAACTCAAACTTTCAAGGGTTTATCTATGAACAATTACCTACAACCTGTGAAATTTTGAGCGGATTCCGACCGTTAAATCTCGTTCTGATGAAGAAAGAAGGTGTAGAAGTGAGAAATGATGATGAATTCCAGCTATTCTCTGTAGAAAACCTCCTCCCAAGCTCTGATACCACTTGTAGGATCGTGTTCTGACCCGAATGAGTCGTTCAGAGGCGTTCTTCTCTGTTTCAGGTGCGGAATAACAAGAAACGGAGATAGAAATAGCTTGATCTTCACTTAAACTACTGATTTTATTGATTTGACAATGTTTACAGCTTAAACCTCACACCGGCAGCACTTCGGCATGGGATTCTCGAAAAGTTACAAATGAGATCCGCTTATGAGGTATATATAGTGTTGGTAGGTCCCCACATACGGACATGTACGTATAAGCGGACCTAACCAAATAGGTTCCCATATACGGACATGTACGAATAAGCGGACCTAACTAAGTAGGTTCCCATATACGGACATGACACATAAGCGGACCTAACTAAGTAGGTTCCCATATACGGACATGACACATAAGCGGACCTAACTAAGTAGGTTCCCATATACGGACATGACACATAAGTGGACCTACTCTCTAAAACACATATACACTCCAGTTTTCTCGTAAAACGCGCCCTGATCTAACAATCTAAAACTAAGACTCGATCCAAGACGAAGTCGACAGATGTAGTGCCAACATAAGCTTTGGATGCTTTTGGAAAGTTCCCGTTTCATTCCCAATACCAACAGTTTAAGCAACTGTAACTGGAGCAGCCGGGTCAGTAGCAAACGCATTGTAAAATTCGTTTTCCATGTTTCAGTGAAAAGGTATGCAAAATCACAATGTTCAAACGAGCTGGGGTTTTGAAACGAGCTGGAAATCACAATCAGTACGAACTGAAATCACTCCAAACGAACTGACAACTTTTCAAACGACCTGGTATTTATAACACACTCCGTGCGAACTGGATGATATTTCACACGGTCTGATCACTTTCAAACGACTTGAACACCTACAAACAATTTGAACCTACTTCGTGCGAGCTGGAGCAAATTTTCACACGACCTGATAAGGTTTCACACGACCTGACAGATTTTCACATGATCTGAAGATGATTTCAAACGATCTGAACACTTCGCACGACTTGGATGATCAATTCGTGCAATCTGATCAAACTTCGAACGATCTGATATGATTTTCACGCAGTTTGGCCATTTTTATCAAGATTTAGGTTGAATTAGGTCCTGATTTGTTCACAGATTGTTTAAAACTCAATTTTACGTGTTATATGCGAAATTCAGATCATTTTTCCTGTGAAAACGTTCTGATTTTGAAGAAAATGTGTAGAAGAATGAGTAGAAATCAGACTAATCGGTGAAAACAAGCTGAAATGGGAAGAACTCTTCCTCCTGAGCTCTGATACCACTTGTAGGATCGAAGAATCGACCTAATGAGTCGATCAGAAGAGTTCTAATCCAAACCAAAGGCGGAATTCAATGATTTGGACATGATTGCAGCTTGTTTAACACTTAGAATCACTTTAACTGTCGATTAGATTGATATGAAACTGATTACAGATCGTTCGACACTTCGGCAGCACTTCGTCTCCGGAATAAGAATGTTTCAAATGAAATCTCAAGACCACCTATTTATAAGGATGCCCAGGTCGCATGAACCTCCTCACACGATGTGGTCCACTTCGCACGACCTGGCCAGGTCGCACGAACTGGTCACTTCGGGTGAAGTGGCTTATTCAGACCTGTTTCCCGTTTTTCTCGTATAACGCGTCCTGGTCTATCTATTCTATTACAAGACTCGATACAAGACGAAGGCAACAGACATATGCACCAACATGACGATAGATATTGATGCGGGGCACTAAACATAACCAGTGTCAGTAGTCGGTATGGTAACGGTTTAGTAGCTTATAAAGGTGGGGTAGCTCCCCATAACATGTTTTATAAGAACAGAGTAATTTAACAAACTTATGTTTTTGTAACTACACTAAACAACTGTGAACTCGCCAACATTTTTGTTGATACGTTACTACATGCTTTGCAGGTCGTTAGGTATTTGCTGGAGCTTGCAGGGAGGAGTGGTCGTTGTGGGAAATGAACTGTTGTGGGGTTCGTGACAAACTTTATAAATTTTAAACTTTTTACTTTGGTTTTGAAGTTAATGCTCCCGCTGTTAATTTAGACTTTGTTTGAACTATTGGACACTAATCATATTGAGATACGATTAGACTAGATAGAGCGTGTGTTGAATATTGTATAGTTGAGATACGAACACATGACTTTGGAGAGGACGAGAGAGGTTCGTACGGATGTAACACATGCGTACGGATGTAACCCATTCATGTGGATGTAATTTCGTACGAATGTAACACTTTTGTAAGGGCTCGATCACGTCTTGAGGACGTGGCCATATAGTGTGTTAGGTTCCCACCATATGTGTTGTACGTGCTTGCGTTAGATGAAAGTGGTGGGTAAAGTGTCGTATGATGTGATTGTTAAGGATTTGAGTTCTTGGTACTTGTGTTTGATTTGTGTGGTAGCGAGACGGGTATAGATGAGTGGTCGTTTGCAACTGCAAGTGCTAAGTATGGGAGCAAGTGGGTAACGGGTATGAATTGGTTGAGTTTGGTAATGGGTCGGTTTGGTTGGAAACCTCCACATAGGCGGTTCTCCGGCTCGGGTGTGTTATGTATTAAATGGTTTGGGATTTAAGACATGCCTTATATAGTCGTGGTATCTTTAAAACCTAAAGTTTCTGGTGATAATCTTTAAAACTCAAAGTTTCTGGTGATAAAAAATAAAGTGTTTTGATTTCAACTTTATTATTTAAACTTAATTGTTAGAACTCACTCAGCGTAGCTGACTTTTGCGTGTATGTTAGATTGTTTTGCAGGTGTGTGATTCGAGTCGGTGTTGATCTGGCTAGCGAGTGGGATTACTTATGATAGGGTGAAAGGCATTCAGGTTGTTTATGATTGAATAATATTTTTAGTTTAAAAAAATTTATATTATTTTTAATTGAAAATTTCCCTGCGTATTTTGAGTAAAGGCTTATTTATAAAACAGTATACTGTGATGTGACCAGACTGTAGGATACCCGGTTTGTGGGCCTTACATAAATGAAGACTTTCATTTAAGTAATCTATTCATTCTCAAATGGTGTATATGGATCCCTCAAATGGTGTATATGGATTCCTAGCAAATGTAATATTTTTGCTTGGTGGTTAGAGATGGATCGGCTCCCGACTAGGGTTAGACTTAGTAGAAGAAATATTCGGATGGAATCTCATGTTGCGTGCTATGTGGTGAAGACTCATAAACAACAGGTCACTTGTTCACCACATGTGTGGTGGCTATAATAATTTGGCAAGCAATCAATTCATGTTGCCAAGTTCCTCAATTTTATGTGTTTTCGGTCAGATATCTACTCGAGCTTCACATATGGTACAAGATGGGAAATTTATAGAAAGAGGTATTTCATGGGATTATAATTATTACGTGTTGGAGAATTTGGAAGACTAGATAAGAAAGATTTTCTGCAAACAGGGTTGTCAAGATAGAAGAAATTGTTGGGGACGTGAAGGCTTTGGGATTTCTTTGGTTTAAACATAGGTCTTAAATAAAGAACATTAAATGGGACGAATGGTGTTGATTTAATCTAAGAGTAAATTGTCATTTTAGTCCATGAGGTTTGGCCCAAAATAGTACTTTAGTTCAAATAGTTTTTTCCTCCCTTGGGTCCCAGACGTTTTCAATTTTTTTGTCATTTTTGTGACAAATGGCACAATCCGGTAACTCCCGTACCATTATATAATTATTTATTTTCTGCAATTATGTGATTTAAATGCCAACATTACATGTTTGCATGTTATAGTTCTTAATCATGCATTTCATTCCGCATTTTGAAACAATTTAAGTGTTGCATCAAAACAATTAGTAAACTCACAGGTTAGATAGGCTGTGTCAGCAGAGCCTTAGTACTCAGCTAAATGGTAGATTTAGGACTTAGATGTAGGTCTGACATAAAAAATATATCAAATTCCAAGTGAGAAAACAAGTATAATTGCTAACACTTTCTGAAAAGTTAACTAACTTTGAAAGTGTTCGTTTTAGACCATAAATGACATTTTTTTCGAAGGATTTAGAATCCGACAAATTATACAAGTCCAGAAATGTTATTAAACATCAAAACCAACTTAAAAAGGCATTGGGGATATCATTAAAACACAAAAGCATATCATACCTCATAAATTACATAACTTAACCATTTAGCGAACCGACAACGAAAGAAGCACCGAACAATTATTCGAACAACACCAAAACACCAAATATCGACTAGTAACATTGTTTTAATGTTGTAACACTAATATTGGCCATATAACACTTTGTTAAACATAAAAACATTTAAAATCACTTAACACTTAATTATACCTTCAATTTACCTACAAGTCCCTTCACTATTGAAACTTGACACAAACCCCCTACCATTTTGACGGTTCAAATGGGGGCCCCACAAGCCCCCAGGATGTCTCATGCTCATGAAGGTTGTTTGTTGGGTAATTGGGTGCATGATGGAAAAATGGACATGGATTGTCACACCCCGAAATATCAGAGCTTGGCGTGACTGGACCGGTATCTTCATTGCACAGCGGAAGCAAATAAGCTAAGACTTCAAGAAAACGAACGCCCACTAGGTACTCGAATCTCCAATGGTTCTCCTATTCCAACCGTGCCATAATTTGAGAAAGTAACCTGAGAAAGAAACATGCGAAAAATCAACATAAAGTTGAGCGAGTTCATAGTTTGTTTGTAAAAGATTTGAAATAAATCTTTTGGATAACCAGTTTTTGAAATATGTTTGAGAAAACAAAATAAAAATCATTTTCATGGCATGTTATATGAAAACTGTGAGTCTAGCCCACAAGTGTCTTTGTGCATTGCACGAGAGAGAATAGGCCGAGCCCAAAAGAGTCTTTGTAAGCAGGGCCATCCCGTCCTCTTACTTATACATAAGTTAAAAAAAACGTTACCAAAGTTCTTAATCCATGTGTTATGAGTTTGCGTCAAATGAATCTTAAAAAAAACATTTGAAAGTTTTGAGTATCGAAAGTTGGTATATAAGCATCTATGAACCTAATGATCATTAATGTGTAGCTAAGACATTAATATGTGTGCCGAAATAGGAAGCACTCAACCCGGTAGACGATTTTAAGTGTCGATTAACCTCGAATGTGAAACAAAAGCACCCTAAGTGGTCTCACATGGACCGGAGAGTGGGTCTCCGTACCCGATAGATCTACCCCTTTTGTTCATTGGTCCTTAAAAGGATTTGTAACATATCAATTTTTTTTATCATTAAAGAATTATAGATTATTTAAATTTATTAACCACTACTAACTAGTTTATTTTTTTATATAACTATTCGACCCAAATAGTTTTAAAAACTAATTTATATATAGTTGGTTGTAATATTATACTAATTAATTTGCCTGTATATGGGTGACCTTTCTATTAAAATAAAAGTATATAAAAACTTATATTATTTGACAGGTAGATTTCGGGTAAGTTGACTGTTAGAAATATGAAGTATCTAGACGGGCCTAGAAACCGTTTAATAATTAAATTATAAAAATACATTATATTTGAACTTACTCCGTTTTTAATGAAACTTAGTTCAAAATGTAGATACCGATATTCTCGTTCTAATGACATATTTATTGTTTTATAAAACATCATATTTTAAAAGTTATAGGCACCAACTAAGTGAAGCAGCTGAATTAGTTATAATATATAAATAATAAAATTAAAATCAAACAATTAATTAATTTCGAATAATACATGCTGTACACATTTAGTGATGTGTGCACACATGTCCTACAAAATTGTGAATAACATATATATGGTGTATACGTGTAGTGTGGAAATTTACTACACATGTATTAGTTGGACATATGTCCTTTGCTTTACGTAATGCCTCAAAATTTTAAACAATTATATATAGAGAAGAAGGATTGAGCTTTCTCTTGCGCCTCTCCCTTTATCCCTTTATGCTTTTCTATAATCTATAAATTTCTTAGAGTATTATACCTATTATACTTTAAAGCCCTGTCTCGTTTTAAGTGTTTTAACCCCATATCACTGATACTCTTTCCGATTGATCTGGAGCCCCATAACGCATGTCAAGGCTCTGCCCGACTAAGTTCGTTGGGGTTCTGTCTCGTGACGTAGGGATAAAGTTGAACTGGGTTATTATATTTAACGCGAGTGCATTATATATTTTATTAAATAGCTCGGGAGTTATACCCAAAATTTATATCAGGAGGCATTCTAGTTGAAACCTAAAGTTATAAACTGAGTCCATTCTCTTTTCTCACAGTTTTATCACCTTTTTGTGATACAATTATATTTAAAAATGTTTTACAAAATCCTAAATGTTTACCGGTTATACTTACAGTGATTAAATTTTCACTAGTACAAAATTGAGCAAAAGATGCTATGGGTATTTTCAAAAGATGCGGTTCCCCTCTCTAACCGCATCTTATGGATGCTTTAAAAAAGATTTGTTTGTTTTAAAAAAAAAAGCATGGGCCAAAAGATGCGGTTTTTATGTAACCACATCTTATGGGTGTTTTAAAAAAGATCAAAAGCCAAAAGATGCGGTACTAGAACCGCATCTTTTGATATAACAGTAATAAACAAAAACTAATAATAAAAAATAGTATTAAGTAAATTCTATAATTAAATAAAAACTAATTATAAAAATAAGTATATAGTAATACGATTGATTTTTTTATTCATGATATTACATAACAAAATATAAAAAAAAAAGTTTTGATATATAGTATTCTATACCTATATCAATTTGCAACATAACTAAGAAACATGAGATTAACGGTGACGACATTTATACTTGATTATTCTGCCCAAAATCCAAAACGCTTCAAGTTAATTGTTAAGTGTTGGTATTGGTGATGAACCAACATGATACCATCTAAACTAAATATCAGTATTAATTAGGTTACGACCGAGCATCGGTACGCGTATCAATACAAACACTCGCGCGTAGCGCGAGCTAATTCACTTGTTGATAATTAATAATAATAAACAAGTAATTTTCTTAGGATAACCAAATTAGTTTTTTCACGATTACAAATATTTATTTTTTATTTATTCATTTATTGTGTATACATGTACGTACTTATATATTAATATGTATTATGTATGTATATATATATATATATATATATATATATGTTAGCGTAGGGTAGGGTTCCAGCGTGAACAACCTCCCAAGAGTGAACTGCGTGAACAGATATGGACCCTTGATTTCCTTTTTATTTGTTAAGGGTAGGATTGTAATTATATAAAAAATTAGATTTAAATCATTATTTTAATAATTGAATTAAGTTACATCTTTCCTAATTTAAATTCATTATCCACATTATGTTTATTTATTAATATGATAATTATCAAAACAAACAATAAATCACCAGATTTCAATTTTAATTTTAATTTTTATTTCAGATTTCATCACCAGAATTCAAATTTGATTTTTAAGATCCACGTAACCTTCATATTTCAACCGTATACACATGTGTACTTGGATATAAATAGAACAGTACACATGTGTACGCAGTATGGTACATATGTGTACACTAATTCACAGGTGTACATCAATATTTAATACAAAAAAATTCGAAGATATCATAAAAACAGACGATATACACATGTGTACATCACATTAAAAAAGGGGCAAAATCAGAATACACATGTGTACATCGCATTTAAACAAATAATCATTTTAATAATTGAATTAAGTTACATCTTTCCTAATCTTTGATTTGAATTTGTGAGAGATTTATGCAATCAATTTAAGAGGATAATTGATTACTTGATTTGAGAGAGATTTATGCAATCAATTTAAGATTGAAATTACACATATACCCTTTTTGTATTTAATTAAATGGAAAAAATTAACCAAATAATTACCATCATGCCACTCACTTTAATCTCAAGAGCATAAAAATCAAGGGCCCAGATCAGTTCACGCAGTTCACTCTTAGGATTTTGTTCACGTTTGAACCTAAATCCTGTTAGCGTATGTATATGTGTACATATCGATGTATCGTTAAATGATTAATAAAATAAGGTTTAATCATATATCAACAATCACGTGCATGTCGCTTAAACATAGAGCGGTAATGGTCAACTAAGGTTGTTCATGCTACATTTTTATCAATGAAGGTCGTTTAGGATGATTGATATGTCAATTAGGGACAATGGTGCTCAAATAAGGTTGTTTTTCTCCGTTTTTGTCAATGAAGGGATTTAAGGATCATCAGTGGTTTATTAGGATGATTAATGGACCAATAAGGCCACTAATCGTCAACTAGGGTTGTTCATGCTAGGTTAGTGTCAATGAAGCTTGTTTAGGATAATTAATGGTTGATTAGGATGATTGATAGATCCATTAGAACATGGTGGTCAACTAGGGTTGTTCATGCTACATTTTAGTTAATGAAGGACATTTAGGATGATTAGTAGTCCATTAGGATGATTGATAAATTAATTAGGGGTAGTGGTGGTCAACTAGGGTTGTTCATGTTCCATCATTGTCAACGAAGTGTGTTCAAGATGATCATTGGTCTCTTAGGATGATTGATGGGCCAATTAGGGTCAGTAATGGTCAACTAGGGTTGTTCATGCTATATTAGTGTCAATGAAGGCAGTTTAGGATTATTAATGGTCCATTATAATGATTGATAGATCAGTTAGGGACAATGGTGGTAAGCTAGGGTTATTGATGCTACATTTTTGTTAATGAAGCTCGTTTACGATGATTAGTGGTCCATTAGGATAATTGATAGGTCAATTAGGGCCAATGGCGGTCAACTAGTGTTGTTCATGTTCCATTATTGTCAACGACTGGCGTTTAGGGTGATTAATGGTCCACTAGGATAGTTAATGGGCCAATTAGGGTCAGTGATGGTTAACTCCTTCGATTTCTAACCAATGATTTTAGTTATTGTTTTATTTCAATATATTGTAAGTAAAATAATTCGACCTAAAGGAGCCAAGCTAACGAGTGGGCAAAACCAAGATCCGCCAAGCTAGCTTGGCTCAGTTTCAAACCGAGCCAAATCAAACGAGTTTTTTTCCCGAGCAAACTTCGAGCCACGAGCTTTTTGAACAACCGTACTTCAGTTTATCCATTTATTTTCTATCTTTTATAAACAGTTTATAATATACCATATATATTACAAGCTTTAATAGTATTTTTAATAGTTTTATATTTATATCAAAATATTATTTTACCTTGATAAAAATAACTTTTATTTTGATTTCCCTCTATCAATTTTTTGAAAACAACATTTCCCCCTAAAAGTTATTCATTTCTCTTTTAAACTTTTGCTTCCCTCCACTAGGTAGGTTCCAAATCAACCTCAATAGAAAATTATCGAAAAAAATATGCTTTCCATCAAACCTAACTGCAGTCCGCAAGAACTATATGATTCAAGAACATCAGACGGCGATTGCGAGAATGGGTTGTGACGATTCAGAAATATCAGGCGGCCATCGATTCCCAACCGAATTGTTTCTCCTATCTCTCTGCGAACACTCATCAGGTGAACTCCTGGACAGCCTTCTTCTTTCGATCACATTCAACTTTTCTTTATGAATTCAAGTTTCTCATTTATTGCCGCTTCAGTTCTCATTAGGTATCTCATCACGATTAAGCATAAGGTGGATTGACTCTCTCATGAGATTCCCATTTTAATTTCGTGGTTAGGGTTTCTTAATTTGGTGTTTGAATTTCCTAGGATGATATTTTTTAGGTCCCTTTTGAGCGATTTTTAGCTATTCTTGTTTAATTAGTTAAGTTTAGTATACACATGAATTATTTTGTGTGTTGTTTTCTGTATTTTTTTATTGTTTGATAATTGACCCTTACATTAATTTTTAACTATTATGCCTTGTTCTGCAGTTATCAATGGCAGCCTCTAAGCTTGATAGAAGATCATTAAGAAGTGGGTGAAGTAACTAAAGAGGCCCGAAAGTGACTGGAAAATATGTTAGTGTACATTTTGCTGATTTAATCATTACTCATTTGATAACAAGTTTGTTCCTTTAACACTGTGACACAATCCTGTAAAAGTATTTATGGGGAGTCAGTTATTTTGCTGTTAAAGCTTGTGATATTTGCAGAATTATATGGTTAGTAGGCCACAATATAGTTCACATTTTGCATTCTTATAAAGAGAAAAAAATACTTGTTTTGGTGTTCTGTGCTGCAAATATTGTATTGGAATTAGTTGGAAGATATGGTGAGTTGTTGACTTTGGAGTTCTTGAACTGTGAAGATTCTCCTTAGGAAGATATTGCTTGTGACTTTGGAAAACCGGACGCCTTCTTAAGCAAAATCACCTTCAACTTTTGGCAAAGCTGGTTATATTATTCTTGCAAGTAATTATCTGTAACTTAATTCTTTGTTTTTACTTTCGTATTTAGAACAGTTTTCTATGTTTTTGTTGGAAGGATTTTTACATTGAAGTTATGTTTGACAAATCCAAATTTGAAGTTGATACCAACAGAGATGCATCAGATAATGGGACAAGGAGGTATTAAATGGAATATTGGACAACTTGCAACAGGTTAAATTAAATGGTATGAAATGTTATTTATGCATAACTTTTGATTGTTGATTCTAAAGATAATATTGAGGAAACCACTATTTTAATGCAAGTCGGGCATTAAATTAACACGATAGGTGGCAGAGACGCGAAGGACAACACCAGGGGAGCTAAGAAGAGATGCGGAGGACAATACCAGGGGAGGTAACTTGTATTTTTTCAAGTTAATCTTTTTTTTGTGGGGTGGGGTGGGGGGGGGGGGGTATTCGTGTATGGGACTTTTGCGTTCGTTCTCTCTTTTTTTTTTTTAAAAAAAATTTCAACTCAAATTGAAATACATGAATTTGATCTGAATATGAATTATATTACCACGCCTGAATTTTTAAATCTAGCAGCCAACTACAAAAATCTCTACCAGTAGCAACGTTTTACTTGATTACTAGTTTAGAAGGTTATTTTAGTTGTTTTGTCTTTTTTTGTTTACTTATTTTAGTTAATAATTTATAGTAACAGTAATCAGTTTTTGTTGTTTAAATAAAAGTCAAATAAACTAAAAGATATACAAATATGCAGATAGCAACAACTTGACCTCCAAAACTTGTAATTATATAAGAAATTAGTTCATAGTATCTTGCTTGTTTTAACCTGTATGCTGCAGTATGTATTATTACCAGTGATGGATTATGGTCATGTTTGTTTGTTTGTTTGTTTGATGTACACCAAGTGCTTGATGAATTGCATAAATGAACTTTTTTATTTGAACGCTATATTTGTTGCCTTTTGTTTTAACGTTTAAAAACTTTTGTTTAGTATACATTTCTCCGTGTATCCATTTATAGTGTTTAAGCTTCATTATATTAATGTAACGTTATGTTTTGTTAGGCAATTTCTACTTTTCCAGTTGTAAGTAAGATGTGAAGACGTTGGTTTGGGTTGCAAGTATGAAGACATCGGTTCCGAAAGTTATTGTATATCACTTTCATCTTTAGAGATATGTCTTTGCGTTACTTTGAAACTTTTGCAATTTTGTGTTACTTTGAAACCTTTTGTAATTTATATTCTTGGGTTAATTTATATTGGTTTTAATTTAATATAGTTTTTTTTTGTAAATTTTATTTTCATTTTTAGTTAATTTGTCTATAATAAGAAATTATTAGAAATATTTAACAAAATTCTCTAAAAAATGAACCAAAAAATATATTTTCGTTTAAACACCAAGAGATGCGGTTCTAAAACCGCATCGCTTGAATATATTGGGAAAAAATAGTTTTTGCTTAAATTATCAAAAGATGCGGGTCTAGAACCGCATCTCTTAGAACCGCATCATTTGGCTTATAGCTATAAAATGCTATGCCATATGATGCGGGTCTAGAACCGCATCTAATAGCTAATTTAACCGCATCATTTGATCACTTTTGTACTAGTGTTTTATATTCTGTAATAACTGCTGGTATGGGAGGTTTTATACATTACTTGACCCTCGTTGCTATTGGCCAAAAAGTTAGCCAATAGTAGCATGGCCACCAACACGGGGGAAATTGTGCCCCAGTGGGCATAGCCTATAACTAATATTATTTTTACATTAAATAATTAATAAATTTAGTGTATGATTGAAATAAATCTAAATAGTGTATATATAAAATAAAGCTTTGTAATATACTGAAACATTATTAAACATTAAACATATTGATATATAACAAATTAACAGGTTTTAATATAACATTAAAATAAATATATATATATATATATATATATCTATATCTATATATCATGGTTATTTTCTTAGCATAATTTCATTGAGTGCTAAGATGATATATATTAATTAAGAAGTTTCTTATCATGTTTAAGTTATATCACATAAAGTATTGAACATTCAATATTAATACAACTATAAATGTATTTATTAAATACACGTGTTAATTTATAAACTTATATTGAACATTAAATGTACACTATGTCAAATTAATCATATTATCACTCAAAGTTGTTAAAATGTAATCAATATAACATTAACCAATATATCACATAAACAGTCACGTCAATATATTTAATTAATATATTATATTTAATAAAGTTATAGCTATTAATTTGATAGAAAATGATATATTGGGCTAATTGGTTTTATGCCATAGAAAATATATTTGATAAAGTAATATCATGGGGAGTCACTAATTGAGAGAATGATCAACAGTGATAGGACCAGAATCACTAGTTGAAAGAACGATCAACAGTGATATGACCACAATTACTAGTTGAAAGAATGATCAACAGTAATATGACCCGAGTCACTAGTTGAAAGAATGATCAACAGTGATATGACCTCCATTACTAGTTGAGAGAATGATCAACAGTAATATGACCCGAGTCACTAGTTGAAAGAATGATCAACAGTGATTTGACCACCGTCACAGGAATCGCCTGGTGACCAATATAATAGTAAGATATACTATATATCTATTACTTGATAAATTCACTATTGGACGAAAGTGAGCCAATGAGTGATATGACCACTGTCACATCGGAACTGCCATCATGTGACAAATACTGATCGAATTTTGGATAAATATAAACAAATATAAAAACCCTTAATGCTGTAAGGTATAACAATATATTTTATAAAAATGGAATGAACTCGCCAGTAATTATTACTGATAAAAATGTTTTCAAAATGTGTTTCAGGTAATTTGCTGTAAAGATAATAGAAGCCAACTATGGAGCACTGAAGGCTTAAATAAAGTGGCTATAATTACCTGAATAAAAGAAGAAATTTATGTTTTATTTAATTGGGTTTATCCCCATAAAAACAATTGAATGAAATACGGGTTTTAGCCCATTTGGGGGCTGTGACAGAAGGTGGTATCAGAGCCACTTGTTTAAGCTATTTAGGTGTTCTTTTAATACCTAAACTTAAACCATAAAGTTAGGAAATTAGTACAAAGTAACATATGTGTTATTTTTGTAGATTTAAATATATGAATATATATATGTAGATATGCACATATGATTCCTGGAAGTATTATTTTGTTTTAATTATTCTGGGATATTAATAATTGAAAATGTTTATAATTCAGATGTCGAATGAAGTATCACATAATCCAGAAGTTCATGCTAATAATGAAAATCATTTGGATAAAAATGCTATCGAAAATATGATAGCCCAAAGAATAGCCAATGCTATACCTTTAATAATTAAAGCTGTTAAAAACCTCGTAGAACCCACCAAAGTTGTGAGTAGCAAGCATACTCGCGACGACAGTTTTAGCCATAGTGTCAATGGAGACAATGATGATATTATCAAAACCCCATATCCCAAGAAAATGAAGGTGATGACTCTCGGGTGTACCTACAAAGAATTTCTAGCTTGTAAACCAACGGAGTTCGCAGGCAGTGAAGGAGCTACGGCTGCTCTACGATGGTTGGAAAAGACGGAAGCTGTTCTTAAGATCAGCAAATGTGCCGAAGAAGATAAGGTGATGTATGCTTCCAACCTCTTTAAAGAAGAAGCCTTAGAATGGTGGAATACAATTCTTCAGGCAAAAGGAAGTGACATGGCTTATGCCATGAGCTGGGAAAAATTCAAGGAAATGACAGAAAGGAAATTTTGTCCTCCTTATGAAAAGGAACGAATGGCTAACGAGTTCCTAAATCATAAAATGATAGATGTAAATTGTCGGGAGTATACGACGACGTTCTTCGAATATGCAAGAATGGTACCAACTCTGGCTTCGCCAGAACCCGCACTAATTTCTCGTTATATTTGGGGATTAGTTAGTGAAATCCAAGACATGGTCAAGGCCACTAGGCCACAGACTATTGAAGAAGCAGTTGAACTAGCTAACATGCTGACAGATGGACTAATCCGCACAAGAGAAGAAAACAAGAAGAAAGAGTTAGCCCAGAAAATTTCTCAAGAATTCAAGAAGAAAGGAACTGAACCGCCATTGGAGCAACCTACCTGCAGAAGTTGTAACAAAAAGCATTCAGGAAGATGTCGTTTTAGGAGAACGCCCTAATGTGACTTTTGCAAGATGACCGGGCATATAGAAGAAGAGTGTAGAAGGAAAACTAATATTTGTTTCAATTGCAGAGAAATGGGACACATCAAACCATATTGCCCGAAACTGACTAAAGCACCTGACAACAAGGCAAAAACAACCGTCGGAGCTAAGAAGAATGCGCGAGCATTCGTACTTACTACGCAAGAAGCAGAAATGATTCCAGACGTAATCGCTGATATATAATATCTAAGTTAAGTTATTATTTGACCCTAGTATAAATAAAAGTTTTTAAATAAATGCATTATGTAAAGTACTTCATCTATTCAAAACCATAACAGACTTGTTTGGTTTTCCCTTTCATTGAATCCTATTTTTGGTTACGACACCTTGTGGTGGCGTTTTCTTTAATTTGAAGCTTGCACTAATCTCACTTTCACACCTGATGTACAGATTTATTTATTTAATTTCTGTTGGTTCATTATCTTAAACAGTCTTAATACAATTATGTGTTAAGATAAGAGTACACAAATTCGTATTATATTCCGGTGTACCTCTAAAATTTCTTTCATCATTGATCGAAATTTCTATGATATTCATTTGGTCTTTCATTATCAATTGAAAATCCTATAATATTTATTTGAAATGAATATCCAAATTTACTTCATTAAAACTTTCAGTTAATTACGAAAACGGTGAAATTGTTCGGTCACCGTAATTATTGAACTATTTCGATCCTTACGACACCCTGCGGCGTCGATATAAACTTGTAGCTTGCGCTAATCATAATCATACGAATCATGCAAAACTACGTATGTATTTCCTTTGATTCATCATTCAAAAGTAGTCTTGATTCAATTATGCACTAAGATAATGATACACTAAACTCTATTGTATTTCGGTGTATCCTTACAATTCAATAAATGTCAACACACTGATTTTTCTCATGTCATGGTTCGATAGTTGACAAATCATTTTCGTGCTTTTATTTCATTTTGAGCTTGTTGATTCTGAGTCTTCCTCAGTTGACAATCAAAGTAAATTTTCTTTTTGACAATGAATTCTATTGTTTCTAAAGTCATTTACAACTTGTAAACATTCAATTTAGATGACTAATGATCATATATCTTTTTTGACTTGAACCTAATTACCTTGGAAATTATATCATTTCATCTCATTCGTTTGACATCGATTTCTTGAATTAATTCAGTTGAACCATTGAGTCTTATTTATTGTACAACTCATATTCACAAAATTTGATGTTTTAATTCTGTGTCATTTACCTTAATACTGTTCTTATTGACTAAGACGTGACATAACTTTAAGAAGACATCGTAACCCAAATCTCGAGGACGAGATTTAAAATAAGGTGGGGAGGATGTAAAATATCCATCTTTATCATTAAAGAATTATAGATTATTTAAATTTATTAACCACTAGTAACTAGTTTATTTTTTTATATAATTATTCGACCCAAATAGTTTTAAAAACTATTTTATATATAGCTGGTTGTATTGTTATACTAATTAATTTGCCTGTATATGGGTGACCTTTCTATTAAAATAAAAGTATATAAAAACTTATAGTATTAGACAGGTAGATTTCGGGTAAGTTGACTGTTAGAAATATGAAGTATCTAGACGGGCCTAGAAACCGTTTAATAATTAAATTATAAAAATACATTATATTTGAACTTACTCCATTTTTTAATGAAACTTCGTTCAAAATGTAGATACCAATATTCTCATTCTAATGACATATTTATTGTTTTATAAAACATCGTATTTTAGAAGTTATAGACGCCAACTAAGTGAAGCAGCTGAATTAATTATAATATATAAATAATAAAATTAAAATCAAACAATTAATTAATTTCGAATACATGTTGTACACATTTAGTGATGTGTGCACACATGTCCTACAAAATTGTGAATAACATATATATGGTGTGTACGTGTAGTGAGGAAATTTACTACACATGTATTAGTTGGACATATGTCCTTTGCTTTACGTAATGCCCCAAAATTTTAAACAATTATATATAGAGAAGAAGGATTGAGCTTTCTCTTGCGCCTCTCCCTTTATCCTTTATGCTTTTCTATAATCTATTAATTTCTTAAAGTATTATATCTATTATACTCTAAAGCCCTGCCCCGTTTTAAGTGTTTTAACCCATGATCAGTGACACCATTTCCGATTGATCTTGAGCCGCATAACGCATGTCAAGGCTCTGCCCGACTAAGTTCGTTGGGGTTCTGTCTCGTGACGTAGGGATAAAGTTGAACTGGGTTATTATATTTAACGCGAGTGCATCAAATAGCTCGGGAGTTATACCCAAAATTTATACCAGGAGGCTTTCTAGTTGAACCCTAAAGTTACAAAGTGAGTCCATTCTCTTTTATCACAGTTTTATCACCTTTTTGTGATACAATTATATTTAAGAATGTTTTACAAAATCCTAAATGTTTACCGGTTATACTTACAATGATTAAATTTTTATATTCTGTAATAACTGCCGGTATGGGAGGTTTTATACATTACTTGACCCTCGTTACTATTGGCCAAAAAGTTAGCCAATAGTAGCATGGCCACCAACACGGGGGAAATTGTGCCCCAGTGACCATAGACTATAACTAATATTATTTTTACATTAAATAATTAATAAATTTAGTGTATGATTGAAATAAATCTAAATAGTGTATATATAAAATAAAGCTTTGTAATATACTGAAACATTATTAAACATATTGATATATAACAAATTAACAGGTTTTAATATAACATTAAAATAAATATATATACCACTGTTATTTTCTTAGCATAATATCATTGAGTGCTAAGATGATATATATTAATTAAGAAGTTTCTTATCATGTTTAAGTTATATCACATAAAGTATTGAACATTCAATATTAATACAACCGTAAATGTATTTATTAAATACACCTGTTAATTTATAAACTTACTAGTCTAAGTTCCCGTGTGTTACACGGGTGGCTAAACAGGAAAAACTAAGTCCCTTAAGATTGTGAAGTAAAAATTATAATTTTATATACGTTGAATTATTAACAAAAATGTTAGAGAGTACACGAAATAATTGAAATACATGAATAGGACAAAAAAATCACAACTAATTGAGGATCTCTTTATAAACAACCTTAGTTGTTTTATTCATAGGTTTACCGTCGTTGTCAAGTATTAATAGCTTTACTCCATCTCGATTTTTAACTATTGATAAAGCAACATACAATTGACCATGATTGAAAACGGGTTGTCTCAAGTACAAACCAACTTTTAATAGCCTTCTCCAGATGCTCCAGCCTCCAAGCATCAAGAGGCAGCGGGGGCTAACCCGTCTTCTCAAGCTATATCCGTCCCTGACCAGAGTGCTTATGTTTGCTAAAACTGGTTCTTTAAATTCATCTCAAATCCTACAATCCACAAAAGTACCTGCATTTCACGTTTCATCTGATAAATCTTTAACCCCATTGCTTAAAAATGATCCAAAAGTTCTAAATACACGGATTAAATAATATCCAAAGAGCTATTTAATGTGAAAGATAAACTTACATGGGAGATTCTCAAGGAACTGCAGACAACACTTGTATTACTTCAAATATACCTAAAAATTTCACTAATTTAGTAGTTATCTACTTTGAGTCGGGTCACATAGGGGTCAAGGTCAAAATGGGTGAAGTGAAAAAAGATTCAATTAGGTTCGATCAGGTTCGGGTTAAAATGTGTCTTAAAAAACTATCAAATGACCAAAATTAATAATCATAGTATCCTAAGTTATTAAACAGATTATAAACTCTTGTCTTATATGTGTGAGTATAACTACATTTTGAGATGCCAATTACTTAAACTTACGAAAAAAGGTTGGGCATATTACAACTTTAGTAACCTGTTCTTAATGGCAATCCAACTTCAATTCTCCATGTTTGGTGTGCTTCTGCGAATGATTGATAGAATTTTACGTTAGTTTGTCTCATGAACATTTATACAAACACATGGTGTGCATATTTTTTATGTAAAATTTGATCCTTTTGAATCCATCTTTATTATCCAATATCAAATATTGGGGAAGCAATCATCCAAAATGATCGTCTTCTCCAGTGAGTAGTCTGCGTCGCCGGAAAACCCATATTGGTGAACAGGCTATAATACCAGTTCTCATCTAGACACCAAAGTTCCACACAAAAGACCTACAGATCAAAGAGAATGCAAATTTAACTATTAACCCTTTCTCAAATCCAAAAATCCCATGAATCAAAAAAATAATAATAATAATCCAAAATAAGATTTTTCTTCAACAATTCATCATCAAGATTAAAAATTTAACTATTACCCCTTTCCCAAATCCAAAAGAAGATACGATAAACACAAGACCAACCTTCACCACACTCACAGAATGCTCTAGCTACTGCAGAGATCTCCAATGGCTGTTGCAAAGCTGTCTCACTGCAACAACCTAAAAAAATTAATCTAATTTTCTCAACATCCGTAAACAAATTACACAAGATCTTGAATCCTAAAAGTCCTAAACAGGCCCGGTTTTGAGTGCATGATCCAAATCAGCAATCAGATCATCCACATCTTCAATACCAACAGATATACGTATCAAATATTCAGTTAGGCCCCTCGCCTTACGTACCTCTGCTGGTATGACTGAATGTGACATGAAACTCGGCAATGATATGAGTGATTTTACGGTGCCTGCCACAACACAATTCAGTTATAAAACATAATGGGAACTTCCCGGGCAGAAAAAAATTAAATGTCAACGAACCCAGAGAACTAAATCAAAATGCACAGCCGTGAACCAAAAATAGATGATTCAAATCAAAGGCATAAGGAAAAGTAATACAAAATAATATTCAAGACCCAAATACGCCTACCAGCTACCTAAATTAAAACACAAAAATGAAGTTGAAAGATCCAAATACACATACGAGGGAGCTAAATTAAAACACGAAAATGAAGTGGAAACAATGTTGATCCAAGAGGATTCAGTTTGTTTGAGGAAATCAGCAAAAGAAAAGATCAATAAAAGTCACAAATAAAATACATAAAGTGAAATTATTATAGGTGATTTAATCATGAAATTACTTTATATGAATTAATCGTTATCCATATTATACGTGGAAGCCGCATAAATATTTAAAAAAATGGCCATCACCAACCATTAACAACCTAAACTGACCACATTCATGTTGAACTAACATCATAAGTAAAATTGCAGTTGTTAATAAACATAAATATATGCCTTGTACACAACATTTGACGTTTATTTTCTAATCATACTATCTTTATCTAAAATTAGTAGTTTCAATACGTCTTTACTCTTGACTTTCATGAATCAAACTCATCCTCTTGGTGAAGCTTTCGGCTATGTCCGAGTTGTTCTCCTCAATTGGATCTAGTGTTCTTCAGCTGGCATATATTCAAAATCAAACCACAGGGGTTAGTTTAACTATATTGCTTACTTCTAACAATCCAAAAAAGTAACCAAACATCTATTAGTTTAAGTGTAAAATAGATAAAGTACATTGATGTTAAAAAAAAAACTTTTCGTTTAGATTTTCTCTTTTAAACCAAAATAAATGATTAAGTTAATAAATAGAATCCTAAATAAGATTAAAGATATGTTATTATGACTAACAGAACACAAAAAAATACAATATGCATTAGGTGGTTGGTATCATCCCACACTCCGTTTATGAACTTTTGTGTACCCAACACGTAGAAAGTTTAGAATTTCAACCTGAAACGGGTTGCGACCACTCCACCCACAAGATTTTCATACTCGACCTTTTGAAACCCAGCATCTGCGATCATCAAAGCAAAAACCTATTGATACAGCACTTGGTGGTAAATGATGTATTCCCCTCATTCATACATATGCTTATCTGCCATAAACTATATTGGTCAAAAGGCGGACCACAATGTTTTTTTATAGTAATGTTAGCTTCTTAATCAAGTAAGTTATATATGAAGACGAATGCAATGCATATAAAACTACTCATCAAAATTGCATACTTGAACAGTCCCTTGGCAATATGGAATGTGAAAGAAAAAGATGAAGATGTGGTATGCTACTGTTAGATGCCTCTATTACATACAAATACAAATCCGATAAAGATGTGGATATGCTATTGTTAAATCATGATATGCATTTATCATGCTTTATTTTGAAAATATAGCTCATAACAGCTTGAAAATATAACTCATTAATCATAGTCAAATATACGAAGAATAACAGAAGCATCAAATCAAATTAAAAAATGGGTTTTTTTGTTTAATTTAAATTTCGGTCGGTTCTCGTGGTTCCATTTAAGCACATGTGTGTCGAAACCAAACCGACCCGAAAGTAATATTTCAAACAAACCTAGAACCGGAAACGAATCACTATTAATAAAACAGTCTGTTTGGCGGTTTTGGAGGGTCGGGTCCAAGGTTCTGGTGGGTTGGAAACACTAAACGCTGATCCCTAATTTCCAGCGGCAGTAATCACTCCAATTACAAATCTAAATCACACGCACCAGTAGCTATATTTCAGGCCAAATAAGTTAATATCAATTTTGCACTCAAAAATGCAATCCAGCGATGGACTATAAGACACCCAACTCAACCTAAAAATAACAAAGAATGCAGTCCAATTGAACCTTAACACAACAAAAAGTGCAGTCCAACGTTTATTAGAGGCAATAATAGAAAGCATATGTTTGTTACCTGTGATGCAGTAGTTCCAAGCATAGATGAATTAAGGACATTGTATAATCATCCAATCCCTTCGCTTTGTATAACCTGATATAAGCATCGAACCACGGAAGTATAATCCTCCAATCCCTTCGTGTCGTATAACCTTCATTAAATCACCCCGCCCGACGACATTAAACCTTATATAATATATAAAGGGTTTTGTACTCCAAAATTAACGATTAGAGATTTAAGAATAAGTAAATGGAAAACCAACTTCTTGAGTATTCATTGTTTAAAAACCTAAAAGATGAAAATAGGAGGGTGAGATATCAAGATTAAACATGCATTAAACATAAATCATGAAAGAAAGATGCATGTAGAAAATTACAGGTCGATAACAAACTTACCTGTTTGCTTTAATCGCAATTAAAGATATCTACGGTTCGTTGAAATTGAGAAGATAAAACTGTTTTAGAAGAAGATAAATGAAGATGAAACACATATTAAACACGAATAATCAAACAACGTATAGAAGAGTACAAATCGAGAAAACAAACCTGGTTGATTCAAATATTCAAAATCGAGCTTGAGAGATTAATCGCCAAAGCGGAATCTCGCAATATCTCTCAATTTCCTAAAACTTCAATATGGAATCAGGGCCGGAAACCAAAACAAAAACCAATAATCAGCCAAAAAAGGTCACTTAAACATATCATCAAACAGCAAATCTAAATCTTAACAGATGAGAATGGCAGAGATCTAGGGTTTGGAATGTTGTTGAAATCGAAAAGACAATGTATCAAACGATATGTGTGTGTCAAAATCCATCATTCCATTGGACTGAATCAGGAATCCTCGAAGAACTGGCTTATATTCCTTCCTCCAGGGTTTATAAGCGATAATAAGGGAAACATATTGTAGAAGATTTTGAACTAATTGACATAACTGATTGGGGTTTCCATATGAAGAACAAATGAGCGGTTTTCTCAAATGAAGTTAAAGGAGAATTGAGAGAATAGGCCATTGGCGCCCAAATTACAATTATCTACCTAATCACATATGCTACATCACATGGTCAAATGGTCAACATTATTTTGCTTTAGTAATAGAGATAGATATTGAACATTAAATGTACACTATGTCAAATTAATCATATTACCACTCAAAGTTGTTAAAATGTAATCAATATAACATTAACCAATATATCACATAAACAGTCACGTCAATATATTTAATTAATATATTATATTTAATAAAGTTATAGCTATTAATTTGATAGAAAATGATATATTTCATGTAATGTCATGGGACACTACTAAATCCAGAGTCACTAGTTGAGAGAATGATCAACAGTGATAGGACCAGAATCACTAGTTGAAAGAACGATCAACAGTAATATGACCACAATTACTAGTTGAAAGAATGATCAACAGTAATATGACCCGAGTCACTAGTTGAAAGAATGATCAACAGTGATATGACCTCCATTACTAGTTGAGAGAATGATCAACATTAATATGACAGGAGTGACTAGTTGAAAGAATGATCAACGGTGATTTGACCACCGTCACAGGGCCTGGTGACCAATATAATAGTAAGATATACTATATATCTATTACTTGATAAATTCACTATTGGACGAAAGTGAGCCAATGAGTGATATGACCACTGTCACATCGGAACTGCCACCATGTGACAAATACTGATTGAATTTTGGGTAAATATAAACAAATATAAAAACCCTTAATGCTGTAAGGTATAACAATATATTTTATAAAAATGGAATGAACTCGCCAGTAATTATTACTGATAAAAATGTTTTCAAAATGCGTTTCAGGTAATTTGCTAATTTGCTGTAAAGATAATAGAAGCCAACTATGGAGCACTGAAGGCTTAAATAATGTGGCTATAATTACCTGAATAAAAGAGGAAATTTATGTTTTATTTAATTGGGTTTATCCCCATAAAAACAATTGAATGAAATACGGGTTTTAGCCCATTTGATCAATATTAAAAGTTTCGGTGTTTTACAAACTCTGAAAATCATTTCCTAACTACGATCCTGATGAAAAATTTTCCGCTGCATATTTAATAAACACCGATACCATCTGACTGGCTCGCAGCTCCCGCTCCCAGGGTGGGGTCGGGGGCTGTGACAGGATTAATGGTGCCTAAGTTAGCGCCTATTCGCACGTGATCCAAGGATTCATTCCCTAGCTTAACATACCCTAGTTAACATGTATTTTAAAAGAAAAGGGGAACATAAACCCATTGGATTGACTCGTTGTTCGTACGCAGACCAACCCAGTCCCGTTGTTGTAACTAGGATATTCTCGTCACTAGTCATGAAAATCATGCATGTTTCGTAAATACGCGTGGATTTTGTAAAACCGGTATGTTTAGTATGATCTTTTTGTAAACCATTTGAGTTCTTTGAAAGCCATTCGTAACATAGTTTAGTAATATGAGTTTTCGTTCATCGAAAAGTTGTTTGCTTTTGCAAAACTTGCATGTCTTTCCACCCCGAAAACATTTATAAAAATGTAAAACCGTAAAAAAAAGTGGGGGTTATGAGGATTTCCATGTGCAAAGCCAGCTAAATACAACTTCGTGATGTCGTTTCCAAGACGTGACTTGCTAGCGTGCATTCTATAATATCCCTAACACGAAATTCTCCTATATATTAAAAAAAGGAACGCTTTGAACAGCAGAAGGCTTTTTTGGTAAATTACATAACATATTTGTGCCCTCAAGCCCTGCCCTACACCCACCGTTGAAAGAGAGATACGCCAACCAACAATATCACAGAACCCCCAAATGGTTCAATCACAGAAAGAGAGAAGCGCATAGAACCGGAAGAAATCCGGCAAGTGTGAGAGAGGAAGAGTGATGCAGCAGAGATCCACATGTGGAAACGACGGTGATACCGGGGTTTCCGGTCACTGCAGCGGCGGTCAACAGTGGTGGCTAGGGTTTCGATTGCGGTTTCAGGAGGGATCAGCGGAACGCGATAAGGATGAAGATGGCCGGCGAAATACCTAGGGTTTCGGCTAAGTTCCGGCAGAAGGATTAAAGCTTGCATGCTCCATTTTCAAGTAGATCGGTGACGGATTCATCTGCATGTGTGCTTCTCCGATTATTAAGGTATAACCCATCTACCTCACCCTATCAATCTCATCACAACATCTCTGCCTCTGTCCCCGGCGACGTCTGGCGACCAAAGGTGAGGTTTATTGTTGGGGTTTACATCATCCTATATGTTCGCCGTCTTCTCTTTGTTCTTTTGTTGTAGATGACTGAGTTTAGCCATGGGTTTGATGCTCTTAACTCTTTAGGGTTTTTAGAACTTTGTGGATGAGAATAACCTTTGAAACATTGTGTAATTTGGTTTTCGTAAATACCTTTGATGTGCTTACAAAAAGGAAAGTGGTTCTGTTTCAGTTAGTGTGATTATTTTAGATCACAAATCAGCAATATGGATCTTACTTTTCGATGGATTAATTTGATTTGAAGCTAATTGTGGTGGTCTATAGTGTTGGAGAACATCAAAGCGGAAACCTACTGGTGTATGGTGAAGAGGAGCAGAATTGATGGTCTCAATCTGGACAGTTGGAATAAGTTTTAAGAGCCTGGAGTTCGGATAGGAGTGTTCCTGTTTTGGTTGTGGTCCGAATAAACAATATGCTATTGAAATATTGGAAGGCAAAAGGAGTTCAAATGCAATTATCCTTATATTAATAAACCAACGAAATGAACAGTAAAGTAGAGAGGGTATTTAAGGGGTTTTTTTAACACATAAACAAATCCAGTTATAACCGCTTACTCCGCCGTTTCAGGTTAGAGAAAGAGAGAGCATGAGAGAAGGGGTGGAGACGGTGGTACCATTGCGTCTACTCTGCCATTGCGCCGATGTGTAAACCAGCTGTCTCTCAAAAGCGAGGAACTCTCCGGTGATGATGGTGACGGTTCGGCGAACCTAAGGTTCTGCCATGACCTCATATGGCGGTGCCGTGGATGGTGTTCTGAGCAACCAGCACTGATGGTTAACAGATTCAACGGAGATAAAGACGACTGCCATACGAGTTAGTTCCGACATATATTCCGGTGAGTCTTCGGAAAGCCTCTTTTCTTTTGCATGTCGTTTTTTAACCAAGATCGGTGTTTTTGAAGGCGTTTACGCGGCAGAGAGAAGATGCTACAGTTAGGTCGGGGTCATATGGCTCTTAAACTGATGATATTTGTTGATTCAGTAACCGTAGGTGCTCCGCTGACTGATTATAGTCTCTTGCGAGTTCCACACCAGCTATGTAGCACGGGGACTCCATTTATGTGGCCGTACCCGTCTCGGGTACTTGTCGGGGACGGAAACACCATGGGTACTCGTCGGGGACGTTTCCTAAACGTTTCCAATGTCGGGGACGTATCTGGTAGAAGTATCCAGCCCGTTTCCATTTAGTTTTAGGGTTTTTACCCTTTCAAATTCCACAACCGGCCACTAAATAAATAGACCTATCATATTCGGCTTCTCTAATCTCTAAACTCTCAAGTCTCATCATCTCTAATTCTCTATCGATTGCCGATCTCTCACTAGATGAACCGGAATTTGAAAATGATTTGATTATTGATAATTAATTACCTTTGGAAGATGTAGTATTTTTGGAATTTGTTTAATGTATTTTTATTTTTTTATATTTTTTATTGCCGTACCCGTATCTTGGAATTTTGAGTTTTGCCATTCCTCGTTCCCGTATCGTCCCCGTATCCCGATCCCGTACCCGTTCCAGTGCTACTTAGCACACCAGTGTAGATCGATAACCACAAAGGTTAGTTTTTTGGGCTCTTTACTCATTTTCGTTGTTTCAAGTTACTGATCATGATTCCGACAATTATTAATGTTGGCGGTTTTAGGGTTGCACCATGGTGAGTGGCTGGTGACGGGTAAAGGTGGTCCCAGTGATGAAGTTGTGGTTGTTGACGTTTATGTGGGTGGTCTGCAATAATGATCACCTGCGACGGAGATGCCTCCGGAACAAGTAACAAAATCGAGTGCACCTTATACAATTGGGTATCTTGTATGTACATTGCTGCTAACTGACTTTTGGGTATCTGGTATGTATGTTGCTGGTCATCTTAATTAATTTTATATGGTTAATAATTAACTTTATTTTTTAATCAGCGGATATATATTGTTAATTTGATTGTTAATTGTGTATTACGTTTAATTACCACCATCGTCTTTGAGGTTTATGGATTCCGAGATGATGCGGCATATAGTCATATACTATTAGGTCAAAGTAATTATTCGAGTACAGTTGTCAAATTTGTTGGATTGTGGATTTAGAAGGATGAATTTTGGGGTTAAAGAGGGATAGATATGATGCATGACTTTTTCTGCAGCTGTTTTTGTTGAATTTTGGAAAATATGTGATAGATTGTTAAGATTTTGTGATTTTTTAATGTAAGTTATTAGATCCAACAAATCTGAGTGTTTTAAATTTTGGTTGACTTTAGTTTGTCCAACAAGATGAAGATAATATAATTAGAAGATTGAAAAAGCTAAGATTAAAAATTCAGTGATCACTATATTATTATGGTAGATAGTGATCACTATATTATTATGGTAGATCTGATTATTTATTTTTATGTATTATATAGACAGGTCTTCATCTACATACAGCGAATAGGGATCAATCATCTGTGGATGATGGAGGTTCATCATCAGTGAAGATAAACAAGGAAAAAATAAGGTAAAAATAGATTTAGTTTAGTTTTTTTCTTTCATGTAGATTTTGATTATAAGAACTTTGAATATGATTTTTTAATGGTATGGTTCAGCGGAAAACCCCCAGGCTGGAGAAACCCAAGCCCACGAGTTCAAATCCCCCCCGGCGCACGAACGCTACCTTCCGGTTGGACCGGGCTCGCCCCTGTGCGGGAAACCCACTAGGCCCGGGATCGAACCCGGGACCTGTGGGTGAAAACCCTCACACCTCAACCGCTGAGACACGACATCATTGGTAACTTTGACTATGATTTAATACAAACATTTATTTAATTGTATTATTACTCTATAATTAATAAAGAAAACTATGTGTTGATTTAATGATGGAAGATAAAATTTAAAGTTCTTATAAATTAGTTAATTTACAAGTTTTGTGAGTTTGTTGATTTTTCAGTTGAAAATATTACAGTTTGAGCTAGAAAAGAGGAACATAGAGAATCAAAGGTTAAGAGGGATGCTTTCACAAGTGACCAACAATTACACGGTGTTGAAATTACATGTGGCTAATGAAATGCAAAAGCAACAAAATCAGAAAGTTGATCATCATCAGGAAATGGTTGCGAAACAACTTATCGAGTTAGGTCCGACTTCTCATGATTCTTCATCGGAAGAAAGAACTCAATCGGGCTCGACTTAGAATGGTGATCATAAAGCTGGTAAAAGAAACGGTCGGGAGAACACCTCGGATTTGGATGCTTGGATTGCTAACAAGGTACCAAAGTTGAATGGTTCAAAGATCGTCGAGCAACCAAATGAATCTAGCATGCGTAAAGCTCAAGTCTCGGTCCGGGCTCGGTTAGAAGCACCCATGGTAATTTAGTTATTATAATTTTTGTATGTTACAATACAATAATTTTGGCTAAATGCTAAAAAGTTTCCTTGTATTTTTACTACAGATTTGATCATGTTATGAGTTGTGATGTAAAATATACACACCAAGAATGATTTGGTTAAGCGCGCCGCAACGCGGCGCTGCGCATAAAACTAGTTAGCTTAAAACACCATAGTTTTTTATATAGAACTCTGTCCTATGGTACATCAAATGATTCCGTATGGATTAGACAAATTATTAACGATCTTTGTTTGTATATTTTGGACCTAAAACTAGAGGTGTTAATTCAATCGAATATCAAATTTTTGAATTATTTGAATAATTTTTATTTTCCCTTGAATTCAAATTTGATTAAAACCTACCCAATTCGAATTCGTATTCGAATAAAAAACCCAATTCGTATTCGATTAAAATTCGAATAAATTCGATTTGATTCAAATTCTTTTAAAACATGTACAAAACTATCAAAATTAAACATACATTTTAAAGCAGCCATTAAGCACAATATCACATTAAAAAGTTCCAAATAAGGTATCATAAGTCTAAAATTCAAAACGAGATGTAGGAAATAAGCACTTCACATTACAAGTTAATATTTTTAGGGTTAGAAATCTATTGATCGATTTATTACTTAGGTTTTAGTTATGGGCTATGTAGTGGGTTTGGTAATGGGTAATTTTAATACATAGAATAAATTTTGAAATAATTTATAGTATAGCCCAATAAAAGTTATATATGTATTATATATCAAAATAATAAATAAAAATATATATAATTGTTATTCGATTTTCGAGTCGAATCGAATTTGAAATTGTAAATTCGTATTCGATTTACTTGACTCGAATTGAATCGAATTCGAATTCTTTTAATCGAAACGAATTCTTAATAATCAAATCGAATTAATCGAACTTTGAATTTTTTGATCGAAACGAATTCTGAACACCCGGACCTAAAACACAATTTTGAGGATGAGATTGTCCACTGCAAAAAAAAAAAAAAAAAAAAAAAAATAGTTTCTGGCGTATCACATTAGTTTGAAATTATAATAATCCAGTTTGTTAAAGCTACTATCAAATTTGTGTGCATAACTAATAAATAATCATAAACAGATTATAAGTATTAAATGAGTTCATGAGTTACCAACCATCCAAAATTTAGGATAAAACCTTTGTAGAATGCTAGAGAACGTAAAAATTTACAAAGGCTAAAGATTAGTCATGGTTATGGAATCAATAAGTGATAAATTAACACTCAAAATTTCAGCTATTTTACATATTATTCATTTATTTTATGTTTTATCTTAAATACACTGAAAGTTAGCCAAACTCTATTCTTTGACAATAATTATCAACGGTCTTTTTTATATATTTTTGGACCTAAATATCACCATTTTCAGAATGAGAGATTGTCAGTTATAATAGAAACAGTGTAAAAAAAAAAATAATTTTTGAAGTATCTCATCTTCTAGAAATTATAATAATCCATTTTGTTAAAGCTACTATCAAATTTGTTTCTTAAGCAACTATTAACTTTGTTTCTTTAACCAATAAATAATCAGACAATCATAAACAAATGGTAACTTACATGTGTTCATAAGTTAAACCATTCAAATTTAGAATAAAGCCTTTTGTAGAATGCTAGAGAGCGTAAAAATTTGTATCTCTCTCCACTACACTTTGTACTTCTCACATTGATTGTACCATATATACACACTTGAAAAACAAAAAACCTTAATGACTTCGAAGAAAAACAACACCACAAATGTGTTGATTAAAGATAAGGTAAACGAAGTTTCAATGTTTTAACTAAACGAGATTGGATTGAATGCCATCACCAGGCTCAAACCCGACAATGATTAGGACATTAAAGGAGAAGAAGAATTTTAGATTAGTGACCATATCTGAGAAGAAAGATTTTGTTAAAGCGTCAACAAAAATGCACCTACATCACCAAATTTATGTTTGCACTCCATCTTCACTCTTTTTTTTTGAACGAAAATTGTATTCCTACTCTAATTTACACAAATAATTCTAAATATATTTTTTCTCAAGTTTAAACATGGGCCATCCCCACTAAAAGAATGCAATGCGTTACAATTTTTAATTAATAATATTACAAAAAAACAAACAAACAAACAAACACCCCTCTCTACCCTCAGTATTTTCTTCTTGTCCTCACCGGCCACCAACACCAACTAAATTGAAAGGTGTTTTGTATCTATATATATCTTTTATTTTCTAATCTTAAGGGGTAAAATGGAATTTTAACATTGTATTTGAATATATAAGATTGTAGTTTCATCCTTTTGTCTAAACCCCTCTCTTTTCATCTCTAACAATAGAAAAAGTTCAAGTTTGTGTTTCCTAAAGATCATGAATTTCAAGAGCATGGAGGAATTCTCGCCTTTTTACATGAAACAACACTCTAAACCCGCGACAAGAAGATGGCATTTTGCCGCTACACTTTCTAGTATCTTATAAGTTACTAAATAATAGCGGTAACTAAACTACGTGTCACCGAGCTCTACCGAATCGTTAACCGAACGATTCGACGGTAAGTTGTTAACTTAACGAAAACGGTCAAGTTAAGCTTGTTAAGTCTCGTTTAATGTCGTTAGTTAACAAGTCATGGAAAGACTTAGTTCTCGAGAGCTTTAAAATATGTAAATATTTATATAAAAATATATAAATATATCGTTAGATGTCCCGAGAAATCGTACGTGTATGTAACGAATAATATACAACGAACTCGTATTATATATCGCGTCTCGTATGATATTTGTCAACGTATATGTATATGCTGTTTAGGCGTTTGAAATAAATATAAAAGGTTATATTTATTTTATGAAGTTTACGAGTCGTTTAATGTTTGAAATAAATATATAAACTATATTTATTTTTATAAAAGGAATTCGTGTTATTTGATATTTGAAATAAATACATAAACTATATTTATTTTATAAAACGAATTCGTGTTGGTTGGTATTTGAAATAAATATATAACTATATTTATTTTTATAGAACGAAATCATATTGTTTGATATTTGAAATAAATATAAAAACTATATTTATTTTATAAAAGAATCGTCGTGTTGTTTGGTATTCGAAATAATTATACGAACTATATTTATTTTTATAAAAGAAATCCAAGTTATTTGATGTTCGTAATAAATATATAATCTATATTTATTTTTATAAAAGAATTGTCGAAATTTTGAAGTTTAGAATAAATATAATAACTATATTTACTGTCGTAATTAATATCCGAATCGTCGTTTTCATATGTCGTAAAGTGCCGTCGAAAGTAAGTACGCATTTGTATTTGTTTTCTAAAAGTTTATTTGAATTCGTTTGTTTGGTAATAAAACACGTTTTGTTTTACGGATTTTCTAGAAAAACGTGTGACAACTCGTACTTTAGACTTACCTTGTGTAACGTTACATGCTTATGTGAACCATATTATTTGAATGAATACATGATATGTTATGGTTATATGCTATGTGTTGAATGTTAGAATAGTAATTGAGCCCAAACCGCACCACGCTTCACAATCAATCGCACAAGCCCTTTGGGCCGTGTTGCTTGGAATCGGACCAGAAGGGGGCAGCCATGATGGGCCGGCCCACTTCTCTTCTACGCAAACAAATAATCACCCTTGGGGGTTGTTTCCTCACTTGTTGCAAAATCATAACACACACAAATTACAAACCCTACACGCTCTCTTTCTCTCCACACGAAGCCGGCGGCAAGCATCCCCTTATCACTCGAAGCTTTTCTTGTTCTAGACATCTAATCGGTTAGTGTTTTATGATCTTGTTAGATGATATTATAACTCCTATGTGTTGCATGAATAACTAGTAATATTGTATGATTGGTCGTGATACAACCGGCTCACATGTGCACTTTGTTATGAATAGGATTGCATGATATTGAATCAAAGCTGAATAGATGAATTATCGGCTGCCATGACTTGTTTTCGGATTGTTTATATGATGATTTGAGATCGGTTATATGTTAATAATTCAGGATTTATGATAATATGTTTTAGGAGTTTGATGTTTGTTCATGTTGAATCGAATTAGGGTTCTTAGGAATCGGATGATAACTATCTTGTTTGATCGAGTATTGGCATGCTAGAAAACTGTTAATATTATTGATTGATAATCATAGATATGGAAACTATTGATTTAGTCAAAAGAATTAATGGAAATTTGTAACTGGTGGCATGTTTCACGGAAAGTTTGTTTCGGATCGCACAAGACCGGGTCGCACAAGCTGGTCCGATCACACAAGCGGATCCAGTCGCACAAGACGTTGCCCAGTCGCACAAGGGGTAATGTCGCTTAGCTGTTGGGCCTTAGAAGCCCAAGACACAAACGCACAAGCCCACACTGATCGCACAAGTCACTTATACACTATTTGGACTGTTTGTTATTGGGTCACTTATGTTTCTGTTTGGGCCGAATGATATATTGGGCTGGGTATTCACCGGATCGCACAAGGCACGCATGTATTATTTATTTTGGGCCGGATATGTTAATAGATTGCTTATGTTGTTGGGCCGGGTGTCATGTTGGGTTGGGCTAGTTTGGATCGCACAACCCAAAGGGTTCGCACAAGACTAAGGTACTAAATAATTGGGCCGGGAACTGTTGGGCTTAGATTTATATCGCACAAAATGGTTGGGCTCGCACAAGCTCAACGGCCCAACCATCCGAGACGCACAAGTGTGATTTTGATATGCTTTTGACTGTTAAACGTGCTATACGTGTTTGCTTTGATTCATACGTGCATTACTTGAACCAAACTTGACTTGTGTGGTAACCCTGTTAGGACGTGGTTGACCACTGTTAGTTCAAGAACCCTCTTCTTTGTGTATCTGCCGAGCAACCCAAGGTGAGTTCACACAGCCAAGGCATGGGGTTCCCAGGGTGGGAATGGGATTGAATGATTATTTCGTACGTACATAGTTAATGGAACCTGATGATATAGTCCTCAGGGTGAGGATGGTAAATGATAAGATATAGCTAGACTAGTATACCTACTTGAACTGATCTTCGCACACACGCCAAGGGTTGGCTGCGATATTATGACTGATCTTCGCACACATGCCTTAGGGAGGCTGTGAACTATACATACTAAACTTCGCACACATGCCAGGGTGGCCAGCGATACAAATATACATAGTCTAGGATATTTGGGAGTATTAACCCAAATCTTCGCATACATGCCGAAAGGGCCCGCGATGAAAACCAATACTATACATGAACAATGAACGAACTAATACGATACATGATAGATGAACGAACGCAATGCTTGCTATACCATTTCTATTACTGAACTTACTTTCTGTGAACTCGCCCAACTAGTTGTTGACTCTCTGCTGCATGCCTTGCAGGACCTTAGGTATCATATGGAGCTTGCACAGGGAGGAGCAGGCCATTGTGGGCAAAGGATCGTGAATGCTATTTGAACACTTATGATGTTTCACACTTTAATACTTATGTTTGGGTTTACTTAAATGCTTCCGCTATACTTAACTATGTTGGTTTTGATAAACACCTTTTGTATTGATGGATAACTTTCACTATATACTTACATGTTCAATATGATTGGTGGCTTGATCCTGGTCAGTCACGCTCCCAAGCGGTGGTACTCCGCGTGTGGGATTTTGGGGGTGTGACAGATTGGTAGCAGAGCCATTGGTTATAGAGAACTTGGTTTTAATATGGGAAAACGTTTTTATTAAAACCAGACTATAACCAGAACAATGCTCTCAACGATCCACAACGACGCTTCGCTCCACGTGCAAGACTCGACATCCTAGGTAATAAGGTTTATGTTTATTGCCTGTTAGCTAGAACTACTTAGAACTTTGCTCGCATTACACTTAGATACACATGATACTATTACATGAGAATACCTACGTGCTTACACTTTTCTGTCATCGCCCTACTCGCGAACCACTCTCACTTACGCTACTTTTACTATGAAGATCATGTCTGGACGGATTAACATGACTCAAGCCCAGCTAGAGGCTCTCGTTCAAGCTCAAGTTGCTGCGGCACTTGCAGCTGCTCAAGCAGGTAGTATATCCTGTAGTCATAACTTACACTAGGATCTTTAGATCCTACACTCCTAAACTAGCCCTCGTATTTAAACTTTGCCCTATTCGTACACAATAGGTCAACCAGCGCAGCAGCAAGTTTGCACCTTTAAGAACTTCATGGACTGTCGTCCAAGTACTTTCAGCGGCACAGAGGGGGCAGTGGGACTCCTCCACTGGTTTGAAAAGCTCGAGTCTGTATTCGAGATGTGCGAATGCCCAGAGGCTCGCAGGGTGAAATACGCCACTGGCACGCTAGAAGGAATAGCGCTAACTTGGTGGAACGCCCAAGTTCAGATCTTAGGGTTGGCAGCTGCTAACGCCACACCCTGGAACGACTTCAAGGAACTCATTAAGAGAGAATACTGCACGCGCGATGACATCCACAAGTTGGAGAACGAACTTTATCACTTGAAAATGACGGGGTCAGAGATCGAAGCCTATACGAAACGGTCAAATGAACTGGCCATTCTGTGTCCAACTATGGTGGACCCTCCAGTGAAGCGCATTGAGTTGTATCTCAAGGGACTTGCGCCAGAGATCCAGAGCCATGTTACATCGGCAAACCTCGACAACATCCAAGACATCCAGCGTCTTGCTCATCGACTCACAGATCAGGCAGTAGAACAGAACAAGCTGCCCAAACGCGTCAGTGCAACTACTACTCCAGCTGCTACTTCTTCTACACCCAACGACAACAAACGGAAATGGGATGGGGATTCCAGCAGGGGATCAGTTTCCGTTCAATCTCAAGCACAGCAGCGCAGGACGAACGACTACCAGAATTCGAGTCAGCAATCATCTGGCAGTCAGGGGCAGGGTGGATACCGGGGAGTTCACCCACTATGCGACAAGTGTAACAGGCACCACAGTGGAAGGTGTCGCAAAGAACGTTGTCAGAGATGTCTCAAGCTAGGGCACGAAGCCAAAGATTGCAGAAGCTCACGGCCAGCAAATCAGAACCAGCAACTTCCACCACCAGCTCCTCAGAACCCACAGCAGCAGCAGCCACAGCGTGGAAACCGGGGGTGTTTTCAGTGTGGGGCAGAAGGTCATTACAAACGCGATTGTCCTCAGTTGAACCAGAATCAGAACCACAACAACAACCAGGGCAACGGGAACAACAACAACAACAACGGGGGAAACAACAACAACAATGGCAACGAGGCAAGAGGTCGAGCTTTCGTGTTAGGACGAGGAGACGCAATGAACGACATTTGAACTTATAACTTATTTTGGGTTTTCTTTATTATGTTTCCACTACTCAAACAAAGTTTGGTTTGAACCTCAATCGTATTGGGTTTTATGAATTATTTTTAACTACTCTACTTTATGTTTGATATGATGGATGGTTTGATATTATTGAACGCACCTGCCGTATTTATGGACCTTATGAACAGGGTGTGCAAACCCTACCTAGACAAGTTCGTCATAGTATTCATCGACGACATTCTGATTTACTCCAAGAGTCAGGAGGAGCACGAGCAGCACTTACGCCTTATTGGATCTCCTTCGAAAGGAGCAACTGTACGCCAAGCTTTCTAAATGTGACTTCTGGTTGCGTGAAGTCCACTTCTTAGGACATGTGGTAAACAGGGATGGGATCCATGTCGATCCATCCAAGGTAGATTCGATCAGGAACTGGCCTGCACCGCGTACACCGACGGAAATACGCCAATTCTTGGGTTTGGCGGGATAGTACAGACGATTCAACAAAGACTTTTCGAAGATCGCACAGCCGCTTACTATGTGACAACCCGAACATTTCAGGATAGTATCGTTTAACCTGGTGGTCTCAACGTCTCATTACTTCTCTTTAAACGTCACACGTTCTGCGTTGTATGATCCGGTAACCATATATTAACTTAGTGCATCGGGCCCACACCATAGTGTTCATGTTCGAGTGGGCCGCACCCAAAACCTAAGCCGGATATGAGGCCCAAACACCTAAGCCGGATCCCCCACCTCCCTTAATTGTAAACATAATTTGCTTGCTAGTTGGGCAGCCTATTATATCTGGGCTTAAGCCCATATCGGCCAAGAAAAATGGAACTGGCCCAACTTCTTTGCTGTTCGCATAGAGCAGCCCAACACTCTTATCCTTATAAGTTCAGGTGTACGAATCATAATCTAAATCAAACTCTAATTTAGTATAAAACTGTAACAAACCCTACCCCTCCTCATCTCTGATTCCCTGATCGCACAGTCTCAGCAGCGGAAACCCCCCCCCCTCGAGAGAGAGCATCTTGTGCGATTAAATCCTTTGGTTAGTATATCCTCCTCATTACTCGATTTACATTAGTTGGACATATTAATTTTATGTGATCATGTATTGATGTGTATTGATGTGTATTAATGCGATTTGTATGAAGACAGTATATATAGTCGATTTAATTGGTAATGATTTGTGATGCTAATAATCAAAGTTATACAAGAATTCCTTGTTATAATATATGCACATGGATGTTTCATACCATGGTAAATTAATTAAAGTAGATCAAGATCATCACGTGGATATGTCAGGATGTTGTTTATAAACATTGAAACTTGCTATCAAAATTGAGGTCCAATTAAATGGCCACAACAAATAACTCATCAGTTTGCTATTTGATTTGTATATGTGCTATTAGATAAGTGTCACTCCATATTGGCAGCCATTATGTTCTTGATTGCATGTGATCGTATATATATATGAAATTGTATTCTTGATTTCCATCGATCCAAGTGCACATATAGGCAAGTGACGGCTATGTGAAATCATGATTACTATATTATATTACATAGATGGATTGCTTGTATATATGTTATTGTTAATGGTTAACAGTTGGAGTCCATGTCAAATAGATAAGGATCAATTATTAAATTGTTGGCATGTGTAGGATTATTAAGTGTTGTGTGCGAATGACTTGTATAAATTGTGATGTTAATAGTATACGCTACTAATGATTTTAACGTTAAACTTGGCTGATCATATGATGCTTGAGTTATGACTTATGGTATTAAGATTATGGGTAATCGTTGTTAGTCAATGACTAGGATATATATTATTGTTGATTTTTGGGTGCTACTGTTTGATTTTGTGAAGCATAATAATAATAATTGGCATGATAAGTTGATATGTTGTTATGAAATGGCAATATGATAATATGAAGATAGGGAACCGATTGGTTAAATAAATGGTGGGGGAATAAATATTGGAAATAAAAGAAAAGAAAAACAGAATTGTTGGCCCAAGTTTAATCACGTGAGCTCTTGATATTGGCCCAATAGGATACAAGTCTAATGGGTTTTATTAAAAGATTGTCAGCCACCGATTTCATATTTTTTTGTGCATTTGAGTGTGAAGTTTAATGTTGTGATAGACCATTACGTGACTTAGATAGGTTCATTAATTAACACGTAGTTAGCGGCACAATAATGACAGTCCACTAAGTGAATCGGTCCAATAGAAACATCGGAATGCATTTATAAGTTAATATTTGAATAATAATTATGTGGACTGTTGTTCACCTAGATGGTAGCTAGGATTCATGTGAACAATGAGAAACTAATTAATGGAAAACGGGCTGGGTAACTTGATGATGTTGAGCGGGTGTGGTATGGGTTGCAATTCAGCAAACCTTGTGTCTCTTGTTGATTGGGTCATGACTTGTACTGGGCCGCATCTCACAAAATTGAACTTGAGAAACCACGGGGTCGCACATCTTGTATGGGCGGCGTATTGGACTGAGTCACACTATGTAGGTAGACCGAATGATGACTTAGTGAAACCGCACATTACATCAGGCTAGAGTATGTAACGGTCCGCATAGCTTCATGATATGAAATAATGGACTGTTGGGTGGTTGTCGAATATGAACAAATAATGTGACTTCATGCGTGACCTGAATGTGTACTGTGTGAATATATGATGATGGTAAACTAGTGTGTCGCATGACTTACTGTTGTGACTTGTATGATATTATGTGAAATATGTGTACACTACAAGTGTGTTATGTATAGAGTATACGTGTTTTATGTGCATATGAAATTGACTGTTACTGGTAACTACACTAGGGTTTTGTTGATCAATCGAAGCGGGTAGTGTAACACAACATACCGAGCACTCTAAGGTGAGTTCATCTTTCTTGAGCATGCGTCCCGGTGGTTGGGACAGTCAGTGGGTATTCCTGGGAGGGACAAGTCTTTTGGGTTAAAACGGGAATGTTGGATAATATACTCTTCCTATCACCTTTCAAGTCCCTCCGTGTTGTTTGGTTACCTGGAAGGTAACATGGTATTAGTTAGTAGCGCTACTTAGGTTTGGCAACCTCACCCCGTATCTGGGAGAACGGGTGTTGAACTAATGACCTAGTCATGACCAATGCTTTGATAGGAGCATTGGAGAAAGGGCAAAATAATCAGAAGCCGTCTTGTATTGGGGTATTATCAACATTGTTTTCATCATTACTTCTGGAAATAACTTCAATGGATTAACTACATACTTGGTAAACAACGTTTTCGTAAAACTATGAACTCACCAGCGTTGTCTGATACACTTGTTGCATGCTCGCAGGTCGTTAGGTATTTTGGATTTGGGAACTTGCTGTTTGGAGTAGCTGGAGTGGTCATGGGTCGACAGGAAGGATTTATGTGACTGATTTCTGGATATTATACTTGGGTTTTGAAACAGTTTAACTTCGTTTACTATTTGCTTCCGCTGAACTTATTGGTTTTCGTTTAAACTTATTGAAGGTGTTTTTATTAATAATGGGGATTTTAATTATAACTTGTATGGGTTCAATGTAATTGGTGGCTCGTTATTGGTACGTCACACGCCTATCAGGGACACTCCCTAGGTGGTATTTTGAGGGTGTGACAGTTTGGTATCAGAGCCATTGGTTATAGTGAACTTGGTTTTAAAACGTTTTCATAAAACCAGACTATAACCGAACAGTACCGACATCGACCATGACACTCAGCTCCAGACTGCAAGGTTCGTTTCTCATTTACGATTACATAGTATATCTAGTGTACACTTATGTATAACATTACATGTGAATGCACACTTGGCACAACAACACGAGCCCTTATATTACCAACCCCTGTCATTTGAACTGTTAGTGTGACACGACCCTTTGACTATTGTGATTTTTGATCCTGTAAAACCTTTTGTTGCTATTTGAATGTGGGAAACCTTTTAGCGCAAGTTAAGAGGCATTGAGATAAGCATGCAAATTACCTTATTATTATGGGTGCACACATAATAATAACGCGAGGTGCATGCAAGTCCCAGTGAGGCTTAACGAGCGTGGGAAGGGTTCTGCCCTATTGTGTGTAAACTTGGTAGTTTGTAGATTTCAATGTGATACTCGACTTTTACCTCATTTCGATTGGAGTTATGTGCCTCAGGGTTCAGTCGTCAGTTAGGACTGACTCCCACCTTTGTTGTAAATAAGCATGTAGTAGAATTAACTGATAGTAAATCGATAGAAGCTTCTCATGTTCTTTTTGGTTGTAAACTTGATCTCGTGGGTCAAGCGTTCGACATTGACCTACTTCCCTATATTCTTGTAAGTTTTGACGTAGTCGTTGAGCGAGGATTCTCTGTAAAGAGAAAATCATGCGTATCCCTCTTCCTAGTGGGGAATCCTTATCAGTTCAAGATCATCATAATTGTGCCATTGTTGGCATCGTCTTAGTCATGAAAGCCCAGAAGTGTCTACTGAAGGGCTACCCTGCTGTTCTAACTCTTGTCACCGATTCGCCACTTTAAGAAAGAAAGATCGAGTATCTTCATGTTATTCGTGAAATTTTTGACATGTCTTCCAAAGAGTTACCTGGTTTACCTCCACATCGTTAGGTGGAATTTTAGAATTGACCTTATGCAAATCCCGATTTCCTTCTGGGGTACAGCAATCCCTTGGATTCGCTGGACACTATCACAACTTCATCATAGGACTTTCGAAGGTTTCGCAACTTCAACCTCCTTAGCATAGCGGGGAGCTGTGAATTCCTGAGAAATAAAATCGGGGAAACGTCTTCTCAGCTTTTGAAACCCAACCCTACAACACGCGGAGCATCACTTCTATCCGAGGGTACTGATGATCCAGCGGTATACCATGATGGTGTTACAGAGAGGAACTGCACAACCTACAATCTCCGGTGGAAACCGTGGTCATTGGATTTAAGTGGGAGGCATTACTTGGACGGTACCGAATGCACCAATTGGACCGATCACAAGGGCCTCCAGTGCACCCTTGTTTCAATAGAGCTAACCATGTGATGGCATCGCTAGATGGAACTTCCGAACGAACACGGGATTAGGAGAACTATACCCACGCATCCCCGTAGACGAACTTTATCACTTTCACTTGTCATCGCCGCTAGAAGTGAAGCAGTCACAGTTACACGCGTTTGTCGTTTTGCAACACTAATCTTTACCCACCAAACTCTGTTTTGGACAAATGATACACTCGCGCGACCGCAATGTAACGAACCTCCCTGTTGTGCCATGCCGCCATGCACCACTACTGGAAATTATTTCTAGACAACAAATTTGCTGGCCAAACCCTTCGGATGTTTAATGGACCCCTGTTTCGCTCGATTCTTTGTACGAACCTCATTAATTCCCTGTTTCTTTGATTGACAATTGATATAACAAAACGCTAACAACCATACCATGATTTCCACCGATCACAAGATTAGCCCCCAGGCGTTGTAAAGTATCTATAGATCGAGTTCGTCGGAACTCACTTCAAGCCATTGTTTTAGATCAATTTTCGGGACGAAAATTCTTTCAAGTAGGGGATGATGTGACACCCCGCGAAAACGCTTAACAAAACCAGCTTCCTCAGTGACTGTTTGCTAAATTTCGGGACGAAATTTCTTTCAAGTTGGGGATGATGTGACAACCCGAACATTTCAGGATAGTATCGTTTAACCTGGTGGTCTCAACGTCTCATTACTTCTCTTTAAACGTCACACGTTCTGCGTTGTATGATCCGGTAACCATATATTAACTTAGTGCATCGGGCCCACACCATAGTGTTCATGTTCGAGTGGGCCGCACCCAAAACCTAAGCCGGATATGAGGCCCAAACACCTAAGCCGGATCCCCCACCTCCCTTAATTGTAAACATAATTTGCTTGCTAGTTGGGCAGCCTATTATATCTGGGCTTAAGCCCATATCGGCCAAGAAAAATGGAACTGGCCCAACTTCTTTGCTGTTCGCATAGAGCAGCCCAACACTCTTATCCTTATAAGTTCAGGTGTACGAATCATAATCTAAATCAAACTCTAATTTAGTATAAAACTGTAACAAACCCTACCCCTCCTCATCTCTGATTCCCTGATCGCACAGTCTCAGCAGCGGAAACCCCCCCCCCCTCGAGAGAGAGCATCTTGTGCGATTAAATCCTTTGGTTAGTATATCCTCCTCATTACTCGATTTACATTAGTTGGACATATTAATTTTATGTGATCATGTATTGATGTGTATTGATGTGTATTAATGCGATTTGTATGAAGACAGTATATATAGTCGATTTAATTGGTAATGATTTGTGATGCTAATAATCAAAGTTATACAAGAATTCCTTGTTATAATATATGCACATGGATGTTTCATACCATGGTAAATTAATTAAAGTAGATCAAGATCATCACGTGGATATGTCAGGATGTTGTTTATAAACATTGAAACTTGCTATCAAAATTGAGGTCCAATTAAATGGCCACAACAAATAACTCATCAGTTTGCTATTTGATTTGTATATGTGCTATTAGATAAGTGTCACTCCATATTGGCAGCCATTATGTTCTTGATTGCATGTGATCGTATATATATATGAAATTGTATTCTTGATTTCCATCGATCCAAGTGCACATATAGGCAAGTGACGGCTATGTGAAATCATGATTACTATATTATATTACATAGATGGATTGCTTGTATATATGTTATTGTTAATGGTTAACAGTTGGAGTCCATGTCAAATAGATAAGGATCAATTATTAAATTGTTGGCATGTGTAGGATTATTAAGTGTTGTGTGCGAATGACTTGTATAAATTGTGATGTTAATAGTATACGCTACTAATGATTTTAACGTTAAACTTGGCTGATCATATGATGCTTGAGTTATGACTTATGGTATTAAGATTATGGGTAATCGTTGTTAGTCAATGACTAGGATATATATATTATTGTTGATTTTTGGGTGCTACTGTTTGATTTTGTGAAGCATAATAATAATAATTGGCATGATAAGTTGATATGTTGTTATGAAATGGCAATATGATAATATGAAGATAGGGAACCGATTGGTTAAATAAATGGTGGGGGAATAAATATTGGAAATAAAAGAAAAGAAAAACAGAATTGTTGGCCCAAGTTTAATCACGTGAGCTCTTGATATTGGCCTAATAGGATACAAGTCTAATGGGTTTTATTAAAAGATTGTCAGCCACCGATTTCATATTTTTTTGTGCATTTGAGTGTGAAGTTTAATGTTGTGACAGACCATTACGTGACTTAGATAGGTTCATTAATTAACACGTAGTTAGCGGCACAATAATGACAGTCCACTAAGTGAATCGGTCCAATAGAAACATCGGAATGCATTTATAAGTTAATATTTGAATAATAATTATGTGGACTGTTGTTCACCTAGATGGTAGCTAGGATTCATGTGAACAATGAGAAACTAATTAATGGAAAACGGGCTGGGTAACTTGATGATGTTGAGCGGGTGTGGTATGGGTTGCAATTCAGCAAACCTTGTGTCTCTTGTTGATTGGGTCATGACTTGTACTGGGCCGCATCTCACAAAATTGAACTTGAGAAACCACGGGGTCGCACATCTTGTATGGGCGGCGTATTGGACTGAGTCACACTATGTAGGTAGACCGAATGATGACTTAGTGAAACCGCACATTACATCAGGCTAGAGTATGTAACGGTCCGCATAGCTTCATGATATGAAATAATGGACTGTTGGGTGGTTGTCGAATATGAACAAATAATGTGACTTCATGCGTGACCTGAATGTGTACTGTGTGAATATATGATGATGGTAAACTAGTGTGTCGCATGACTTACTGTTGTGACTTGTATGATATTATGTGAAATATGTGTACACTACAAGTGTGTTATGTATAGAGTATACGTGTTTTATGTGCATATGAAATTGACTGTTACTGGTAACTACACTAGGGTTTTGTTGATCAATCGAAGCGGGTAGTGTAACACAACATACCGAGCACTCTAAGGTGAGTTCATCTTTCTTGAGCATGCGTCCCGGTGGTTGGGACAGTCAGTGGGTATTCCTGGGAGGGACAAGTCTTTTGGGTTAAAACGGGAATGTTGGATAATATACTCTTCCTATCACCTTTCAAGTCCCTCCGTGTTGTTTGGTTACCTGGAAGGTAACATGGTATTAGTTAGTAGCGCTACTTAGGTTTGGCAACCTCACCCCGTATCTGGGAGAACGGGTGTTGAACTAATGACCTAGTCATGACCAATGCTTTGATAGGAGCATTGGAGAAAGGGCAAAATAATCAGAAGCCGTCTTGTATTGGGGTATTATCAACATTGTTTTCATCATTACTTCTGGAAATAACTTCAATGGATTAACTACATACTTGGTAAACAACGTTTTCGTAAAACTATGAACTCACCAGCGTTGTCTGATACACTTGTTGCATGCTCGCAGGTCGTTAGGTATTTTGGATTTGGGAACTTGCTGTTTGGAGTAGCTGGAGTGGTCATGGGTCGACAGGAAGGATTTATGTGACTGATTTCTGGATATTATACTTGGGTTTTGAAACAGTTTAACTTCGTTTACTATTTGCTTCCGCTGAACTTATTGGTTTTCGTTTAAACTTATTGAAGGTGTTTTTATTAATAATGGGGATTTTAATTATAACTTGTATGGGTTCAATGTAATTGGTGGCTCGTTATTGGTACGTCACACGCCTATCAGGGACACTCCCTAGGTGGTATTTTGAGGGTGTGATACGCCAATTCTTGGGTTTGGCGGGATAGTACAGACGATTCAACAAAGACTTTTCGAAGATCGCACAGCCGCTTACTATGCTGACACAGAAAGGTGTTACCTACCGTTGGGGAGATTCCCAGGAAACCGCTTTTCAGTACTTAAAGGATAGGCTTTGCAGCGCACCTATCCTCTCTTTGCCAGAGGGCACAGATGACTTCGTGGTTTATTGTGATGCATCCATTCGGGGACTTGGATGTGTGTTAATGCAGCGCGACAAGGTTATCGCATACGCTTCTCGCCAACTTAAGATTCACGAACGGAACTACACGACGCATGACTTAGAGCTGGGAGCTGTTGTTTTCGCGCTTAAGATATGGCGACACTACCTGTACGGTACCAGGTGCACGATTTACACCGATCACAGGAGTCTCGAGCATATCCTTAAGCAGAAGGATTTGAACATGCGACAACGACGATGGGTTGAACTACTGAACGACTACGTATGCGCTATCAAGTACCATCCAGGCAAAGCCAACGTTGTGGCTGATGCCCTCAGTCGGAAAGACACTTTACCTCGGCGCGTGCGAGCGCTACAGCTTACGATTCACTCTAGCCTTCCTGCACAGATACGAGATGCTCAGGCAGAAGCATTGAAACCAGAAAACGTCAGGGCTGAAGCCTTACGCGGCTCACGACAACGAATGGAACAGAAGGCAGACGACGCTTACTATGTAGCGGGGCGTATTTGGGTCCCACTTTATGGCGGTCTACGCGAACTTGAATGGACGAAGCGCACAAGTCTCGCTACTCGGTACATCCAGGGTCGGACAAAATGTACCACGACATCAGAACTACTTATTGGTGGCCTAGCATGAAGGCCCACATCGCTACCTATGTCAGCAAGTGCTTGACCTGTGCGAGAGTCAAGGTGGAATACCAGGAACCAGCGGGCCTACTTCAGCAGCCTAAGGTACCGCAATGAAAATGGGAAGAAATTTCCATGGATTTCATTACAGGTCTACCTAGATCCCAGCGGGGGAATGATACTATATGGGTGATCGTGGATCGACTCACCAAGTCTGCACACTTCCTAGCTATAAAGGAAACGGATAAGTTCTCCACTCTCGCAGACGTCTATCTTAAAGAAGTTGTTTCGAGGCACGGAGTGCCCACATCCATCATTTCGGATCGCGATGCACGATTCACGTCAGAACTATGGCAAGCGATGCACAAATCTTTTGGCTCATGGTTAGACATGAGCACAGCTTATCACCCTCAGACGGAGGGGCAGTCTGAGCGAACGATTCAAACACTTGAAGACATGCTTAGGGCATGCCTTATTGATTTCGGCAACGGCTGGGAAAAGCATCTCCCTTTGGTGGAGTTCTCGTACAATAATAGTTATCACACCAGCATTCAAGCCGCTCCATTCGAGGCATTGTACGGACGTAAATGCCGGTCACCTCTCTGTTGGGCAGAGGTGGGGGATAGTCAGATTACGGGTCCAGAGATTGTAGTGGACGCCACAGAAAAGATTGCACAGATACGACAACGCATGGCGGCAGCACGCGACCGTCAGAAAGCCTACGCGGACAAGCGTAGAAAGCCTTTGGAATTTCAGGTCGGGGACCGGGTTTTACTAAAAAGTCTCACCCTAGAAGGGTGTAGTTCGTTTTGGCAAACGGGGCAAGCTAAATCCGCGATATGTCGGACGGTTCGAAATCATTGAGAAAATCGGCAAAGTAGCCTACAGATTGAACCTACCAGCTGAACTCGGGGCAGTTCACAATGTTGTTCACGTGTCGAATCTGAAGAAGTGCCTATCAGATGAGACCCTTATCATTCCTTTTAAAGAACTCACTATCGACGAGCGGTTACAATTCGTCGAGGAACCAGTTAAAATCACGGACCGGGATGTGAAGGTCCTCACAAACAAGAGAATCCCTCTTGTTCGAGTACGTTGGAACTCCAAACGTGGCCTAGAGTACACCTGGGAACGCGAAGACAGGATGACAGAAAAGTACCCCCAGTTATTCGGAACCAATGCAACCACTACTGAGGCTGAAGCTACTACTGCGGAATTTCGGGACGAAATTCCAGATCAACGGGGGGAGGATGTGACACCCCAGGAAAAGCCAGTGAACGATTGAACTTACTTAGCTTCCTCAGTGAGTGCATACCAAATTTCGGGACGAAATTTCTTTTTAGTTGGGGATAATGTGACATCTCGTACTTTAGACTTACCTTGTGTAACGTTACATGCTTATGTGAACCATATTATTTGAATGAATACATGATATGTTATGGTTATATGCTATGTGTTGAATGTTAGAATAGTAATTGAGCCCAAACCGCACCACGCTTCACAATCAATCGCACAAGCCCTTTGGGCCGTGTTGCTTGGAATCGGACAAGAAGGGGGCAGCCATGATGGGCCGGCCCAGTTCTCTTCTACGCAAACAAATAATCAACCTTGGGGGTTGTTTCCTCACTTGTTGCAAAATCATAACACACACAAATTACAAACCCTACACGCTCTCTTTCTCTCCACACGAAGCCGGCGGCAAGCATCCCCTTATCACTCGAAGCTTTTCTTGTTCTAGACATCTAATTGGTTAGTGTTTTATGATCTTGTTAGATGATATTATAACTCCTATGTGTTGCATGAATAACTAGTAATATTGTATGATTGGTCGTGATACAACCGGCTCACATGTGCACTTTGTTATGAATAGGATTGCATGATATTGAATCAAAGCTGAATAGATGAATTATCGGCTGCCATGACTTGTTTTCGGATTGTTTATATGATGATTTGAGATCGGTTATATGTTAACAATTCAGGATTTATGATAATATGTTTTAGGAGTTTGATGTTTGTTCATGTTGAATCGAATTAGGGTTCTTAGGAATCGGATGATAACTATCTTGTTTGATCGAGTATTGGCATGCTAGAAAACTGTTAATATTATTGATTGATAATCATAGATATGGAAACTATTGATTTAGTCAAAAGAATTAATGGAAATTTGTAACTGGTGGCATGTTTCACGGAAAGTTTGTTTCGGATCGCACAAGACCGGGTCGCACAAGCTGGTCCGATCACACAAGCGGATCCAGTCGCACAAGACGTTGCCCAGTCGCACAAGGGGTAATGTCGCTTAGCTGTTGGGCCTTAGAAGCCCAAGACACAAACGCACAAGCCCACACTGATCGCACAAGTCATTTATACACTATTTGGACTGTTTGTTATTGGGTCACTTATGTTTCTGTTTGGGCCGAATGATATATTGGGCTGGGTATTCACTGGATCGCACAAAGGCACGCATGTATTATTTATTTTGGGCCGGATATGTTAATAGATTGCTTATGTTGTTGGGCCGGGTGTCATGTTGGGTTGGGCTAGTTTGGATCGCACAACCCAAAGGGTTCGCACAAGACTAAGGTACTAAATAATTGGGCCGGGAACTGTTGGGCTTAGATTTATATCGCACAAGATGGTTGGGCTCGCACAAGCTCAACGGCCCAACCATCCGAGACGCACAAGTGTGATTTTGATATGCTTTTGACTGTTAAACGTGCTATACGTGTTTGCTTTGATTCATACGTGCATTACTTGAACCAAACTTGACTTGTGTGGTAACCCTGTTAGGACGTGGTTGACCACTGTTAGTTCAAGAACCCTCTTCTTTGTGTATCTGCCGAGCAACCCAAGGTGAGTTCACACAGCCAAGGCATGGGGTTCCCAGGGTGGGAATGGGATTGAATGATTATTTCGTACGTACATAGTTAATGGAACCTGATGATATAGTCCTCAGGGTGAGGATGGTAAATGATAAGATACAGCTAGACTAGTATACCTACTTGAACTGATCTTCGCACACACGCCAAGGGTTGGCTGCGATATTATGACTGATCTTCGCACACATGCCTTAGGGAGGCTGCGAACTATACATACTAAACTTCGCACACATGCCAGGGTGGCCAGCGATACAAATATACATAGTCTAGGATATTTGGGAGTATTAACCCAAATCTTCGCATACATGCCGAAAGGGCCCGCGATGAAAACCAATACTATACATGAACAATGAACGAACTAATACGATACATGATAGATGAACGAACGCAATGCTTGCTATACCATTTCTATTACTGAACTTACTTTCTGTGAACTCGCTCAACTAGTTGTTGACTCTCTGCTGCATGCCTTGCAGGACCTTAGGTATCATATGGAGCTTGCACAGGGAGGAGCAGGCCGTTGTGGGCAAAGGATCGTGAATGCTATTTGAACACTTATGATGTTTCACACTTTAATACTTATGTTTGGGTTTACTTAAATGCTTCCGCTATACTTAACTATGTTGGTTTTGATAAACACCTTTTGTATTGATGGATAACTTTCACTATATACTTACATGTTCAATATGATTGGTGGCTTGATCCTGGTCAGTCACGCTCCCAAGCGGTGGTACTCCGCGTGTGGGATTTTGGGGGTGTGACAGATTGGTATCAGAGCCATTGGTTATAGAGAACTTGGTTTTAATATGGGAAAACGTTTTTATTAAAACCAGACTATAACCAGAACAGTGCTCTCAACGATCCACAACGACGCTTCGCTCCACGTGCAAGACTCGACATCCTAGGTAATAAGGTTTATGTTTATTGCCTGTTAGCTAGAACTACTTAGAACTTTGCTCGCATTACACTTAGATACACATGATACTATTACATGAGAATACCTACGTGCTTACACTTTTCTGTCATCGCCCTACTCGCGAACCACTCTCACTTACGCTACTTTTACTATGAAGATCATGTCTGGACGGATTAACATGACTCAAGCCCAGCTAGAGGCTCTCGTTCAAGCTCAAGTTGCTGCGGCACTTGCAGCTGCTCAAGCAGGTAGTATATCCTGTAGTCATAACTTACACTAGGATCTTTAGATCCTACACTCCTAAACTAGCCCTCGTATTTAAACTTTGCCCTATTCGTACACAATAGGTCAACCAGCGCAGCAGCAAGTTTGCACCTTTAAGAACTTCATGGACTGTCGTCCAAGTACTTTCAGCGGCACAGAGGGGGCAGTGGGACTCCTCCACTGGTTTGAAAAGCTCGAGTCTGTATTCTATGTGGACAACATCATCTTTGGATCCACTAGTGAAGCACTGTGCAAGGAGTTCGAGGATGTGATGAAGAAGCAATTTGAAATGAGTGCATTGGGAGAGCTGAATTCCTTTTTGGGTTTACATGTTCGTAAAGATTCCAAAGGAATTTTCATTCATCAAGGAAAGTACATTGACGACATTATTTCAAAGTTCAAACTTCAGGATGCGAAACCTGCAAATACTCCTATGGCAGAAATACCAGTGCTGACCGAAGATCTGGAAGGGGAAGCTATTGACGAGACACTGTACCGGTCGATGATTGGATCGTTAATGTACTTGACGTCCAGTAGACCAGACATCATGTTTAATGTGTGTCAGTGTGCACGTTATCAGGCTGCTCCTAAACTTTCTCATTTAAATGCTGTTAAGAGAATCTTTCGATATCTCAAGGACAGGCTTCAGCTTGGACTTTTGTATCGAAGGGAATCTCCATTTGACTTGTGTGCTTTCTCTGACAGCAATTTTGGAGGTACAGGTAGGGACATGAAGTCCACATCAGCTGGATGCCAGTTTTTGGGGGATCGCCTCATCTCCTAGCAATGTAGAAAGTAGAAGACTGTCTCACTATCGACTGCAGAAGCCGAGTATGTAGCCACTTTAGCCTGTTGTTCTCAGGTTATATGGATCCATGTAGAATCGTTTTGCGACCTATATGAGTCGATCAGAGTCAATACTAAGCTGTTTGAAAGGCGGAAACAGTCAAACAACTATGAATCAGTGATAGAAAGGTGTAGAAACAGAGAATTATACTTAATACCTAGTTTTCATTGATATTCAACTTGATTACACGGTGAAAACTGGGCAGAACTTCGTTACACACCAACTGATTTCGTACCAAATGAAAACCCAAGTAGGCAACTGATTTCGCACGAAATAGCCAGGTTTGATTTCGTACGAAATGACCAAATGCCATTTCGTGCGAAATCACCACAAACATACATAAACTTTATAATTTGACACTTTATACCCCTATACAAGCTACCGACATGACCTAGACTTTAGACGTAAGCTATAGACATTATGCACCAACAAACACCCCCTTGGATATTGCCGGAGTCTTCAGTCAGGTCTTCAGCGCTTTCTTCACAACGACTTAAACTTTTCTTCTCTTGGCTTAGGCTTTTTCAGCAGCAACTTCCTAAGCTTTTCATTCTCTTCAACCCTTTTCTTTTCTTCAGCAGCCATTCTTTGTACAACTGTATGCCTTAACATGTTATCTCTTTCTTCGCGAGCTTTTCTTTCCTTCTCAGCTTTCCTAGCCATTTTCTTCTCAATCTTTCTCCACTTTGATGACCATTTACTTTTAGCATTTATTCCTTTCTGGAAACAAATAGACACAACCTTCTGAAATTGCATCGCCTGCTCTCTATCTTCAGCTTTAAATCCAATCTTGTTAAAGAACAAACATTCTATGTCTTTAGCTGAGCAGTTAACCAACCACAAAGGATCATACACAAAGATGTGTCTAACTTCATTCTCGACTCTGTAAGTGATTACAGCCTCAGTGGACAAACAACTGTATACCCAATATAAGAATCCTTTATGAAAATCCTGCTCCATTTTCGGCACAGGAATATTCTTCATCACCCTGGGTTTCTTAATCTGTAAAATAGTCTCTTCAGTGCCAGTCACTGGATCAACCCTCTTCACTTTCTTCGGTTGATATGGCTTCCAGTGTTTAAAATCTCGAAAAGCTTCAAACTTCATTAACCCCCAGGTAGGCATATCATGCTTTCTGACAGGATAATTCAATGTTCTGACTTTAGAAAGCTCTTCAACGTCCCACCAAGGTAAAGACATGATATCCTGTATGTATTCAAAATACTGCACGCCATATTCTCTCCTGATTGCATAAGCGTTTATCTGTGGCAAGAAACCCCAACTGATAATATCCCCAAGTGACACATCCCTGTCTCTCTTATAAAACTTCAACGGACGTTTGAATTTTCTTTCAGTACTCTTTCTAAACCACTTCTTGCGTTCTTCGCGCTGTGCATCTTTCACTGTTCCATCAAAGTTTTTATCTTTCAGACATTCTTCAACTTTCCGTCTCAATTCATCAATATTTTCCTGACTGAAAAATTCTACCAGCATTGGAAAGTTTGAAGTATCTTCATTCACATTTTCTTTGTCGCTGCAGTCTTCAACCTCAACACTATCATAGATATCAGCTTCCTCAACATACTTGTACTGATACTCGGGCTGCTGATTGACATCGAAATCATTCGATTCTTCTTCAAAGTCAAACTTGAAGTTAGGATCATCAATACGCGTCATTTCGATAATATCATTCATTGTGTAAGTATGCATGATTTCTCCTTCCTCAACTTCAGGCTCAAGACGCAAAATCAACTTTTCTCTTTTATCAACGTTCTGATCATCAACGTTCTCCCCCTCACCTGTAGCATCCTCAGGCTCTTCATTCACATCATCATGAAGATAATCATCGACATTCTCTTCATTAGATACTTCTGTAACTTTAATGCCTGTACTACCTTGATCATTGTCATCATTATCATCATCACTATGGCTATTAGCAGAAAATACACCGTCTGCATCATCTGTCTTATCTTCATCAACATCCTCTTCTTCATCATCCTCTTCAACATCTTCCTCATCATCAATAACATCATCAAGTAACACATCCTCTTCAAAAACACCAGAAACAGCAGAGATAAGACGAGGATTTGGAACAGGAGATTCAAGTACAGTTGATGGAATAATTGATCTTTCAGAAACTTCAGGAACACCTTCAACACCTTTGCCCTTATTCTTCATCTCAGCATCAATTTCAGTTTGTCGACAAGCTCTAACTTCCTCAACCTGAATTTCTTCAAATTTTTGTTCAACAAACATACCAATCAAATTCTCTAGCACCTTGTTCATCATGTACATCTTGTGATCTTTCTGTGCATTGGCAGCTTCTAATTCTTTGTTCTTCAGTTTGAAATATTTGTTCTGCTCATCTCTGCATGCTTTCTCTTCTTCCAACTCAGCAATTTTAACTTTCATAATATCAATCTCAATCTGATCTGATTCGACTCTTTGCAACAACGAAGAGTTTTCAGTTTTGACTGTTTTTACACGCTTCTCAAGCTTTTTCTCACGATCTAACAACTTTTTGTTTTCAACCAACACCTCTTCTACTTTCTTTTCTAACCTCTTCACCTGTTCATCATTAGCAAAACCGAAATCTCCAATATCCTTAATAGGAATATTAAAATGGTTTTCTCTGTTGATCCGTTCGGGCGAGTATCCGATGCAGATTCTTTTCTGGAATATTTGGAAAGTGTTTGTATCCATAAGAACCAGGAGTGGTTTGGACAGGTGGTTGTGTGGATGGTGGTGTTTGAAAGATTTTCTGGGATGTAACAACAGGTTGTTCATGTGGTGGTGAAAGATGTGGTGGTGATATATGTGGTGGTGATTGGATTGGAGATGGTTGATGTGGTGGTGATTGATGAAGTGGTGAATGAATTGGTGATGGTTGATGTTGTGGTTCAGACGGTGGTGTAGGTGGCTTACTAGATTCCTGGATTGGTTTCTTCTTTAACAACACTCTCAACCTTTTTGCTGCCTTTGGAGTAACCACTCGCTTTCTTGCACTTGTTTTCTTTCTGCCACCAGATGATGAAGGTGTCTGAGATTCTATAACATGCTCAGGAGATGGATTGTACAATTCATCATCTTTATCTTCTCTCCTTTTTCTCTTTAGCTGTTTCTCCTTTTCAATATCAGCCTGAATTCTTTTTGCACGTTTAGTTTCATCAATTTCTTCTTCAGACGAGCTTGATGAACTTTTATCTACATCATCACCTTCTTCAATACCAACTGTCTTTTCTGTTTCAGCATTATATTCATTAAGAGATTTCAAAAACTTTACAGATTCAGGAGACAAACGTACATCTCCTTCAACATTAACTTCTGCTTCAACTTCAGCTTCATCTTCTTTATCTGATTCATCCACAAGCATAGTCTCAACATTTTTCTTTTGACGCTTTTTCTTTGGTCGAGAAGATGAGCCCTCCTATACTTGAACTTTCGGAGTTGTTTTCCTGCTCCTCTTCTTTTTCTCTTCCTTTAGAAACCACTCTTCCTTGTTTCTTTGAAGCTAGCAAGAATTTTCAACTCATCAGCATAACTTGCTTCTTTCATTTCTTTGTCATTTCTCCAATTCTGATTATTGATTGGATCTGGATCTTGATAATTCTTATCTTTGATGAACCCAAAGAAATCAGCTTTTGTTGTTGGCTCCGGATGGTTTGTGTGATATCTGGCCAAGACTTTCAAAGTCTCATTATCCATGTGGAATAACATCAACAAATCATTGTTTTCGTTTTTTCCAAATCAGGATAAGCGTGATCTAACATCATCTGTACAAATCGTGGATAAACCCAAGTCTTGCTTTTCGAAGTAATATTCTCTACCATGTAATGGAACACAATCTTTGAAAAGTTATACTTCTTGTTCAACACGAGTGCCGTCACCATGCACATTTAATAATCCCGCATCACATCATAACCTCCTTTTCGATGACTAAGAGCATGCAACACTGAATGTATAAGAAACTTGTAAGGCTTGGAAAAACATGCTTTCAAGTAATTCGCCTTGTTCAGTGGACCATTGTAACCCATCCGCAACATGCAACCTTTGACCATCCTCTCTGGGAACTTTGTCGGAGAATTTTCATTGTCTGGAAAGTCTATCACCTCTCGTACAAGCTGCTCTGTGATGATGATTGGTTTATCTTGGCCGTTCAAGCTCACAATCGAATTTATTGTTTTACTTTCTTCTTCGTATGTGGCATTCTCCCAGAAACGTTCAATATGCGATCTGAATACAAGATGTTGATTCGTCAAAGCTTTCTGTATTGGTAGCCTTTTCATGAACTCCAGAATACTTTTGAATTCAGCCAGCTTTGGAATTTTCCCATCATAAACACAACATATGTTGTGTAATGGATCGAACTGCACATTAGAAGCCTGAAAGATACACCGATATACATGTTAAACACTTAGAATAATTTTCATCACAAACAGTTCATTCAAACGAAATCACTTCATACGAAATGACATTTTAAAACGGAATGACATTTACACATGAAATGACAGTTCATGCGGAATGACAGTTTAAAGCGAAATAGTATGTTCAAGGGAAATGACATTTTAAAACGGAATCACATTTCATACGGAATGACCTGCTTTCAAACAAAAACATATTTAAACGAAATAGCATGATTTCAAATGAAATCAACTTCAAACGAAATAACCATTTCGTTTGAAAATGACACTTTCATCAGGGTGCTATTTCGTGCGGAATACCCTGTCGTTTCGTTTGAAAATGTCAAAATTACAGTTTGAACACAACATGATCAGATGATGAAATTGATTAGCTGGGTTTGTTCTTTATTAAATTCCGAGCACGTGGGTATGTTTTTTTATTCATTTATGAACACCAACAAGCCCTAGATCTAAGTCTGAAGTTACAGATCTACCGATTAGTTACCAAACAGTCAAATTCAAACCCTAAACAAGATCTATATCACATTCTGAGTTTGCAGATATGATTTTTGTTCATTTTATTTAACAATCAAACCCTAGATCTAAATCTGAAGTCCTGTTCATCGTCGTTCATATGAAAACAGTTCAAATCGACACGAATCTCACCTTTCCCATAATCTAAGTTGTGTAAACCAACTTAAATCTGGATTATAAACAACAAACAAGCAACAGTTCGGCTTGAATCGGAGAGATGGGTGTTTTCGCTTGAATTCACCTTGACAGAGGTTTGGTGCGAAGTGATGGAACTGATGGTTTCAAGCGAAATCAACACACCTATTTATAGACCTGTCTATGTCGTACAAAATAGACATTGAGGCGTTTTCAAACGAAATCACATGTTCATGCGAAATCAATGTTTCAAGCTAAATGGCTATTTCGTGCGAAATAGTCATTTCGTTTGAAATGTCACTTTTTCAAAAATTTTCAAACTTTTTAACTTTTTGAGATTTTACCGTCACACCCAGTTAACCAAGTCCAAGTTAATGACCCTGGTCAACTGTTTAGCCCGCCAATCCAAGTTAATGACCTTGGCTGACCAAATTATGAAGATGCTGATTTTCTGAAACAGATTTCAAGTTCAAATTAATGAACTTTTAAACTTTCAAGCAATTACCAATCACTTTTTCTCAAACTTCTGCTTACCCAACACTCATGGTCCAGACTTGTTCAGCACATAAGACTTTGATCATCTGATCCCCAACGTTCGTTGTCGAAAATAAGATGAAAATCAAATCTTTTTGGATTTTTGTTTTTGATAAGCAATAAACTATACGCACAATATTTTTGTGAGCGTGTTAGGGGATCATATCAGCTGCCGACAAGATACGAGTACCGTTTAGCTTTGATTACATATTCAGTATTAAACAGTTCACATTGATTGCCGATACACTGGTCCTCTTAAGCTTTTACACAATTTTCAATCTGTTCAGGATACTGATTTAGTGTTTTAAGATCTTGACTTTTACGCGTGTACCACCTCAGAATATCCCGTATCCAGATCACTATATTCAGTCTTACAGGTGAATGCACACTAATGATATCTGTAATTGGGTGAATGCGAGGCCATGAGAGCTCAGGCTAGAACTTCCGTTCGTACAGAGAGATGATGGCTCGACTTTAGGTGGGTCCCTTTTGGGGATCTTCTTTACAACATCACATGATTAGCATTTTGCAATGTTTCATCATTTTTTATGCTGAGGGGAGGCTTTATGAATAAAGTTGTGCAGAGTATTATACGAGGACTAGGCTATTGCTTCCGCAAAATCAGAAGTCCTGGTATAATACCCCAGATATCATCACGTACAAAGACCTAGTATGTCAGAAATAGAATCTTTTTGTGACAACACTCACTAAACCAGGTATCCGTACGACTAAATTAATATTTAATTACTGCTTAATTACTGTGCTTGCTTGAAATTATGGATAAACTGCTACCTGAATACTGATACATGTACATACTTGCATCATACTTTATTTGTTGTCACTCCATTATTTGCTTACAGAACTTTAGTGACAACCTTGATGCACCAAAAGCACAGTAGCACAATAATCGGATAACCTATTAAACGTGCTGTCATATCTAGCACCAGGCAGGTACTGCCTCTAAGGCCTGTATGAGCCAGGGATAGTTTACTACACTAGTAGAGAGTGTAGGGATAAGAGGGTTGTAGAACTGCGTCACTAGGTGATAATTATAGTGACCGGGTGTGCCTAAAACGTACTTTGACCACAAAATTCAGCACTTTAAATCAAAATTCAGCATTTAGCTAACTAATAAAGTGCCAAAACATGAGAAAAATATTACTAGACACTTTCCAAAGTGTCGGGAATAAGTTGTGTCACTAAAAATAGTAATAACGACACTTTAAAGCTTTGTCAAACACTTTAACGGATCCCTATCCAACCGAACAACCGGACTATACCCGGAACATAAAAATATTGCCATCAACATTGTTTCTCTTTTTCTGAGCCAGTTAGGGTCCCCGAATACCCTAACACCCGTCACAACTTACTACACGCTAGTAACCGGGTTAACCTCCAACTTAACATAACTATAACCTAACTATTAGTTGGAAACCAACCAAAGACCCCCCCCCCAACCGAACTCGTCCCCAAGGGGACACCTTTGTCCTTTGCTTGATTGTTTAAATCAAGTTTGTCTAATATCAATTAGACATAAGAACCATTGGTTATTTGTGAACAAATTGTCTATAAGTAATAAGCTAGGTCCATCATTCATAACCAACACACAACTCAACAACACACTTCTCTCTCCCTCTCTTTGCTCCTCACGGCCGAACACACACACCCACCCCCACCCATTTTCGAGCTTTGATCTTGCCATTTCAAGTATATACAAGGGTTAAGGATCTCATACAAGGAAGCTCGGTGCACTCGGATTGCGAAGAACCTCGCTACATTGCTTTTATCCACCCGACTTCCGACTAGTTTCTTCCCTAGCCTTGAGCTAGTAGTAAGTGACTCTAAACGCCTTCTTGATCTACTCTAAAGTGGTTAAAATGAACTTTGTCGGTTAAAAATCATGAACATACAAGATTACATACTAAAAGTTTACAAAATGATAAACATGTTGGATAAAAGCAATAGAGTTGTGTAAAACTTGTAAGACTTGTTTTATTGTGATTATTTAGTGTTGATCTATGCTAGTAGTAGCTCGGATCGTCATCTAACCCGGCTAAGTCATGTCCATGAAACATGACCTAGAATATGTTAAAGTATGAAAAAGGTTAAATGATGAACACTACTACATATCAAACATGAACTTGTGTAAAGACAATCTTTCTTATGAAATAGACTTGTAAACTAGTAGATCTACGGATCTACAAGTGGTATTTTCAAAGGACCATGCGTCAAAGGAAATCATATTTTCTAAACCGGGTTTTACATGAACAAAAGTGATTTTTGTAAACACACAAGTGTGAAGACACTTGTGTAACACAAAGTTTTGATAAAAGAACTATTTTTGTAAATGTTGACAAGAAGTTGTGGAAATTTATTTTCTTTAAAAACGAGACTCTCAAGAACCGAGTTGATTTATACAAAGATCCACTAAAAGTAATGGAAAGTTCCACAAGTTCATGTATTATTGCGATTTATATATATTTTGACTAGTTTAACGTTGAAATATTGTTTGATAATGTTGGGAACTTTGTTGATTTGAATTTTAAAAGAAAATGATACGCTTGAAAGCGTGGCCACCTCCAGTTACAGAGGAAACTCTGGCGAAAATTTTCCAAAAATCTAACACTTGGAAATATTTTTATCGCAAGTGTTATAAATATATTTTTAACTTGTTTTCAAAAATGTAAATTTCGCCACGATTTTATTTAAAAAATTTCTAAGTGTCGGAGGTGGGATTTTCACAAAATAAAACGTGATAAATATATATTTAGTATATATATTTCATAACAACGCTTGTGAAATTTTTATGATTATTTTGTGAACTATACAAATATTATTTTTAGGGTAAAAATAATATTACCGAATATTAACGATTCCAAAATAATGCGAACACCTTCACAATAAATAATAAGTTACAACGGTATAATTATTACCACCCGATCTTTATCCGTAACTTACGTATTTCCAGAAAATACTCATAAATGTGTATTTTGACAAGGATATTATTTTGGAAAATTGTGTGAAATAAAATATAATATTTTTGGGAAAAATATTTATATTTTGGAGTTAGAATTAAAATATATATTAAGTGAGACTTAATAATATATTCCAATGATACACAAACGCGCATGTATTAAAACCCCCATCCTTGGGAAGGAAACTATTTACCAAATATTTACAAAGCGTAAACACGAAATAGTTGCCTAACTATTTCCCCAAAAACTTAAACCTTAAACTAAGGCACGACCGTCCGTCTAATAGAGTTAGTACGTGTAGGTCGTCGCACAGCAGATTGATCAGGAGATTTTCTGGATAGAGACGCACCACTGTGAGTTCATGTCCCCCTTTTCTCTTAACTGTTTTCAGTTTTCTAAACTGCGGGGGTGAAATACATGTTACTATGTTTACAAGTACTTTTACATGGTATGGTTAGCGTAAGGAGGGTTACTGCTTAGATCATGTGAGTGGGTAGGCGCAACTTAAGGCCATTAATCCTCATTGTAAGACCGAGGGACAGTAGCGGTAGATCTATCTGGGTGTAGCGAGCCCAGCCCCAGGCCCAGCATAACGGACCTCGGGGTGACTTTGTGCCCAACGCAAAATCCGCTAGGTTTGAGTCTTCCTACTTGCACTTCACACATATCAATGGCCTTGCAAACCATTGGTGATCTCTTTTTTTTTCCTTATTTGCTACATACCAGGATTTTATACTTACAAAGGTTTTATTACTCACTTACACATGAACTCGCTCAACATTATTGTTGATTTTTCCAACTTACATGTATTTCAGGGAACTAAAGATCTGGCACGGTATGTTACGTTTTCCCGCTGGATAAGAGTTTCGAGGTCATCCAAGTTTAGGGGATGTGACTTTTACCTGGACGAGTCACAGTCCTTAAACTGCGTTTATTTCATGTTGATGTTTGTGTCTTATGAACAATGTTTTTATGTTATCAGGTTGTAGTTTCCGTTGCATGAGTCAACGCCTTTAGACAATGTTATGTTACTTATGTTTTAAAACTTAACTCAATGGATGATCTTGCATGGTTTTATTTTCATATAGCTTTGTTATGGTTAAGCTATGGTATTAAGAAGTCACACCAAATTAACCACGCTTCCGCAAAGCCAGGGTGTGACAGCTTGGTATCAGAGCTCTGATCATAGCGAACTAGGATTCCTTCTCGAGTCTAGACTATGATCACTAGGGCTCTCACGAAAACATTTTTACACTGCATACCACTTAAGTCCAGATCCAAAACGTTTTTACCAACAAATGTTGAGCACATTTTATTTATTATTTATAGGGTTAGTCTGGGAGGCTGAGGCTCGGTCTGGGAGGCCGAGGCTTGGTCTGGGAGGCCGAGGTAGTTGTCTAGTGGGACCAGGGAGTCAATCTGAGAGGCTGGGAGAATTGGCTAGTGGGACTAGGGAGTCAGTCTGAGAGGCTGGGAGAATTGGCTAGTGGGACTAGGAAAAGCAGTCTGGGAGGCTGGGAGGCTAGTGGGACTAGGAAGAGCAGTCTGGGAGGCTGGGAGGCTAGTGGGACTAGGAGAACTATTTGATTGCTTAATTGGTGACTAATGTGTTTATCTGATTGAATGATTGATTATTTATGCATATTTGTGTTTATGATACAGACACCATGGATTCATCAGGCACTGGTGAGTCGGACACTACGGGCCCTATGCCCATCGTATCAGACGACCGAGTATCATCGGAGCATGAGGTACACACTTCAGATGTTACCAGCACGGATGAGGATGATTTTCAGCCCTTCGCGCTACCCGATGCTGTCGACGAGCCCGCTGATGGCCCTTTTGCCGGGGATTTGCCACTCGTGGAGATCCCTGCCCCTATACCTCTTGCTGATTATCTTGCTCTTGATATACTCCTCGACGCCGACGCTGATGACGACGTTGATTTGTTTGATGACGAGCCCCTGGAGGATGATATTGAGGGCGAGGCCCTTATAGCCGAAGGCGGTCTTTTGTTGCTCGCAGATGCTCCTGCTGAGGAGTCACCTGCTCATTCACCGGTCCCAGACTCTTTCGAGTCTGTGGCCTCTGCACCGTCGCACACTCAGGGTGCGCAACACTTTTCTCACGGTTCAGATCCTGATAGGGCATCCTCTGCTGCCTCTGCCCCGAGCTACGCCTTTGATCACGACGCTGATGAGGATTCCGACCCTGTCTTTCCACCTGGGTTTGACCCAGATTAGGACATCGAGTTTATACCCCTGGATCAGCCCATGGAGGACCCGGTTGACCCAGTTGATCCCGTTGACCCTGCGTTTGCTGACCACGCAAATTTTGAGATGGTGTTTGATGACCCGGAGCCTGCCATGGCCCCCGAGCCGGTAGCCGCTCCTGACCCTGTGTTTGAGCATGACCCTATTCATGCTGGCATACCCATTGTTGACCCTGTGATTGCTGATCTACCCGTTGATGATCACCCTGTTGATGCTCCACTATTGGAGGGCGATCATGTTGTTGCTGCAGCTCAGGCTGATGCCCCTCTCATCGCTGATGTACCTGTTGACCCTATTGTTGCCCCCTACCTGATCCTGTTCCCCTGGAGCCCGATCATGCACTATTCGCGACCCATATTGATCCCCTTTATGCGCACACCCAGAATGGGTGGATTGATGCTGATGATGAGCTCCCACCTTTTCCCCCGCATACCACCGATGCACGTCACATGGATTTCCCTTCTTCGTTCGCTCAGTTCACACCTTCAGCGCGACTTGGAGAGGGTTCCTCGGCTCATCCCTTTGGACATGTGCCGACATCTGTCCCAGTTGTGCCACAGTTTTCTGCTGCTATTCCCCCTGTTCCTCCATTTTCTGTGCCACCTATTGCCCCAGCGAGTGAGCTATTCCTTTGGACGTCACCACCTATTATGCCGCCATCCGACCCCTACCATCCTTTCCATATGGGGTATTCTATTGAGGACGTTCTGATGTCGTTTGTTATCCAGCAGGAGGCACTCACACGACGTATACAGGAGCTCGAGAGAGCCCAGCCACCGCCATGCCAGTGTCAGGGCCAGACCCACCCTGCTTCTTTGCAGCCCCCTCTACCGTTGCCACCGGACTCCGCTGCGCGCCTTTTGGCACTAGAGCAGCAGATGGCGTCCTGGTTGCGTTCCCAAAGAGCCATGGAGGAGGACTGGCTCCATTTGCGTCGTTTGTTCTATTCCCATTTTCCCCCTCCTCCACCGCCATTAGTGTAGAGCTCTTCAGTACAGCATGGGTGGACGTTGGTGAGGAGAGGGCGATTGCTCTGACCGCACAGCTTTTTGGAGACTGCACACTGATTCTGACTTTTGTTGCTATGTATATGGGATGTATTGACACTGATTTGATATTCTTTTGGACTGGGGTGATGTAGCCCTTAGTCGCTGATGATGTATGACACTATTATGTACTTGTACACTTTACCATGTGGTCTCGATTTATGGCAATGCAATCGCAATATTCTCATCATATGTGATGTTTTGATTGATTATTTATGTTTTATAACATGGGATGTTGTGTGATTAACATGGGATGTTATGTGATTGGTCTATTTATAACATGAGATGTTATGTACTATTACTATCATTATATACGTACGCTTTACTATGGCCTGACCCACGTGAACACATCGTTCAAAAGATGCCGCCGAGACGTCAAACGCAAATGCCTACCAATGAGGCAGAGCTTCAGCAAGTCATCGCTGTTGCCATCACACAGTACGCCGCCTCACAAGGAGGGACTAGTGGAAGTAATTCTGGCAATACTGGCAACAACAATCCACCTCATGGTAATGCTAAGTCATTGAGACATACCATGATACAATTGGATATCTTTAGCAAGAATGCTAATGCCATTCATATGTTGTAACGTATGTGCAGGGTGCACCAACAAGCAGTTTCTAGACTGCAAGCCTGTCAACTTTGATGGCACCGGAGGTGCTGTCGCTTTTGTTCGTTGGGCCGAGAAGACGGACTCAGTTCTCCGCATGAGCAAGTGTGCTCCAGACCAGCAAGTTACTTACATCTCTGGGCTATTCTTGGACGGAGCCCTGTCATGGTGGAATCTACAAGTGCAAACTCTTGGAGAAGCCGCAGCCTACGCAATGACGTGGACCGAGCTGAAAGAGCTCATGCGTCGAAAGTATTGCTCTCGTGCAGAAATTCAAAAGTTGGAAACTGAATTTTGGCACTTGAAGATGGAAGGTCCGAAAATCGCAGAGTATGTTCAGAGGTTTCACGACCTGTCGCATGTGGTACCTTATATGGTCACTCAAGAGTTCAAGCGGATTGAGCGCTTCATTTGGGGTTTAGCTCCTCAAATCATAAGTATGGTGACCTCATCCAAGCCTGCAACGATCACTGAGGCGATTGATCTGAGCGTGGCTCTCACTGAGGAGGCTATACGCTTAAACAAGTTTTCTGAGGCTGAGCCAAAGAAGAAGGAGACTCACGTCGAGTCATCCGGGGGTAACAAAAGAAAGTTCTCAAACTTCAAGCAAGGCACTAATGGGGTTGTTAAGAAAGAAGAGCCAAGCGCGCCAGCTCAAGTTACAGCTAGTACTGGCAGGAAAGGAAAAGGGTATATGGGTACCCATCCCAAGTGCAACACCTGCCAGCGTCACCACTCAGGCCGATGTGGTTTAAAAGTATGTGAAGCGTGTGGGAAAACTGGCCACTCGAAGGATTCTTGTTGGGCCACTGTTGGCCGGGGAAGCCAAGGAGGATTTGGAAATAGAAACAATAACCGGGGTGGAAAAGGAAATCGCCCACAAGGAAACAATGGAGGTAATGGGAATCGAGGCAGCAACGCAAATCAAGTTGGTAATGCGAACCGAAACAACAACAATCAAGCTGGGAATGGTGGAGGAAACGGGCAAAGACCAGGATGCTTTAACTGTGGTGATATAGGGCACTATAAGAGGAACTGCCCAGAATTGAACCAAGCCCGTGGAAGAGTTTTCAATATCGAAGCGAGAGAAGCGCGCCAGGATCCCAATGTCGTTACTGGTACGTTCCCTGTTAACCGACGCTTTGCATCCGTTTTATTTGATACTAGTGCCGATTATAGCTTCGTATCGTTAGAGTTTAAGAATATGCTTGGGTTAGCCGCTAGTAAGTTAGATATCCCCTACTCAATCGAATTGGCTAATGGAAAGTTGGTAGAAGCCAATGAAGTTGTCAGAGGTTGTGTAATCGAATTGGGAGAGCGTGAGTTTGCTTTAGATCTACTACCAGTCCAGCTGGGAAGCTTCGACGTGGTAGTAGGGATGGATTGGTTATCAAGCAACAAGGCTGAGATTGTTTGTCACGAAAAGGTCGTTCGTATCCCGACCGTATATGGTGAAACAATCGTGGTTCACGGAGAGAAGCGTGATACGCCTTTGAGAATTATCAGCTGCCTGAAGGCGTGAAAGTGTTTACAGAAGGGATGTGCTGCGTTCTTGGCACACATTGTAGATAAGAAAGCTGCTGAGCCGAAAATCGAAGACATCCCTGTCGTGAGGGAATATCCAGAAGTCTTCCCAGAGGACTTGCCTGGATTGCCACCTCAGAGGCAAGTAGAGTTTCGCATTGACTTAGTTCCAGGCGCCGCGCCTGTGGCTAAAGCACCTTATAGACTTGCCCCGTCTGAGATGCAGGAATTGTCGACACAACTTCAAGAGTTGTTAGACAAGGGATTCATCAGACCAAGCTTCTCGCCTTGGGGAGCTCCGGTCCTGTTTGTCAAGAAGAAGGACGGTAGTTTTCGAATGTGTATCGACTACCGGGAGTTGAATAAGCTGACGATCAAGAATAGATACCCTCTGCCAAGGATTGATGATCTATTCGACCAACTGCAAGGTTCAAGCTTTTATTCAAAGATCGATTTGCAATCTGGTTACCATCAGTTAAGGATACAAGAGGAAAGTATCCCGAAGACAGCCTTCAGAACTCGTTATGGACACTACGAGTTCCTAGTTATGCCGTTTGGGTTGACAAACGCACCTGCAGTTTTCATGGACCTGATGAACAGAGTTTGCAAGCCATACTTGGATAAGTTCGTGATTGTTTTTATCGACGACATTTTGATTTATTCAAAGACGAAGACTGAGCACGAACAGCATCTAAGAGCCATCTTGGAGCTGCTGAAGAAGGAACAGTTATACGCCATATTCTCTAAGTGCGAGTTTTGGCTACGTGAAGTCCAATTTCTTGGACATGTGGTAAATGGAGATGGAATCCACGTGGATCCAACCAAGATCGAAGCGATCAAGAATTGGGAGACGCCAAAGACGCCAACCGAGATTCGACAATTCTTGGGTTTGGCTGGCTACTATCGAAGGTTCATTGAGGATTTTTCAAAAAGATCGCTCAACCACTGACGCTCCTCACGCAAAAAGATAAGAAGTTTGATTGGGGAATCAAACAGGAAGAAGCGTTTCAGTTGTTAAAGGATAAGCTCTGCAATGCGCCAATCTTAGCACTACCGGAAGGTACAGATGATTTTGTGGTATACTGTGACGCTTTGCGTCAAGGATTGGGTTGCGTGTTGATGCAACGCCAGAAGGTTATCGCTTACGCATCACGCCAATTGAAAGTACATGAAAAGAACTATACCACACATGATTTAGAACTCGGCGCAGTGATATTTGCTTTAAAGATCTGGAGACACTACTTATATGGTACAAGGTGTACAATTTTTACAGATCATAAGAGCCTACAACACATATTCAACCAGAAGGAGTTGAATATGAGACAGAGACGTTGGATTGAGTTGTTGAATGATTACGACTGCAAGATAAAGTATCACCCAGGGAAGGCGAATGTGGTCGCCGACGCCCTAAGTCGAAAAGAAAGGATCAAGCCCATAAGGGTTAGGGCTTTAGAGATGATTATCCAAACATATCTTTCCTCACGCATTCGCGCCGCGCAGAAAGAAGCTCTTAAGGAAAGAAACCTTGAAGAAGAATATCTCCGTGGGATGGAGAAGCAATTAGTGCCAAACGAGGAAGGAACGTTATGTTTCATGAAAAGGATTTGGGTTCCTTTGTTCGGTGATTTGAGAAAAGTTATTTTTGATGAGGCGCACAAATCGCGGTACTCTATCCATCCAGGAGCGGATAAGATGTACCAAGATCTTAAAGATTATTATTGGTGGCCTAGGATGAAAGGCGATGTTGCTGTTTATGTGAGCAAATGTTTAACGTGCGCTAAAGTGAAAGCTGAATACCAGAAGCCTTCAGGACTTCTACAACAACCTGAGATTCCCAAGTAGAAGTGGGAACAAATCTCAATGGATTTCATTACAAAGTTGCCAAGAACGCCAAGAGGTCATGACACTATTTGGGTAATAGTGGACGGATTAACGAAGTCTGCGCACTTCTTACCTATCAGAGAGAAGGATAATACGAGCAAGTTGGCCGAAATTTACATGAGAGAAATCGTTACGCGCCATGGAGTACCTCTCTCAATTATCTCTTATAGAGACGGAAGGTTCGTATCAAGGATTTGGCAATCCTTCCAAGAAGCTTTTGGCTCACAATTGAATCTGAGCACTGCATTTCACCCACAGACCGACGGACAAAGCGAGCGGACGATTCAGACGTTGGAAGATATGCTGAGAGCATGTGTTATGGATTTGGGCGGTAGCTGGGATAAGCATTTGCCATTGGTCGAATTTTCATACAACAACAGCTACCACACCAGTATTGGTGCCGTGCCATTTGAAGCTCTATATGGCCGCAAGTGCAGATCACCGCTTTGTTGGTCTGACGCAGGTGATAGACAATTGGTTGGTCCTGATATGGTCCAGGAAACCACGGATAAGATTGCACAGATCCGAGATCGCATCAAGGCGGCTCGTGATCGTCAGAAATGTTACGCAGACCGAAGAAGGAAACCTCTAGAGTTTGAGGTAGGTGATATGGTTTTGTTAAAGGTATCACCCTGGAAGGGTGTGGCACGCTTCGGGAAGCGTGGAAAGTTGAATCCGCGGTATATTGGTCCGTTCAGAATTTTGGAAAGAATTGGGTTAGTAGCGTACAAGCTGGACTTACCTGCTGAACTGAATGGGGTTCACGATACATTTCATGTATCAAACTTGAAGAAAAGTCCAACTCAAGATACCGTTGTCATTCCCACCGACGAGATTCATGTTGACGACACGCTCCATTTTGTTGAAGAACCGATTGAGGTTACAAATTGGAAAGTGAGCAAAACCCGCCGGAGCAGTGTCAAGCTCGTCAAGGTTCGTTGGAATGCCAGACATGGTCCTGAATACACCTGGGAGCGTGAGGACCGAATGAAAGAAAAATACCCCCACTTATTTCCCAAGAACCCTGCATCTAGAAGTAGAACTTAAAATTTCGAGGACGAAATTTTTCTAACGGGGGGAGAATGTGACAACCCTCACTAAACCAGGAATCCGTACGACTAAATTAATATTTAATTACTGCTTAATTACTGTGCTTGCTTGAAATTATGGATAAACTGCTACCTGAATACTGATACATGTACATACTTGCATCATACTTTATTTGCTGTCACTCTATTATTTGTTTACAGAACTTTAGTGACAACCTTGATGCACCAAAAGCACAGTAGCACAATAATCGGATAACCTATTAAACGTGCTGTCATATCTAGCACCAGGCAGGTACTGCCTCTAAGGCCTGTATGAGCCAGGGATAGTTTACTACACTAGTAGAGAGTGTAGGGATAAGAGGGTTGTAGAACTGCGTCACTAGGTGATAATTATAGTGACCGGGTGTGCCTAAAACGTACTTTGAGTACAAAATTCAGCACTTTAAATCAAAATTCAGCATTTAGCTAACTAATAAAGTGCCAAAACATGAGAAAAATATTACTAGACACTTTCCAAAGTGTCGGGAATAAGTTGTGTCACTAAAAATAGTAATAACGACACTTTAAAGCTTTGTCAAGCACTTTAACGGATCCCTATCCAACCGAACAACCGGACTATACCCGGAACATAAAAATATTGCCATCAACATTGTTTCTCTTTTTCTGAGCCAGTTAGGGTCCCCGAATACCCTAACACCTGTCACAACTTACTACATGCTAGTAACCGGGTTAACCTCCAACTTAACATAACTATAACCTAACTATTAGTTGGAAACCAACCAAAGACCCCCCCCCCCAACCGAACTCGTCCCCAAGGGGACACCTTTGTCCTTTGCTTGATTGTTTAAATCAAGTTTGTCTAATATCAATTAGACATAAGAACCATTGGTTATTTGTGAACAAATTGTCTATAAGTAATAAGCTAGGTCCATCATTCATAACCAACACACAACTCAACAACACACTTCTCTCTCCCTCTCTTTGTTCCTCACGGCCGAACACACACACCCACCACCACCCATTTTTGAGCTTTGATCTTGCCATTTCAAGTATATACAAGGGTTAAGGATCTCATACAAGGAAGCTCGGTGCACTCGGATTGCGAAGAACCTCGCTACATTGCTTTTATCCACCCGACTTCCGACTAGTTTCTTCCCTAGCCTTGAGCTAGAAGTAAGTGACTCTAAACGCCTTCTTGATCTACTCTAAAGTGGTTAAAATGAACTTTGTCGGTTAAAAATCATGAACATACAAGATTACATACTAAAAGTTTAGAAAAATGATAAACATGTTGGATAAAAGCAATAGAGCTGTGTAAAACTTGTAAGACTTGTTTTATTGTGATTATTTAGTGTTGATCTATGCTAGTAGTAGCTCGGATCGTCATCTAACCCGGCTAAGTCATGTCCATGAAACATGACCTAGAATATGTTAAAGTATGAAAGAGGTTAAATGATGAACACTACTACATATCAAACATGAACTTGTGTAAAGACAATCTTTCTTATGAAATAGACTTCTAAACTAGTAGATCTACGGATCTACAAGTGGTATTTTCAAAGGACCATGCGTCAAAGGAAATCATATTTTCTAAACCGGGTTTTACATGAACAAAAGTGATTTTTGTAAACACACAAGTGTGAAGACACTTGTGTAACACAAAGTTTTGATAAAAGAACTATTTTTGTAAATGTTGACAAGAAGTTATGGAAATTTATTTTCTTTAAAAACGAGACTCTCAAGAAACCGAGTTGATTTATACAAAGATCCACTAAAAGTAATGGAAAGTTACTACATATTTTGGATAAACCACAAGTTCATGTATTATTGTGATTTATATCTATTTTGACTAGTTTAACGTTGAAATATTGTTTGATAATGTTGGGAACTTTGTTGATTTGAATTTTAAAAGAAAATGATACGCTTGAAAGCGTGGCCACCTCCAGTTACAGGGGAAACTCTGGCGAAATTTTTCCAAAAATCTAACACTAGGAAATATTTTTATCGCAAGTGTTATAAATATATTTTTAACTTGTTTTCAAAAAATGTAAATTTCGCCACGATTTTATTTACAAAATTTCTAAGTGTCGGAGGTGGGAATTTCACAAAATAAAACGTGATAAATATATATTTTGTATACATATTTCATAACAACGCTTGTGAAATTTTTATGATTATTTTGTGAACTATACAAATATTATTTTTAGAGTAAAAATAATATTACCGAATATTAACGGTTCCAAAATAATGCGAACACCTTCATAGTAAATAATAAGTTACAACGGTATAATTATTACCACCCGATCTTTATCCGTAACTTACATATTTCCAGAAAATACTCATAAATGTGTATTTTGACAAGGATATTATTTTGGAAAATTGTGTGAAATAAAATATAATATTTTTGGGAAAAATATTTATATTTTGGAGTTAGAATTAAAATATATATTAAGTGAGACTTAATAATATATTCCAATGATACACAAACGCACATGTATTAAAACCCCCATCCTTGGGAAGGAAACTATTTACCAAATGTTTACAAAGCGTAAACACGAAATAGTTGCCTAACTATTTCCCCAAAAACTTAAACCTTAAACTAAGGCACGACCGTCCGTCTAATAGAGTTAGTACGTGTAGGTCGTCGCACAGCAGATTGATCAGGAGATTTTCTGGATAGAGACGCACCACTGTGAGTTCATGTCCCCCTTTTCTCTTAACTGTTTTCAGTTTTCTAAACTGCGGGGGTGAAATACATGTTACTATGTTTACAAGTACTTTTACATGGTATGGTTAGCGTAAGGAGGGTTACTGCTTAGATCATGTGAGTGGGTAGGCGCAACTTGAGGCCATTAATCCTCATTGTAGGACCGAGGGACAGTAGCGGTAGATCTATCTGGGTGTAGCGAGCCCAGCCCCAGGCCCAACATAACGGACCTCGGGGTGACTTTGTGCTCAACACAAACTCCGCTAGGTTTGAGTCTTCCTACTTGCACTTCACACATATCAATGGCCTTGCAAACCATTGGTGATCTCTTTTTTTTCCTTATTTGCTACATACCAGGATTTTATACTTACAAAGGTTTTATTACTCACTTACACATGAACTCGCTCAACATTATTGTTGATTTTTCCAACTTACATGTATTTCAGGGAACTAAAGATCTGGCGCGGTATGTCACGTTTTCCCGCTGCATAAGAGTTTCGAGGTCATCCAAGTTTAGGGGATGTGACTTTTACCTGGACGAGTCACAGTCCTTAAACTGCGTTTATTTCATGTTGATGTTTGTGTCTTCTGAACAATGTTTTTATGTTATCAGGTTGTAGTTTCCGTTGCATGAGTCAATGCCTTTAGACAATGTTATGTTACTTATGTTTTAAAACTTAACTCAATGGATGATCTTGCATGGTTTTATTTTCATATAACTTTGTTATGGTTAAGCTATGGTATTAAGAAGTCACACCAAATTAACCACGCTTCCGCAAGGCTAGGGTGTGACACTTTTAAACGAGATTTCAGGGGTTACCTATATATCATGGAGATGTTCCCCACATAAAAACAAGTTGTGATTTTATGTTTATATCCCGAACAAATTTACTAATTTTGTAAAAACCTATCGACGCATCATCAGCGAGACTGTTTAACACTTTTTAACAATACAAATATTTAGCGTACTGTATCTGTCCAGCTGATGTACTATCATTTCCCCTTTTTACACGAACTCTTTTTCAGATTTTCTATTGTTTTTGGATTTTTGAAATTTTATCATGTTTTTGGATTTTCTGCAAACTTTCTCCCCCTAAAAACAAAGACATATTTTTGTGTTTTTGTTTTTATCAAAAGCAGAAAATAAACTGTACAAAAATTTGACAACACAACGTGGATCACTTCAGATCGCGGTTCTCCTCGGCTTCACATTCAACAACCCTCCCAGGAAATAAATTTTTTCAACCCATTTAATTTCAAAAGATAGTTAAATCTCTTTTTATCAAACGGTTTGGTGTAAAAATCAGCTTTCTGTTCATCGGTGTGTATATGTTCAATTCGAATCAATTTCTTCTCGTGACAATCACGGATGAAATGATGTCGAATTTCGATATGTTTTGTTTTAGAATGGTGAACCAGGTTTTTCGTTATGTTAATTGCTGCTTCATTGTCCACAAATATAGGCGTGTCCAAGAACTGCAAACCAAAGTCCCTCATCTGTTGCTGGATCCAAAGGATCTGAGAGCAACAGCTGGAGGCTTAGACGTATTCAGCCTCACATGTAGAGAGAGCGACTGAGGTTTGTTTCTTGCACTGCCAGGTGACTATTCGAGTTCCAAAGAACTGACAGCCTGCAGTAGTGGACTTAGCATTTTGCTTGCAGCTACCAAAATCCGAATCAGCATAACCTGTGAGTGAAAAGTCACCAGACTTAGGATACCACAAGCCGGTGCTTGGGCAGCCTTTCAAATACCGTAAAATTCCTTTCACGATCGTTAAGTGTGACTGACGTGGGCTGGAATGATATCGGGCACATAAGCAGGTCGGATACATGATGTCTGGGCGGGAAGCAGTAAGATACATCAAAGATCCAATTATCGTCCGGTAATACGTCTTGTCCACTTTTTCTCCGCTCTCATCTGGACAGATTCCATGATTTTTAGCCAGGGGGTTGATGTTGGAGTAGATTCAGACATGTTGAACTTTTCCAGAACATCGTTCACGTATTTGGTTTGATGAATGAAGATTCCTTCGGGCATTTGCTCAACCTGTAGCCCCAGGAAGAACTTCATCTACCCCATTGAACTTATCTCAAACTTTTTCTTCGTAACTTTCTCAAAATCTTTACACAAATCGTCATTTGTCAAACCAAAGATGATGTCATCAACGTAGATCTGCACGATTAATAGATGTCCTGCAACCTCTTTTGTAAACAGAGTGCTATCAACCGTCCCTCTGGTGAACCCGTTGGCCAGCAGATGTTGGGAAAGCGTCTCGTACCAGGCTCTCGGGGCCTGGTGTAGTCCGTAAAGCGCTTTATCGAGAAGATAGACTTTGTTTTTGTGTAGTGGATCAGTGAACCCCGGCGGTTGTCCAACATACACTTCTTCTTTGATTTTTCCATACAGGAATGAAGATTTCACATCTAGTTGGTAGACTTTGAATCCTTTCCAGGACGCGAATACCAGGAAGATTCTTATCGCCTCGAGTCTAGCAACAGGCGCATAAACTTCGGTAAAATCAATGCCTTCTTGCTGACTGAATCCCTGTACTACCAAACGTGCTTTGTTTCGAACAATGACTCCTCTATCATCCCTCTTGCATTTGAATACCCTCTTTGTTTTGATCAGCTTTTGATTTTCAGGAAGGTCTACCAATCTCCAAACTCCCAGCTTCTCAAACTGCTGCAGCTCTTCCTGCATAGCATTAACCTAGCTTTCTTCAGTTAAAGCTTCTTTATACGTTTTTGGCTCAACCTGCGAGATGAAACACTTTAGTGAGAATTCTTCCTGTAAAGGAGCAACAGATGTATAAAAACATGTAAGAGCTCTGTTGATCTGATCCCGCGTTTTTACTCCGCTCTGAAGATCACCAATTATTTGTTCTGAAGGATGATACGACAAGGTTCTTGGCATGGCTGTGTCAGGCACGCTCACTTCCGATTGCAAGTTGGTAATATCTTGATCACCGGTGTGATCCTCAAATTCTGTAGATGCAACATTTGGTTCCTCGTCAAAAATGTGACAACTCGAGTTTCCAAGATTCCATATTCGCATTAATTGCGCATTATTTGTTTTGTTGTTTGCTTACACGACTTGTTTACCTTGTAACTGTACACGTGTCTGATATATGTTGAGACGTTTTGTGATTGATTGCATCTATATGTTTGTTGATATAACATGTGAACTGTTTGGAAAACTTAACTGTTTAAACCCTTAATGGCTCCGACAAAACGGGGAGTGTTTCGCTATCAACAACTTTGACGAAACAGAAGTGTTTCGTCAACCACATCTCGACGAAACAAGCCGTTTTGCCGACCCAATGATTTGCTGAGGCCCAGTAAGGGCCCAATCCATTACGCGAATTTTTATCGAGTATTCTGTTCAATTCGTCACACTTTTAGCAATCTGAAACCCTAGAACTCTCTCCCCCTTCTGTGTGACGGCAGTTCGTGTTCTTCAAGCCCTCGATAGCGATCTGTCCATCACCCATTCTATTTCGGCTAGCAACACTTTGTTTAATTGATTTCATGATTCTTTAACTGATGGATATATGTTTACGAGTATGTTTTGATTGATGAGATGTTCTGTGGACATAGGTTTTGTTCTAGGAAATCACGATCATATGATGAATTAATTAGGGTTTCATGAATCTTACAATTGTTGTGCATGTTAGTGATGGTTAGTATAGAATCTGATTATTATGTAGATCATAACCATCTGATAATTCTTGTGATAGAAAACCAACTGAACTGAATGATTATCAATTGTGCATATGTATTGATGGTATAGATTTTAGGGATGTTTGGCAAACTGTTATGCATAGATTACAGGCTGTGTACGTGACGATCAATGGTTTCAGCTTTGTATGATAGCTGGTTGTTCATTGTTAGGGTGTACCGGCTGTTGTTGAGAATTAGGGTTTTCTGTATGTAACTGTTATGCGAAACTGACATCTTTGGACGAAAAGCATATCTTGACGAAACTGGCACAACGAAACTGGCACAACGAAACATAGGGTGTTTCACCGAGGGTGTTCACGATGAAACATGAGGTGTTTCATCGAGGGTAATCAAGACGAAACAAAGGTGTTTCGTCGAAGGGGATTCACGACGAAATAGGGGTGTTTCGTCGAGTGGGTAAATTGCACAGTGAACTCAGTTAAGTCTGTTAGGGGTTAACTGGGTTAGTTAACTGTTGTTAAATGATATGCATGACTTGCATGAGCTTGAATACGTGCTTTGTGTTATTTGGTGATCACTGAGTCAATACCCACTGTGATTGTACTTATATGTGAACTTCGTGAATATAAACTGATTACGTACACGTGCATACCTTAGGCCCGAAGTGATTAGTTGGAACCAAGTAGTTAACCAAACCGAGCAAACCAAGGTAAGTTCACACTCTTTCCAAGGCATGGGATTCCCGGTGGGTTGGAAATAGGATTTGTATGAGTACCCGTACTTTCATCACCACTAGACTACTTAACACCGTCCTCGGTTTGGGAAGGACACTAGTGTTAGAACCTACGTAAAACCTACGTACTAATGTCCTCGGTTTGGGAAGGACACCAGCGCTAAACCTACGTACTGTCCTCGGTTAGGGAAGGACATTTACGTAAAACCTACGTAAACTCATACTTACCATTGTTCTCGGATTGGGAAGGACACCTATAGTTACAACTAGTCTAGTACCTACAACATGGGAAGCCCCCACTTATTACTATAAAGATTCGGGAACAAGGGTACTGGGTAAACGCATGGTTATGAAACGAACTTACTGTTTCTGAAACGAACTCATTAACTGAGCAATCAACTGTGAACTCGCTCAACTTTGTTGTTGACTCTCTGTTACATGCCTTGCACGTCGATAGGTATTCATGGAGCTTGCACAGGGAGGCGCGGTCGTTGTGGGACATGGACAGTGGATGCCATGTTAAAAACATTATGACATTTTGAATTTATTACTTATGTTTGGGTTTTCACAATTATGCTTCCGCTAAACACTTAACTATGTTTTGTTTTGAACACCTTTTATATTGATGGGTTGAACTTTATTTAATACTTGCAATGTTCAATATGATTGGTGTCTTGATCCTGGTCAGTCACGCCTCCATGCGGTGATAATCCGCGTGTGGATTTTGGGGGTGTGACAGATTGGTATCAGAGCCATTGGTTATAGTGAACTTGGTTTTAATAGGGGAAAAGTTTTTGTTAAAACCAGACTATAACCAGAACAGTGCTCAACGATCCACAACGACGCTTCGCTCCACGTGCAAGACTCACAATTCTAGGTAATATGGCTTATGTTTTATTGCCTACTTGTTAGTTACATAGAACTTTGCTCATAGTATGCTTAGATAAACGTAGAAACTGTTGATTGAAAACACATGTGTGCTAACTCTCTTCTGTTGTTGGTGCATGGAATGTCTGTTGACTGCGTTTGTGTCAAGTCTTAGGTCAAAATAGGTTAGATTGAAGCTTGAAAGTCAAAATAGGGTTTAACTTGTTAATTTCGCTTATATGTACAGGTTAGAGATGATTTCGCTTATAGGGTCTTTAGGGATTTCGCTCATATGTCATTAGGGTAGGTTTCGCTTATGTGTCACACGGGATTTCGCTCATTAGGCAACCATATGAGCGAAATCAGGCGCTCTATATAGACCCTGATGTGTGATCTCGTTTGTAAATTGGAGCGAAATCTTGTCATGTGCTAGGTGACGAAACTCTGTCAAAATTGATTCAGAAAGCATCAATAAAGAAGGAAATTGAAAGAAAAGCTGTTGTTACTTTGTGTACATTGATTCCGCCTTTATACGCAAAGATGAACTACCTTAACTAACTTTTTCGAGTCATAGAACGGTCCAACAAGTGGTATCAGAGCTCAGGACGAGGAGTTCATACTACTACAGCTTGATTCTACCAGATTCTGTCATTTCTACTCACTTCTTCTCATACTTTTTTGATTTGAACTGGTTCCTATGGTTGAAATGGTCTGAATTTTGAGTATAACGTGTAAAACATAGAAATAACTAACCCTAGAAAGAATCAGGTTAAAATTCGGACTAAAAATGGTGAAAATTGGCTAAAAACCTGATTTCGCTTTTACGGACATAAAATTGTAATTGCTTGATTTCGCTAATAAGGACATAAAATTCAGTGATTTCGCTCGTAGATACATCCTAATTTCGCTCATAGGAACATATAATTCCTAATTTCGCTTTTAAGGACATAAAGTTTCTGATTTCGCTTTTAGAAACATTCTGATTTCGCTTTTAGGGACTTAATTGTCTGATTTCGCTTATCAGTCATTTCGCTCGAGTGTACATTTTTCAAAATTTCAAAATTTTTCTAAGTGTTTGCTGATCTTTTCAGGTACATTCAAGATGGATGACATTTTCTTGAACCCGTTTAGCGACATGTACGCATTTGCTGGAAATTCGGGAGATGATACATCTACAAGCAACAACAATGAGAACCCGCCAAACACCAAGAAGAAATTATCGGATGCTTTGGAGGTTGAAAGTGCTTTCGGAACTTACAACAAACCACCGAAGTTGATGGCTATAGAGGAGTATAGTCGGTGGGCAAAGAAATTCGAAGATTGGTTGATGGCTTTTGCGTTTCCGAGTTGGAAGAGTCTAAAAAATGGATACGATACTCGAAGCAAAAAGGGTGAAACTTTGTTAACATCCGATGAGATAGAATTGTTTGTTGCTGAGCAGAAATGTATTGCGTTGCTGTTTCAATCAGTTCGTGAAGATATAATCTCTCTGATCGAATACTCTAGTTCTAAAGATCTCTGGGAAAAGTTGAAAAACAAATGTTTAGGAAGTAAAGAAATTGTGAAAAACAAAAGGAAACTGCTTAAAAAAGAGTTTGATCTGTTTGGGTGTTTAAAGAATGAGTTAGTCAGTAAAATGATTGAGAGGTTTGGGCATCTAAAACTGGAACTAGCAAGACATGAAATTTCTTATCCTCAAGAGGAGCTAGTTGACAAGCTGTTTGATTCATTACCGGATGAAATGGATTGGCAGTACTATGCATTGACGCTGAAGAATACGATCAAGCCTACAGATCTTACTGTGGATTTGTTGATTGAGAGACTTGAAAGTCACGAGCTGGAATTGAAGAAGACACACAAAGTCAATCACTCATCGTACCAACAGAACTTAGATCTGTATTATCTGAAGAGCATGATGCCAAAGAATAATTCTCACAAGACTGCGTTTTCTGCTGAGAATGTGTCTACAACTAGTAAAGAAAGTCAAAGCAGTCAAAGCAGTGGATATCACAGTGGTTATCACAGTGGATCTTCATCAAATTCAAACCAGTCTGATGCAAAGAATTTGTTTCATTGCAACATCGCTGTAGACATGAAGAATGCTCAGAATTTCAGCGAGGAGTCGGCTAAGCAGCAGATGGTTTTCCTAGCGTCGGTTTTGGAATCGTATGAAAGCCTTGTAGCTGGGAAGATAGACAACACTAACCTTACAAAAGAGGACTATGATCAAATAGATCCTGAAGAAATGGAACTGATTGACATAAGGTGGTGCATGGCCAGTGCTGTTCGTCGAGCTCAACGTTTCATGGAAATAACCGGCAGAAAGTCAATTGGTGGACCATCTACCAAGTTGGGGTTTGATAAGTCCAAGGTGACATGCTTCAAGTGTAAGCAGAAAGGTCACTTCAAGCGTGAATGCAGAACACGTATGCTGATGAGTCTGAAAACCCGTTCAGGGAAGATTACTACAAGAAAGCGATATATCATCAAAACAAATCGGAGCCGCCAAGAATGAAGGAGATTAAAGAGAACAAAGAGAAATCTAGAGCTCTTGCGGTGATTTATGATGATGAAGGTTATGACTGGAGTGTACTGCTACCGGAGGAAGATACGGTTGGTTACGCATTCATGGCAAAGAATGAACCTTTTCTGTGGAAAAACAACAGAAATGAAGAACAGAAGTATAATTACAGAAGGTTGTTAGCCACAAACAGAATGATCAGAATATCTGGTATCTTTTTGGAAGCAAAGAGAGCAAATAGATGGGATCCAGACAGGGAGTGTTATCTTGACCCATATGGAAACATTGCTATTGATCACAACACTCTTGATCTAGAGGCCATAATCAAAGAGTTAAAAGATGAAGATGATTATTGGCAGAATAAATGGTGGGGAACTAGAGACGAGAAAGAGAAAGAAGAGAAAGAGAAGAAGGAGAAAGAAGAGAAAGAGAAGTCAAAGAAAGTTGATACTGGGATCATTGACACTACTCAGGAGTTGACTGCTGAAAATCTCGGAAAGATAGCTGACAAGGTGCTGGCAGCTAAGGCGATTGAGGTAGATTCTAAATCCGTCTCTGAGTCTAAAAGCCAGGTCAGTTCAAACACGTTAACGACTAAATCAGGTAAGAAAGTTGATGGGGATATTGATTGCAAAAATTGCATCAAAGAATGCAAATTTTGTAACACGATCACGTATCTCAACGGTAAGAAGGTTGAAGATCTGACAGAGAAAGTCAGAAGTGTTGAGAATCAAATTCTTGATCGTGACAAGATGGTTAAAGGTTCAACTGAACGGATAAAAGAACTAACTAACAAAATTGAAAATGATAAAACTGATCATGAAAGGATTAGACAAGAAAATGAAAAGTTAGTTCTTGAAAACCGTCAAATCACTGAAAAATTTGAGAAGCTTAAATCCACAATGAAAGATAATGATGATCGAAATGGTAAAACTTATAAAGAAAATGTTCAACTAAAAGCGGTGCTTAGGGTAAAAGAAGAATCAATCAACCAACAACTGGATGAAATCGCTAAATTAAAACTAAAAGTTCAAGAGGCTGAAATTGAAAATGAGCGAATCCAGTTGAAGCTTAAAAGTTACAACTCCGCAAGCTTTGTTGTGCAACACATAGTTCCCAAACCCATCGGGAAAAACAAAGCAGGCGAAGATGTGTATTCTGATGGAACTGGGGTGGGTTTTCATAGAGTTCCACCTCCAATTCTGGAAAATTACACGAAAAAGCAATCTGGGTTGGTTGAAATTGAGGAAGAGAATGAGGTTAAACTTTCGGAGAACATTGATGTTACCTTTTCTTCATCATCTGATGATAGTGTTCAGACGGAGATTGTTAAGAGCACAGCTGAAAGTGTTTTGATGTCTGATTCAACTGAAGATGATGGATGTTTCTTGGATAAATACATTCCGAAACAAAAGTCCAAAAACAACTTAAATGATGAACCTACTCTTGTCATGTACAAGATGTCGGGATCTGATAAGTTGTTTTCGGAGTCAGAGTTTCCAATTGAGAATGTGAATGTGAAAAAGTTAACAAATGTTTTCAAGTTGGTTGATGTTGAATTGTCAGAAGTGAACAGTTTGAGTCAAACGAAGAGAGAAATGAATTTTGAAAAAGATAAATCATACTACAAGAAACCTGTTGTTCCACCGCGTTTTTATAACAACAAGAATCGAAACAATTGGTCGGGTGGTTATCAGGGTGGTAAGAATTATCAGAGAAGAAATGTTCAAAACAAGAGGTTTGTTGAAATGAAAAAGTTTGTGAACAGTTCAAGTTCACTTGCTGATGAAGAGAAAGAAATTTTTTCAAAATCGAATGAAGAATTCTTTGAGAAGAGAGCTTCACAGGCTCAGTCTGAAGGCACAAGTCGGGTAGTTGATACTCGAACATGCTTCAGATGTAATCAAGTTGGTCACATTGCACGAAAGTGTACCAACGTGAAGCCTAAGACTGAAACTGTGAAGATTCAACAGAAGAAAGTTGAGGTGAAGGGTAAAGCACCAATGGTTGTTGAGAAAAAGAGTGAAAAATGACAATACCAAAGTAAAAAATGAACTCGTAAAGAAAGTGGTAACTAAAAATGACAAGTTTTACAAACGGGTTGCATTATCTCAACAAGTTTGGAAACCTAAAACTGAGAAAAAGATTTCACCTTCTGAGGATTCAATTCCAATTGATTATGATGCAAATTTTCCACCTTTGAAGGCTGAAAACTTTAAAATTCAAGTTGCGAGAGTTAAAACTATCAAGGTTACACCCAAGACTGATGAGGCTTGGGTGGACACCATGTTTGACTAAGCAGTTTGAATTGCCGGAGCTTCCTTGATCGCGAAGCATGAATCGGCATCTTTATTGAAGTGTTTAAGTCATGTTGTTATATGTGCAGGATCTTCCGAGATTAGTTTCACGCTGGATTACGGACAGTGGAGCGTCTCGACATATGACAGGGAAGACTGCATTGTTGTATGATGTGAAGAATATCAATGGAGGTTATGTTGGTTTTGCGGGTAATCAAGGAGGAAGGATTATTGGTGAAGGAACGTTATCCAACGGGATTGTGACGTTTGAATGAGTTAACTACATTGCTGAGCTGGAGAACAATCTGCTGAGTATCTCGCAGATCTTGACAGGATGTATACCAGTCACTTCACTGATAAAGAATGTTTGATCTTGAAACCAGGATTTGTTATCCCTGAGGAATGGATTATCATGAGGGCACCGAGAGTTAATGATCTGTACGTGTTGGATATGAGCGTAGCTACTACAACCACGGGTCAGGCTCATTGTTTCATGTCCAGAGCAACTGAAAAAGAATCGAGATTGTGGCACCGTAAGATGGGACATATACATCTTAGAAAAATGAATCACTTGGTGCACAATGATTTAGTTCTTGGAGTTCATGTCAAAGGTTTTCATCTGGAAGGGGAGTGCATTAGCTGTGTTAAAGGCAAGCAGAAGAAAAAGTCACACCCTACAAAGCAAGTCAATTCAGTCTCAAGACCCCTGGAGAGACTTCACATGGATTTGTTTGGTCCGGTGAATGTCAAGAGTAATACGGGAGACAAATATTGTCTTGTGGTTACTGATGATTATTCCAGATTTTAGTGGGTTTCTTTCTTGAAGACGAAAGACGAAACGTTTGACAGTTTGATGGCGTTGTTCAAGAAGATTGAGAATCTGTACCAAAGGCATATCAAAAGAATTCGAAATGATAACGGTACTGAATTCAAGAACAACAAGATGGAAGAATTTTGTGATGAAAGAGGTATATTGCATGAGTTTAGTGCTCCGTACACTCCGTAGCAGAATGGAGTCGCAGAACGCAAAAACCAGACGCTAATCGAGACAGCTAGAACGATGCTCGCAGATTCAAAGTTACTGATAAATTTTTGGGCTGAAGCTGTTTCTGCCGCATGCTATACGCTCAACAGAGTTCTCACTGTCAAAAAGTTCAACAAAACATGCTTTGAGTTGATCAATAACCGTAAACCGAATTTGAAGTATCTTGAACCGTTCGGGTCACCCTGTACTGTTCTAGAGCCTTATGGAAAATTTGGTCCGAAGTGCATTGAGGGTATATTTGTTGGATATTCAAGTCCTTCGCGACGTGTCTTCGTTCCAAGTGAGAAACGGATTATTGAAGCAGCGAATGTTGAATGTCAAGGTTATACTATGCCGCCACAAAGTCCAGGAGATTCATGGCGATACCATTATGATAAGTTATGGGAATCGTTTGATATGGGAGAAGAAGAAGAAGAAGATTTCTTTGATGAGTTGGATATTTTGCGTGAGTACGAGTCACAGCAAATGTTCCCAGCTGAGTATTCGAGGCGACCACGGGAAACTTCAAATGACGATGAAGCAGGTCCGAGTAATGCTGGTGAACACGATGATGTCCAACAGAATGAAGTTGCTCAAGATCAGTCGAGTCAGAATGATAATCAAGAAGCTGAGAACATGCCGATATTTGATCATGGAGATTCAGATTCTGAGGGGGAGCAGATTCAGGATTTAAGTCAAACAAGCCAAATTGGTGAACAAAGTGCAAATCAAAATGTTACTAATCTGGAAGGCGATGTGGATGTTCCAAGCGAAGTAATGCCACAAACTCTTTCATATCATCCAGAGGAGTTGATCATAGGAGAATTGCAAGCAGGCGTTCGCACGAGACGTCAAATAGACCAGGGCCTTACATGTTTTTATTCTACAGTAGCACCTTTACAAACTGAATTTTCACTAAGTTGTTTTATCTCGCAGATCGAACCGTGAACTTACAAAGAGGCGCTTACTGAAGACTCTTAGGTCATTGCGATGCAAGAAGAGTTAAGTTAGTTTGAAAAGTTAGGTGTGTGGAAGTTAGTGGATTTGCCGGATGGTCATAGGAAAATCAATACAAAATGGGTATTTAAGTGTAAGAGAGACGACAGAGGAGTTGTTGTAAGGAACAAATCTCGATTCGTTGTTCAGGGCTTTAGTCAACAGGAAGGGAATTATTTTACTGAAGTCTATGCTCCTGTGGCACGACTAGAGGCAATCAGAATTTTCCTTGCATTTGCGTCTTGGAAGAACTTCAAAGTTTATCAGTTAGATGTAAAATCGGCGTTTCTTTATGGGAAGGTTAAAGAGGAGGTTTATGTCGGTCAGCCGCCGGGCTTTACTGATCCAATCCACAAAAACAAGGTCTATTTATAGGACAAAGCGCTGTATGGTTTACACCAGGCCCCGAGAGCTTGGTACGAGACTTTGTCTCAACACCTACTAGCCAACAGTTTCATACGTGGAAAAGTGGATGCCACTCTCTTCACTAAAGAGGTCGACGGTCATCTTCTGATAGTACAGATTTATGTGGACGATAGAATCTTTGGGTCGAAAAATGAGAATCTATGCAAAGATTTCGAACAGGTGATGAAGCAAAAATTCGAAATGTCATCAATGGGGGAGATGAAATTCTTTCTGGGTCTACAAGTTGAACAACTACCTGAGGGAATTTTCATTCACCAGACGAAGTACGTTCATGATATTCTAGAGAAATTTGGGATGTCAAGTTCTACTCCAGCTGCTACCCCACTTGCAACAAATCATGGGATTCACCCAGATCTCACCGGAGACAGGGCTGATGAAACGTTCTATCGTTCCATGATAGGTTCTTTGATGTACCTAACTGCTTCACATCCTGATATCATGTACCCAACGTGCCTCGCAGCAAGATATCATTCTAACTCGGGAGCTTCGCACATGATTATTGTGAAGAGGATATTACGCTACCTGAAAGGAACTCCTTCATTGGGGTTGTGGTATCCTAGAAAAGGTGACTTTACGCTCGAAGGGTATTCCGATTTGGATTTCGGATGCTACAAAGTCAATTCAAAATCAACGACTGCAGGATGCCAGTTCTTTGGACCTAGATTGGTTACCTGGCAGTGTAAGAAACAAACGTCTGTGGCGTTATCTACATGTGAAGCGGAGTACGTTTCTTCTAGCAGTTGCTGCTCTCAGATGCGCGACTACGGTTTGCAGTTTCTTAACACACCTCTTTTTGTTGATAATGAGGCCGCTATAAATATAACAAAGAATCCAGTACATCACGCTAAAACTAAACATATAGAAATTCGTCATCACTTTATTCGCGATTGTTTCGAGAAAAAGTTGATACGAATTGAAAAAATCCACACTGACGAACAGAAAGCTGATTTACATACCAAAGCTTTTGATAAAAATCGTTTTAAATATTTGTTAAAATTGAACGGTATGAAGCTTCTTTCGGTGTCGGATGGAATAATTGGCGTTGATGAGAGTACTGTTGCGGATGAAGATGAGAAACAATCTGCAATGGTTTGTCGATTTTTTACTTGTTTTGGTATTTAGGGGGAGTAGATGTATATAGTTTATTTTCAGAAAATACAAAAACAGTAAAAAAATGCAAAAATTCAAAAACATGATAAAATTTCAAAATCCAAAAAGAATAGAAAATTGAAAAAGAGCTTGTGTATATAGGGAAAATGATAGTACATCGGCTGGACAATTACAGTATGCTAAAGAATTGTAAAGTTTAAAATGAGTTAAACAGTCTCGCAGATGATGTGTCGATAGGTTTTCACACACTTAGTAGATTTATTCGGGATATAAACCAAAATTTCAAACTTGCGTAATTCGTGGGGAACACTACTTGGATAAATAGGTAACCCCTGAAATCTCGTTTGAAAGGTCCCATATTCTGAGATACTAGGTCTTTATACTCAATGATATCTGGGGTATTATTCCGGGACTTCTGCTGAATGGAAGTTCTGACCTAGTCCCCGAATAATACTTTCTGCAAATGCTTGAAACATAGCATCGCCCTCAGCAAGCTGATGAAACAATAAAATTGATAGTCGCTGCTGTTGTAACTAAAAGATCCTCTAAAGGGGACACACCGAAAAGTCGAAGCCGTCATCTCTCTGCGTATACGGAAGTATCGACCTGAGCTCTCACGGCCCTCGCATTTAACCCCTGACAGATATCATCTGTGGTATACTCACCTGTAAGACTGAATACTTGGGATTCTGGATACGGGAGTATATTCAAGAGGTGGGACACATGAATGAGCTAAGTTCATAAGACATCTAAATCGTATCCTGAGTAGATTGAAATTTGTGTGAGAATTTAAGATGGATCAGTATATCGACAATCGACGTGAATTGTTTAAATCTGAGTATGAAATGAAGCTTAACGGTACTAGTACTTTGTCTGAAAAGCTGATATGATTCCCTGACACGCTCACCAAAAACATGTTTGTAAATAGTTATTTTCTGCAATTTAAGTTTCTGAATTTCATTTCTTAGTTTAGAACACTTTGTTAAAATCCAAAAAGATTTTATTTCTGCTTTATTTTTTTGACAAACCAAAGTAGAGAGTTAATCGTTGGATTCTCAAAGATTGAAGCAGATGCAGGAAAAGTTCTGAGCTGAAGAATGAGGAGAGCTTACTTTGATAGAGTTTGAGTTGATAAAGAGTTAAAACAAGTTCATTAAATTGATGCTTGTTATATTTTCAGAAAAATGTTTGAAACTGTTTTACAAAATTAGTCTGTTTTGTCAAAAGATCAACCAAGGTCATTAAATTGGACTTGGTAGATTAATTGAGTAATCAGGGTCATTAACTTGGACCTGAATACTTGAGTGGATTTCTAGAACTGATAGACTGTTTGTCTGTGAGAAAAGATAGTTTGTAATGTTTGTTGTTTGAGACACAGGTTTTAGACTTCATCATTCCCACGGAAGCTAATTGTCAAAGCTTGAACCAGATCAAGACCTCAGATTCTAGCATACTAAGAGCGGGAGTCTGTGAAAGGGGGAGTCTGGATCAACAGTCAAAGGGAAGTTTGAAGATGGAGCTAGGAAGTGATTCTGAACCTGTGAAGATAGAGTTTTTATGATGAAAAGACAGAGTTGGAGATAAGACCAAGACAAAAGACTCGGAGCTGAAGACTTCGTCAACATCCAAGGGGGAGTCTGTTGGTGCATGGAATGTCTGTTGACTACATTTGTATCAAGTCTTAGGTCAAAATAGGTTAGATTGGAGCTTGAAAGTCAAAATAGGGTTTAACTTGTTAATTTCGCTTATATCTACAGGTTAGAGATGATTTCGCTTATAGGGTCTTTAGGGATTTCGCTCATATGTCATTAGGGTAGGTTTCGCTTATGTGTCACACGGGATTTCGCTCATTAGGCAACCATATGAGTGAAATCAGGCGCTCTATATAAACCCTGATGAGTGATCTCATTTGTAAATTGGAGCGAAATCTTGTCATGTGCTAGGTGACGAAACTTTGTCAAAATTGATTCAGGAAGCATCAATAAAGAAGGAAATTGAAAGAAAAGCTGTTGTTACTTTGTGTACATTGATTCCGCCTTTATACGCAAAGATAAACTACCTTAACTGACCTTTTCGAGTCATAGAACGGTCCAACATCTGTCACCGCACTTTCGCGAACCTCTCTCACTCATGTTTCCCTTTTGTTGTGAAGATCATGAGTGGTCGTGTCAATATGACTCAAGCCCAGTTGACGACTTTGATTAACGAACAAGTTGCTGCGGCACTTGCAGCCGCTCAAGCAGGAGGTATACCCTGCAGTCGCAAACTCACTCTAGGATCTTTAGATCCTACCCTCATAAACCAACTCTTGTGTTTAACCTTGTCCTGTTCTTATACACAACAGGTCAGCACGCTCAGCCACCTGTATGCACGTTCAAGACTTTTATAAACTGTCGTCCTAGTACATTCAGTGGCACTGAAGGGGCCGTTGGACTCCTCCACTGGTTCGAGAAGCTCGAATCGGTCTTCGAGATGTGTGAATGCCCTGAGGCTCGTAGGGTGAAGTATGCCACTGGTACTCTCGAAGGCATTGCGCTAACTTGGTGGAATGCGCAAGTTCAGATGCTGGGGTTGGCGGCTGCTAATGCCACCCCATGGAACGACTTCAAGGAATTGATCAAGCGGGAATACTGTACTCGTGATGACATCCAGAAGTTGGAAGTGGAGTTCTTTAATCTGAAGATGACAGGGTCAAAGATAGAGGCATATACGAAAAAGGTCAAACGAGCTGGCTATCTTGTGTCCAACTATGGTGGACCCTCCTATCAAGCGCATTGAGTTGTACCTTCAAGGCTTAGTACTAGAGATTCAAAGCCATGTGACCTCTGCTAATCTTGCTACCATCCAGGATGTTACTCGTCTTGCTCATCGTCTCACAGACTAGGCAGTGGAACAGAACAAGCTGCCTAAACGTATCAGTGCTGCTACCGCTACCACTACTTCTGCTATTCCCAGTGACAACAAGCGAAAGTGGGATGGAGACTCTAGCAAGGATTCGACTATAGTTCAGTCCCAGGCACAGCAGCGAAAGACTGATGACTACCAGAGTCCTGGTCAGCAATCTTCTGGTAGTCAGGGGCAGGGTGGATATCAAGGAAACCACCCAAAGTGTAACAGATGCAACAGATACCACAGTGGTCAGTGCAACAGGGGACGTTGTCAGAGGTGTCTCAAGATGGGTCATGAAGCTAAGGATTCCATGAGCTCACGGCCTGCAAATCAGAATCGTCAGCAGCAACAGCAAGCACCGCAAAATCAGCAATGACAACAGGGCAACAAAGGATGTTTTCAGTGTGGCGCTGAAGGTCACTTCAAGAGACACTGCCCACAGTTAAATCAAAATCAGAATCAGAACCACAACCAAGGCAACGGGAACAATAATGGGAACAACAATGGGGGAAACAATAATGACAACGGTGCTAGGGGTCGTGTGTTCGTGCTGGGTCAGGGTGAAGCAAGGAATGATCCTAACGTGGTGATGGGTAAGTTCCTTCTCGATGACTTTTATGTTACTATTTTATTTGATTCGGGTGCCGATACCAGTTATGTGTCTCTAAAAGTTAGTCAAATGCTCAAGCGCACACCAACACTTTTGAACACCAAGCATGTCGTAGAGTTAGCAAATGGTAGAAGTCTAGAGGCCACACACATACTTCAGGGTTGTAATCTTGTCCTCGCTGGTCAGACTTTCTCTATCGATCTCATTCCTATAGTTCTGGGTAGTTTCAACATTGTCATTGGGATGGATTGGTTATCCCAACAATAAGCAGAGATCCTATGCAAAGAAAAGATTGTCCGTATCCCCCATTCTGGTAAAGAACCTCTCGAAGTTCAAGGCGACAAGAGTGGTGCCGTGGTGGGCATCATCTCCTTTCTTGAGGCCCATAAGTGTTTGCGAAAGGGCCACACCGCTATTCTAGCACTTGCTACTGACACATCAACGAAAGAGAAGAGGTTAGAGGATATTCCAGTAGTGCGCGACTTTCCTCAAGTGTTTCCTGAAGATTTACCTGGGCTACCGCCTCATTGCCAGGTCGAATTCCAGATCGAGCTAGTTCCTGGAGCAGCACCCATAGCTCGTGCACCGTATCGCTTAGCCCAATCAGAATTGGAAGAACTATCTACACAACTACAAGAACTCTTGGATAAGGGTTTCATACATCCTAGCTCTTCGCCTTGGGGAGCTCCAGTGTTGTTTGTGAAGAAGAAAGACGGTACCTTCCGTATGTGCATAGATTACCATGAACTCAACAAGGTGACCGTGAAGAATCGCTATCCACTGCCACGCATTGATGATTTGTTCAACCAGCTGCATGGGCCGAGCTACTACTCAAAGATTGATCTGAGGTCAGGCTACCATCAATTGAGAGTCCGGGATGAGGACGTCTCCAAAACAGCATTCAGAACTCGCTACGGCCACTACGAGTTTCTGGTCATGCCATTCGGGTTAACAAACACACCTGCAGTCTTCATGGATCTTATGAACAGAGTATGCAAGCCCTACCTAGACAATTTTGTTATTGTCTTCATCGACGACATCCTGATCTATTCTAAGAGTCAGAAGGAACACGAGCAGCATTTACGACTCATTTTGGAACTCCTTCGAACAGAACAGCTGTACACCAAATTTTCAAAATGCGACTTCTGGCTTCGTGAAGTCCACTTTCTAGGCCATGTGGTAAACAAGGATGGGATTCATGTTGATCCATCCAAGGTAGACTCGATTAAGAACTGGCCTACACCTCGCACACCAACGGAAATTCGCCAATTCTTGGGTTTGGCAGGTTACTACAGGAGGTTTATCAAGGATTTTTCCAAGATTGCACAACCTCTCACCTCACTAACACAGAAGGGCATTACTTATCGATGGGGTAATACACAAGAATTAGCATTTGAGCACTTAAAGGATAGACTTTGCAGTGCACCTATTCTTTCATTGCCAGAGGGCACAGATGACTTTGTGGTTTATTGTGACACATCAATTCAGGGTCTTGGTTGTGTATTGATGCAACGGGATAAAGTCATTGCTTACGCCTCGCGCCAACTTAAGATTCTCGAAAGGAATTACACTACACACGATTTAGAGCTGGGAGCTGTTGTTTTCGCACTTAAGATATGGAGACATTACATGTACGGTACGAAGTGCACCATCTACACCGATCACAGGAGTCTCGAGCATATCTTCAAGCAAAAGGAATTAAACATCCGTCAACGTCGATGGGTTGAACTTTTAAAGGTTTACGAATGTGCTATAAAGTACCATCCGAGCAAAGCCAATGTGGTGGCCGACGCCCTCAGTCGAAAGGATACTACACCTAGGCGTGTACGAGCGTTGCAACTAACTATTCAATCTAGTCTTCCTACACAGATACGAGATGCTCAGGTAGAAGCATTGAAACCAGAAAACGTCAGAGCTGAAGCCTTACGCGGCTCAAGGCAACGGTTGGAACAAAAGGAAGACGGCGCCTACTATGTAACAGGACGCATCTGGGTCCCACTCTATGGCAATCTACGAGAACTTGTAATGGATGAAGCACATAAGTCTCGTTACTCGGTACACCCTGGTTCGGATAAGATGTACCACGATCTCAGAACTACGTATTGGTGGCCTAGCATGAAAGCTCACATAGCAACTTACGTCAGCAAATGTTTGACTTGTGCGAGAGTCAAGACGGAATATTAGAAACCATCAGGCCTACTCCATCAACCAAAGATACCATAATGGAAATGGGAGGAAATTTCCATGGATTTTGTTACTGGCCTGCCTAGATCTCAACGTGGGAATGATACTATTTGGGTGATCGTGGATCGACTCACTAAGTCTGCACACTTCTTGGCTATCAAGGAAACAGACAAGTTCTCTACTTTAGCAGACATTTACTTAAAGGAAGTGGTTTCAAGGCACGGGGTGCCAACCTCTATTATTTCCGATCGTGATGCACGTTTTACTTCGGAACTGTGGCAAGCAATGCACAAATCTTTTGGCTCCCGATTAGACATGAGCACAGCTTATCACCCTCAGACGGATGGGCAGTCTGAGCGTACTATTCAAACTCTAGAAGACATGCTACGTGCATGTGTAATCGATTTTGGCAACGGCTGGGGAAAACATCTCCCTTTGGTGGAGTTTTCGTATAATAACAGTTACCACACCAGCATTCAAGCCGCTCCGTTTGAGGCATTGTACGGGCGTAAATGCCGATCACCTCTTTGTTGGGCAGAGGTGGGTGATAGTCAGATCACGGGTCCAGAACTTGTAGTAGACGCAACAGAAAGAATTGCACAGATACAACAATGAATGGCGGCAGCTCGTGACCATCAGAAAAGCTACGCTGATAAGCGCAGGAAACCACTCGAGTTCCAGGTTGGAGATCGGATGCTACTCAAAGTCTCACCGTGGAAAGGTGCAGTTCGTTTTGGCAAACGAGGTAAACTTAACCCACGTTACGTTGGACCGTTCGAAATCATCGAGAAAATAGGCAAGGTGGCCTACAAACTGAACCTACCAGCAGAACTCGGTGGAGTTCACAACGTTTTTCACGTGTCAAATATGAAGAAGTGTCTGTCAGATGAGACCCTCATAGTTCCTTTGAAGGAGCTCACTATCGATGATCAGTTACGATTCGTCGAGGAACCTGTTGAAATCACGGACTGGGATGTTAAGGTCCTCAAGCACACTAGAATACCTCTTGTTCGAGTTCGTTGGAACTCCCGTCGTGGCCCAGAGTTCACCTGGGAACGAGAAGATCAAATGAAACTCAAATATCCCCAGTTGTTCGGGAACAATGCAACCACTACTGAGGCTGAAGCTACTACAGAATTTCAGGACGAAATTCCAAATCAACGGGGGGATGATGTGACACCCAGGAAACTAGTAAACTACACAACACAACTAGCCTCCTCAGTAACCACATGCTAAATTTAAGGACGAAATTCCAAATCAACGGGGGGATGATGTGACACCCCAGGAAAACCAGTAAACTACACACCACAACTAGCCTCCTCAGTAACCGCATGCTAAATTTCGGGACGAAATTTCTTTCAAGTTGGGGATAATGTGACAACTCGAGTTTCCAAGATTCCATATTCACATTAATTGCGCGTTAAATTGTTTAGTTGTTTGCTTACACGACTTGTTTACCTTGTAACTGTACACGTGTCTGATATATGTTGAGACGTTTTGTGATTGATTGCATCTATATGTTTGTTGATATAACATGTGAACTGTTTGGAAAACTTAACTGTTTAAACCCTTAATGGCTCCGACGAAACGGGGAGTGTTTCGCGATCAACAACTTTGACGAAGCAGAAGTGTTTCATCAACCACATCTCGACGAAACAAGCCGTTTCGCCGGCCCAATGATTCGTCGAGGCCCAGTAAGGGCCCAATCCGTTATGCGAATATTTATCGAGTATTCTATTCCATTCGTCACACTTTTAGCGATCTGAAACCCTAGAACTCTCCCCCCCTTATGTGTGACGGCAGTTCGTGTTCTTTAAGCCCTCGATAGCGATCTATCCATCACCCATTCTATTTCGGTTAGCAACACTTTGTTTAATTGATTCCATGATCTTTAGCTGATGGATATATGTTTACGAGTATGTTTTGATTGATGAGATGTTCTGTGGACATAGGTTTTGTTCTAGGAAATCACGATCATATGTTGAATTAATTAGGGTTTCATGAATCTTACAATTGTTGTGCATGTTAGTGATGGTTAGTATAGAATCTGATTATTATGTAGATCATAACCATCTGATAATTCTTGTGATAGAAAACCAACAGAACTGAATGATTATCAATTGTGCATATGTATTGATGGTATAGATTTTAGGGATGTTTGGCAAACTGTTATGCATAGATTACAGGCTGTGTACGTGATGATCAATGGTTTCTGCTTTGTATGATAGCTGGTTGTTCATTGTTAGGGTGTATCGGCTGTTGTTGAGAATTAGGGTTTTCTGTATGTAACTGTTATGCGAAACTGACATCTTTGGACGAAACGCATATCTTGACGAAAGTGGCACGACGAAACATAGGGTGTTTCACCGAGGGTGTTCACGATGAAACATGGGGTGTTTCGTCGAGGGTAATCAAGACGAAACAAAGGTGTTTCGTCGAAGGGGATTCACAACGAAATAGGGGTGTTTCGTCGAGTGGGTAAATTGCACAGTGAACTCAGTTAAGTCTGTTAGGGGTTAACTGCGTTAGTTAACTGTTGTTAAATGATAGGCATGACTTGCATGAGCTTGAATACGTGCTTTGTGTTATTTGGTGATCACTGAGTCAATACCCACTGTGATTGTACTTATATGTGAACTTCGTGTATATAAACTGATTACGTACACGTGCATACCTTAGGCCCGAACTGATTAGTTGGAACCAAGTAGTTAACCAAACCGAGCAAACCAAGGTGAGTTCACACTCTTTCCAAGGCATGGGATTCCTGGTGGGTTGGGAATAGGATTTGTATGACTACCCGTACTTTCATCACTACTAGACTACATAACACCGTCCTCGGTTTGGGAAGGACGCCAGTGCGAAAACCTACGTAAAACCTACGTACTGTTGTCCTCGGGTTGGGAAGGACACCAGTATTAGAACCTACGTAAAGCCGACGTACTAATGTCCTCGGTTTGGGAAGGACACCAGCGCTAAACCTACATACTGTCCTCGGTTAGGGAAGGACACTTACGTAAAACCTACGTAAACTCATACTTACCATTGTTCTCGGATTGGGAAGGACACCTATAGTTACAACTAGTCTAGTACCTACAACATGGGAAGCCCCCACTTATTACTATAAAGATTTGGGAACTAGGGTACTGGGTAAACGCATGGTTATGAAACGAACATACTGTTTCTGAAACGAACTCATTAACTGAGCAATCAACTGTGAACTCGCTCAACTTTGTTGTTGACTCTCTGTTACATGCCTTGCAGGTCGATAGGTATTCATGGAGCTTGCACAGGGAGGCGCGGTCGTTGTGGGACATGGACAATGGATGCCATGTTAAAAACATTATGACATTTTGAATTTGTTACTTATGTTTGGGTTTTCACAATTATGCTTCCGCTAAACACTTAACTATGTTTTGTTTTGAACACCTTTTATATTGATGGGTTGAACTTTATTTAATATTTGCAATGTTCAATATGATTGGTGGCTTGATCCTGGTCAGTCACGCCTCCATGCGGTGATACTCCGCGTGTGGATTTTGGGGGTGTGACAAAAAATCGGACCGTCTTCCGATTCTGAGTCATCAGAATTATCAAACGTTGGAGCTGGTTCCTCTGGTGTTTCGTGTGTCGTTCCACTTGGACCGGCCTCGTGATCGTTTGTACCACTTGTAGGGTCGTTTGCACCCACGTCGGACTGAGAAACTACCAATGGTCTTGGCACCTGATCTTGTGACATAGATTGTTGATGTTGGTATAAGTAAGCTAGTTCCTCTTCACTTGGCTCACTCGGCAGTTGGAAAGACTCCCAGAGTTTGTCGTAGTCAAACAACAATCTTTGTCCGGGAAGTTGAGGTGGAGGTGTAAACCTCTGACAATCAACATGCTGAACCTGAATTATCTTCCCCAGGCATGAAGAGGAATTGCAATAGGATGGAGAGAATGATGTTAGGGTTTCCGCGATGATGTTAGAATGAATAAAAAATGGAGTTTTTAGCGAACTCGCATAACCTACAAAGAAACCCTCATTGCTTTTAGCACCAAACTTACCATCTGGATCAATGAAAGTACAAGGCGATCCAAACGGTTCTAAAAACTTCAAATTTGGTTTGTAACGATGAAGAAGTTCAAAATAGGTTTTCTTGTATTTCTTCACTGTGAGAACGCGATTCAGTGTATAACACGCTGCTGCAACTGCTTCACTCCAGAAAATTATTGGCAACTTGGAATCGGCAAGCATAGTTCGAGTTGTTTCAATTAAGGTGTGATTCTTTCGTTCAGCTACACCATTTTGCTGTGGAGTGTATGGTGCACTGAATTCATGAAGAATTCCTTTCTCATTACAAAACTCGAGAATGCGATTGTTTTTAAACTCCGTTCCATTGTCACTCTGGATTCTTCTGATCGGCACTTTGTACAGCGTTTCCATCTTCTTGAATAGAACCATCAACGGATTAAAAGTTTGATCTTTACTTTCCATACACACCACCCACGAAAACCTTGTGAAGTCGTCAGTGACCACAAGACAGTACAAGTCTCCGCTTAAACTTTTTACATTGACTGGTCCGAACAGGTCCACGTGGAGCCTTTCGAGCGGAACTCTGATTGAATTCAACAACTTCCGTGGGTGTGTCTTCTTTGTTTGTTTTCCCTTCTTGCACTCTACACAATCATCATTTAAATGAAAGTTTTTCAGATTTACACCTTCTATAAGATCATTGTGCACAAGAAAATTCATTTTTCTGACATGAATGTGGCCCATCTTTCGATGCCACATTCTTGACTCTTTTTCAGTCGCTTTCGTTTTTGTCACAAAACATTGTTTCTTATGATCTGTTGTTGTTGCGACACTCATATCGAGAACATATAAATCATTTTCTCGTGGAGCTCGCATCAACACCATGTCCTCAGGAATTTTAAAACTAGGTTTTATGATTAAACATTCATTTTTTTTTGTAAAGTGTACTGTAAAAGACTTGTCACAGATCTGTGAGATGCTCAACAGATTGTTTTCAAGTTCGATGATATAGTTCACTTTGTCAAACGTTACGACTCCATTTGTTAGAGTTCCTTCACCAACTATCCTGTCACCCTGATTCCCTGCAAATCCAACATATCCACCGTTAATTGATTTAACATCGTAGAGTAAAGCCAGAATTCCCGTCATATGTCTTGAAGCTCCGCTATCCATGATCCACTTCGAGATTATTGACCTCGGAAGCCCCTGCATATATCAAAGAAATTCATTCAAACAATGAAGCCCATGATTTCTTTACCTTTGGAACACTACCAAACACAAGATCACATGTCACATCAACTTTCGGAATGTTAAAGATGACGTTCGGAATGTTAAAGTCTGAACAATGTGAAGAAGTTAAGGTTGCTGATTAGGTGGTTGAAGTTGAAAAGATAGTTGAAGTTGAAAAGATAGTCGAAGTTGAAAAAATTGTTGAGATCACGAAACCTTGTCTAAAATATTTGGAACCTTGCAAACAGTGTGAAGAGAAAGATGAGAAGTTTATTGAGCTTGAAAAGATGATAGAAAAATTATTGTTCGATGTCAAGTATGTGAAAGAATCGTATGATGTGTTGAACAGAACGGTGAATAGTTTGTAAAAGACAAACTCAGAAAAAGAAGATGCCTTAACATGATGAATGCAGTGATGATGTCTAAGCAGAAGGCTATCAATCACTATATGAAGAATGTGCAAAGTTGAAGCAGGAGTTGGAGACAGAAAACATAGAAAATGAAAGAATCAGAAGATTGTTGCAAAGTTATTCAAGTTATGGTTATTTGATTGACAGAATTTATCCAACCGTTGCAGGTTTTGAAGCATTTCAAGATAAGAAGACCGAAGAGAAGGATACTGGTAAGAAACAAAGTGCAAATTATAACAAGTGTCAGCCTCCGATCTGGGAAAGTTATTCTCCCAGAAAACCAAATGAGGAGCAAGTCAAAAAGGCAGTCAATATAAAATTTAAGTCTGAAACGACTGATGAATTACCAGAAAACATTGACATCACGTTCACATCGTCTGACACCGATCATGAGTCTGAGTTAATAATGAAAGTGGTCGATCAGGTGTTGGATAAAGATGAGGAGTCAGAGTTAAAGTCCGAATCCGAGAGTTCGAGTTCATCATCAGTTGACAATCCAAAATCATCGGTCAAAAGGGTTTACAATAAAGAATTTTTGTTATCAAAATCTAATTTGAATGACGAACCAATCAAAGTGGCATATACTTTGAATGATTCTGAAAAATTATATTCTGATGAAGAATTTCCAATAAGAAGTGTTCAAATTGAAAAGATCAAAAAGGTTTTCAAATTAACAGAAATTATTATTTCTGAAATAAAAGATGTAAATCTTAATGAAAAACCTAAAAAGTACACTTCAAGAGTTCAACAAAGATTGAACAAGAAAAAAGGTTACAGTTCTGGTTCTGGTTTTCAAAAGAAGCCAAACCATAAACAGTAATTTCAAAAAGAAAGGTTTAGGTTTTACTTCACCCGAAAATCATAAAAATGAGAAAATTTCTAAAACAAAAACAGTATTTGTTTCAGGGTCTAGTTCTGAAGAAGAAAATAAAAGCTCATTCTGGAAGCAGTCAAACAAAGCATTTCTTGCAGAAAAACAGAAGAATGAGAAGAATGGAGTTCCTCAGAGAAAGGAGACAAGAACCTGTTATAGATGTCAAGAATTTGGTCATATCGCCTGGAATTGTCCAAAGGCAACCAAAACAAAACAGGGAGTCTCTTATAAACTCAAAGAAAAAAGTTGTTGACAAAACTGAACCACCAATTGAAAAATTCAAAGTGTTTAAAAATTCAAAATATGAAGTTGGTGAATGTTCAAGAAGGTTTTAGAAGAGAAAAGTGAATCTTAACAACCAAATATGGGTTGTTAAGAAATCAGATGTGAAATCTGGCAATGAATCTGACTCGTCAAAGTCAGAGGAGCCACAAGTTGAGGTTAAAAGTGATAATTCAGTTCCGCCAATGGATGATATCAACTTTCCACCATTGCGGGCTGAAAATTTAAAATCAAAAGTTGGTAAAGTGGAGATTTCGAATCAATTCTATTCTGAAAAGAAAGAATTTGATGTCGAAAAGGCTTTTAATGGAAAAGTGAAACATATATTTGGGAAAATGGTCGAGGGTAAGGCCAAAGGGGTGAAAGATTTTTATGAATAAAAAAGAAGTGTTCAAACCCCGGGAGAAACTGAAAAGGTCACACCCAAAGCTAGTCAGGCTTGGGTGTCTGTTTTCCATATGTAAAAATCCTGACTTGCCAGAGCTCCCAAGTTGGTAATCGTGGAGCAGGAATCGGCATCTTTCTCAAAACTAAAAAAAAAATTGTCATATTTTGTTTTACAAGTGGTAATGTTGATAAGTTCCTGCAAGTGAACCTTCAAGTGGTTAATCAAGGTCATTAAGTTGAACTTGATGTAACTCTCATATAAGTGGTTGAAAGAGCAAAGTGATGAATTAAACCCCGATATTACAAGTGAAATCAACAAAAAAATTTTTTTCCGAAAAAAACCATTTTGATTAAAACAAACTTAAGTGTTTTGAAATCATAATGGGAAAATATTTATTGTCAGGGCGAGTTCTGATTGTTTAAGCCAAGTGGATGGAGATTTGAAGCAATTCAAAATATGTTTGTCACTTTATTTGTACAATTTATTTTCAAATTTTCCTTGAAAATCAAAAATTGAAACATATTTTTGATTTTAGGGGGAGTAAAAATTTTAGAAATTTCAAAAATTTGAAAAATTCAAAAACATGATTGTTATGGGTAAAATTCTAAGCCCATATCGTGGGAAATATCTTGAGTTGTATCTTGGTTGTATGATATATGCTCATATCCGGGATGCTCATTCAGGATATTGGTAACATCCTGAATGGTATCCTCAGGATTACTAACGGGTTGTGTGCAGGAGAACGCGTCCAGGTACCCAACGTTCATGAAGACCCTTTCTCCGGGAGACTCGGTCCAAGTCGTTCAAATGAAGACGTTGAAGCCGCATTACTCGGTCTACAACGTTAACAATGGAATATTCGGAAGCATCCCATATTTATAGGAATTTTAGTTTGTATCTCACTACTATTAATAGGTGGGTATATCAGATCGAATAGGACATCAGATCGAATAGGACATCACAGCTACACTCACTACACTCTCACACTTGTTCTCTCGCAATTTTTTACTTTCACACAAAGCGTTGTAACACTTAGCGATCTGGTCAATATCCTGCACTGTATCCTGAAGTTTGAAGCAATAAGAAGAACTAGGCAGCTGCGATTGTCAGCTCATGAGGTTTTATGCCGGCGATCTAGATTGATCAAGGGCTTTCCTCGTACATCTCGTGTCATTTCCTTTACTTTTTGCTCATAGTTTGATCGTAGATACAGCTCAATATCCTGAGCCGTATCCTGAAAACTGTTTTTACAAACTGTTAGGATCTGAGTTTGGATTGATTGTGATTTGTGTTTGAATTTAGATGAACAAATGAAAGAGTAGTGCAGCGGAATTTAATGGAACCAAACTTTTCACAATCAAACAGAAGAAATGCTATCAATCATACATTTTCTAACACTGAATCAAATGATTAAATTTATTTTTAAACTCTGATTACAATGTGTGTATGATATGCAAACTCCCCCCCAGCCTGAGCTCAGTGTTTGTTCGTGCAGAAAGAAGATGGTGAATGAGCTAAACAGAACAGTACAGAGTACTGTTCTATTTATAGGCACTTGCAAACCACTAAGCATCAAAGCTGACGTCACCATGAAAGTGACATCTAACCTCCTAACAAACTCTAACCTCTGATCTATACAAACACTGCTATGCTAACAACTGATATTACATTTCAATGCACAAACTAAACATAAACTACTGCTGCATCCTTCCACTGCTGTGAACCCAGCAGTACTTGTCATGATCAGCAGTGCTTGAACCAAGGCAGTAGATCGAGCAGCAGAGCTTTAGTTCTTCTATCAGACTTTGTCTTGGTCAACAGTTGTAGGTCAGCAGATTGCATGATCAGCAGATAGGAGGTCAGCAGATGATGAAACCACTTTCAAGGGGAGAGACTTGCAACCAAACATCTGCTTATTCTGAATCTACTGCTGTGATCCAGTTTTGGCTTTTATTATCTGTTCCTTTGGTAGGGTTCAATCCCAACAATCTCTCCCTGGAACAGATAATGCCAAAACTCTCCATTATTGTAGATTTTTATTGCCTCAACAACAGTTTCCTTGTTTGCCCTTTGAATTGTAGTTTAAAGGTTAAGGCATCTGTATCATCTTCATCCCTGCTAAGTGGAAGATCAAGGAGATCCTGCAAATCTTCAAGTCTCAGGCCAAGAGCTTGTTCCCTTGTAAATTTCTTCACTTCGCCATCTGCCCTGACCATAGTCAATACGTGGTTCTGTTTATCAGTTTTCCACTCTTGTATTTTTAGGCGAGATGGGTTTCTTGGGAGATTTTTATTTGTTGAGGAGTTTGGTGATGCTGGCCTATTCATTACTGGCTGAGCAGTATTTGCAGAGTTTTCCAGTTCAGATTCTTCTTTCAACATTAACAGCAGGCCCTTTTTCACAACGGCATTTCCAGTAAGAATCTCTTGAACTGTTTCAGAACCTAACTGGCTTTGTCTCCTTCTTTTGTAGATGGCAGTACCAGCAGGAGCAGTGGTTCTTTTGAGATGTGGCTTTGATGATCCTTTCGAAACCTATGCTTTGGAGTAGTCAGGCTTTTGTGGAGCTTTTGGATCTTTCTTCCTTAGCTCTTCCAAACCTTTGTAGGTGTCCCTGACCCTCGCTTCTCCCCACTTAGACACGGAGTTCTTTGACCCATAATCAGCAATTATCAGCTCCTCTTTCATTCTCTTCAGCTCTAAAGCTTTATCAGCTTCAACCTTTTTGAATTTTTCTGGGGGAGTCTGCTCGACCTTATTCTTGATCATTTCATGAATCCTGGCTACTTCCTCTTCAAGCTCAGGAATGGTCCAGTTTCTGAACATGTGTTTCTCCCTCTTGTATGTCTTGTAGGTCATTATATTTCAATGTAGTCTTTTCTCAAGGTCTCATCTGCCCTTTCAGAGATTTGCTGACATACAATTTTTGCAAATTGTTCCAAAGCTTTGACCTGTGTAAGTAGAAACTGATAGTTTTGTTGATACTCTCTATCAGATTTCCCTTGTTTGTTTTTGATTGAGATATCCTTTGCTTGCTTGGCCTTGATTTTCAAGTATTCTTCAATATTAGTTGGCCTGGGATATCCTTCAATCGATGGCAAGCTCCTTTTGGCAGGGTCATCCTCATAGTAGAAAGACTTAATTTCATCTCTGACTGTCACAAGTTCAAGAGGAAATTGAACACCTACAGGAGGTAAGGGTTTGTACAATTAAGCTGAAGAGAGAGGAATGGGTTTTGAAGTTGTGACAAGTGTTTGGGATTTTGAAGCTTTTGGTGGTGGTGATGGAGAATCATCATCTGATATAACAACCCTTCTCCTTTTTACTTTAGGGAAAGCAGATGATGTTTTGGGTGGATCAGTGGTTTGTGTCTGACTAACAGCTGTTGAAACAACTGGTGTTTCAACCACTGTTGTCATTACAACAGATGTTTTGACATCTACTGTCTTCTGCGTTAGGGCAGGAACTGATGGTGGTGATAAAGCAGTGGTAGTGGTGTGTGTTGAAGTGGTGTGTGTTTAAGTGGGAGCAGTTGTTGTAACAACTGTTTGGGTGGAGGTTTGATGTTGGTGGCTTTTGGACAGTGGTTTTGGAGTGTGCTTTTGAAGGCTGGATGGTGTGGATTTGGGTTTCCTTACTTTTCTTGTAAGATTTCTTTTTGGAATCGGATTTTGATCATCCTTTTCACCAGAACAACCCTGCGCATTCAGCTTTATGAAAGCTCTTTTCTCCTCATTCCACCTTGCTAGATCCTTTGCCGCTCTATCCTTTTTTACACTTATGACAGCATCATCAAGTGCATTTTTGGTAACATCAACCTTTTTACTACCATCTGGCAAAGGAATATCTCTAAGCATTGCATCCTTTTCTGTGTCAAGGCATAGCCCATTATCAATCCCCTTCTTTACCCACTCCTTCATTTTCTCCCCCTTTTTGGCATTATCTGAAGGGAGGTCATCAATATAAAGTACAGTCGGAGGAGCAGTGCCAGTGGTTTTCAGCAATTGGGCCTTAAGAGCCTTGATGTCATCGTTTGTATCCCTGAACCTAGACTCCGTTGCCTTTTTGAGCTCTTGAACATGTTTGGCATGTTGGTGCTCGGCCAACTGAAATTGTTGATGGAGAAAAGGTTGAAAGAGGTTCCAGAGCTCATTTGTAACATCTGCTGGTGGTGGAGCAGGTGTTTGAGATGGAACAACAGTGGATGGTACCTTTTGAATTGTTAACAACTGTTGCAGCATTTCTTTAATTTCTGCAACAGATGTATCCAATTTTTCAACACGTTCCGTCAATTCTTGGTACTTTAAACCATCACTCAATTTAATGGGATCATCTGATTTCCCACTAGCAGTGGCTTTATCAGAAGTTGAAGTAGGGAGTGTACTCCAAACATTAACAACTAATGCCCCTTTTTCTTGGTACTGGGGGTCTTCTTCTTTCAACACTTGATAATCTTTTGATGTTACTAGTGGTTAGTACAAACTCACTGGCAGATAACAGAGGTGTTATAGAAGGAATTGCCTCCAAGGAAGTCTTATTAATGTAACCACTGTCCAAGTGTATACCTGTAGGTTCAACACTTGTAGTGGCTGCTTCGCTTGGAATACCACCAAGAGTTACGTGTAACTCAAGGGGTGTAACCTCCTCAGGTTGTGTTGGTGGGTTAGCAAAGATTGATACATCAAGCCTAGTCTCTTGTTAAGGTATTTTCTCATGAACAGGTGATTGAGAAGGACTGGTTTGTGCTAGATTCAAATCAATTGCATCCAACAGCAGTTTGGTGTTTGGTGGAATTGGGGATGTGAAGGTAGGTTTAGAAAGCGGAATTTCCGCAGGTATTGGGCTATGGAGGATGGAAACGAGTGCTTCCAGAGCCTCATGATGTGGTGACCCTGTGTGTACAACATGTTCTTTTTGTGAAGAGACAGGAGGAGTTTCAGGTATAGGTTGAGATATTTCTACCAACTGCTGTGAGGAAGTAGCAGCAGTGGTTTGTGGTGATATTTGTGCAATCACAGGCAGGTGCTCTGGTATCTCATCCTCCAGAGTTGCCTTTTTGATGGGTTTGGGGGATTTTTTATTTTTCTTTTTCTGTGGTTTTTTGGTGATTTTAGGTGTGGGTTTCAAGACAGTTGTTTGGCTGCCTTGATCACCTTGAGTAGTGGGCTCAGCAACAGATACCTGAGGAGCAGTGTTTGCTGCTAAAGTCTGCTCAGGCACCTTTGCTCGTGTTTTACAAGGTGTTGACATTCTTGAAAATGTTTCAGCAGTTAAGCTGTTCATTTGAAAAGAGTCACCTTGGTTTATTACCGCAATATCATTCTTACTGAACTTTTTTCTCAAAATAATAACATAAAAATCTTAGGAACAGTAAAAATGATTTTGTTTCAACATTTTTAACCAAATCATTGAAAATTGCCTTGGAGTAGTTAAGATTTTCTCCTTGTAAAATAGCATACCCCAAGTTTTGAATTTTCAATGGTATTTCATTAAAGGAGGTGGTTTTGTTTGAAACACACATGAGAAGGGTATGAAATAAAAATCTGGTTGCAGAAGGGAAGAAACCTTTTTCTAAGGTATCCCTCTTCATCATTGTGTCTGCATACCCTCTCTCAATGAAGTCAATTTTTAACTCGTTTTTAGGAAAAGAGTCTTTACCTTGCAGATCATCGAGTTGAAAGACTTCAGATATGGATTGCGATGTTATTTGGACTGCTTTCTTCTGCAGAGTGGAGTTAATGGCTATGACATCTTTTCCTTGTTTTTCAAGGATGCAGTTTTTCCAAAACTCTATCTGAGTTTGCAGGTAAATTGGTGCATCAGCGGTCAACAAAGTTTTGTACTTTGAAGCGTTGATAATGTCGAGGATGGAGTCAAATGTATCGATGTTGCCGGGTTTTGTGAGAAGACCCAGTAGATTGTGAGATGGTTTGTGTGGGATATCGGTGAAGGTAGCCTTTTGAGAAGCCCCTTTTGAAGCGGATGATTTCGATGTTGTCATTTTGAAGATGAGGATCGAAGATGAGATTGTGGAGAGATTTGAAGAAATGTGATGAAAACTGCTTTGAGAAGAGAATTTTTGAGAATTCAATTCGACAGTGAAACCCTGTTTGGGTGTTGAAAGGGGGGTTTTATAGAGGAAGAGTGAATGCTGACGTGGCAGCAGTACAAAAGGTCTGACCACTAAGTATTGTCCGCATGCCATCCCCTGGTGAAGTGAAGGATAGTACTTTTGAACAGTACTTTTTGTGAAAACAACTGGTGAAAGAAGTAGTTACAATGGAAATGGAAGACAGTGGATGCTTTTCACTATCAGTAGATAGCTCAGCAGTGGCTACAACACTGATTATGATCATCAATGGTTATCAAGAAAAATGAGAACAGGGGATGAATTTCAGCAGTGGACAGACTTTTGTAGCAGCACAGACTTTTGAACCCAACAGTGGTTATGGTAGACTTTTAGGATTTTAATGAAAAATTCATTTTTAGCTATTTTTAAGGATGGATTTTTGTTTTTTTTGAAAACATTTTAATCCTTTTATTCATAGAAAAACAGGATTTTGCCTGTTATTCCATGTTGAGCATACCAATCCTAGAGATCAAGCTTTCAAAGGTAGATGTGTCTAATGCTTTGGTTAGCACATCTGCCAGCTGATCCTTAGTTGGAACATGATGCAGAGAAATCAAACCTTTTTCATAGCAATCCCTCACAAAGTGATGTCTGATGTCGATATGTTTGGTGGTTGAATGGGAAACTGAATTTTTGATGATATTTTCTGCTGCCTGGCTGTCCAACATGAGTGGTGTCTTTAAGGCAGTGATACCAAAATCCAGTAACTGATTTTGAAGCCAGAGCGGTTGGGTTGTACAGCTTGCAGCAGCTATGTATTCTGCCTCAACAGTGGATGTGGAAACAGCTGCTTGCTTTTTGCTTTGCCAAGACACTAAGCAATTGCCTAGGAATTGGCACCCTCCTGAAGTGGACTTACTTGTTTTATCACATCCAGCAAAGTCACTATCTGAAAAACCTGAAAGCTCAATTTTACCATCAGCTGGATACCAGATACCAAGTGTGGGAGCACCTTTGAGGTATCTGAATATCCTTTTTACAGCAATAAGGTTTGACTTTCTAGATGATGATTGGGATCTTGCACAGACACATGTTTCAAACATGATATCTGGTCTAGATGCAGTTAGGTACAATAAAGACCCAATCATGCTTCTATATAAGGTCTGATCAACCAAATCATCCTTTTCTTCAGACATGACCAATTTATTGGTTGCAATGGGTGTACTACATGGCTTACAATCATCCATATCAAATTTCTTTAAAAGCTCTTTGGCATATTTGCCTTGATGAATGAAAGTTCCATTGTGCAGCTGCCTTACTTGGAGACCAAGAAAGCACTGGAGTTCACCCATTGCACTCATTTCAAACTCAGCTGTCATGAGTTGCCTGAACTCTTCACACATTTTATTGCATGTGCTTCCAAAAATGGTGTCATCCACATAAATCTGGACAATCATCAAATCCTTTCCTCTCCATTTTAAAAACAGTGTTTTATCAATCTTGCCTCTGGTGAAACCAATGGAAAGTAAATAGGTGGAAAGAGTTTCATACCAGGCTCTGGGTGCTTGTTTCAAGCCATACAAAGCTTTGTTTAGCTTGTAGACATGATCTGGATAAAATGGATCCTCAAAACCTGGAGGTTGATAGACATATACCTCTTCTTGAATCTTACCATAGAGGAATGCACATATTATATCCATTTGGTACACCTTGATGTTGTGGTTGACAGTAAAGGCCATGAAGAGTCTAATTGCTTCAAGTCTTGCAACAGGAGCAAATGTTTCAGCATAATCAATTCCCTCTTCTTGTCTGTAGCCTTGAACCACAAGCCTGGCTTTATTCTTGACAACAATGCCCCTTTCATCAGTTTTCTTTTTGAAGACCCACTTTGTGCCAATGGGACTTACATTCTCTGGCAGTGGTACAAGCTCTCATACTTGTTGTCTTCTGAACTGTTGGAGCTCTTCTTGCATGGCTTCTACCCAGCTGTTGTCTTTCAGTGCCTCTTGGTACTTGACTGGCTGATGGAGTTATAGAAAGCCAGCAAAAAGACAAATGTTTTGGGATTGCCTTCTTGTAAGCACCCCTTCGTTGATGTTGCCAATGATTTGATCTGGTGGATGAGATTTCAAGAAGATTAGCTCTCCTTGGTAGGGAATGATGGCATTTTGTGGTGAAGGCTGCAGATGTGTATCATCTAAGCTAACCACTGCTGGTGACTTTGATGGCCCAGAAGTGGCTTCAAAGGGTGGAGGCATTGGAGGTAAAGGTGTGAACACCTGCTGACTTTGAGCCACTGTTTGAGGACTTTTGTCAGCAGTGTTTGATGAGGTAGGAGCAGTGGTTAAGGGGCTACTTTGGTCAACAATTGTTGAGGTAGCAGTGGTTGAGCTTTGACAACTGTTTTGAACAACTGATGCTCCCCCTTTTGAAGCAGACTTTTGAGGAATGATGATTTCATATCCATAGTCTGGTGATGAATCCTCTGATGGACCTGTAGTGTTAGTCTTGACAGCAGTATTTTCAAAAGTGAATTTTTCAAGATCAAACAATTCTGCAGGATTTGCAGGGATTTTCAGTGATGAAAGTTCATTGAACTTTACATTCAAGGTCTCTTCCACTGCTTTGGTCCGTGTATTAAACACTTTGTAGGCCTTAGCAGTGGATAAGTATCCCAAGTGATATCCCATATCGATTTTGGCTGCAAATTTTGAGATAGAATCTTTTAAGTTCAAAATGAAGCATGGGCAACCAAAAACTTTGAAATATGAGATTAATGGCTTTATTTTATACAGAATTTCATAAGGAGTCTTTTTGTGCTTGGAGTTGATTAAAACTCTGTTTTGGACATAGCAAGCAGTGTTTACTGCCTCTGCCCAAAAAGTTAATGGCAAACCTGAATCTGCAAGCATGGTTCTGGCAGCCTCAATCAATGTTCTGTTCTTTCTTTCAACAATTCCATTTTGCTCTGGTGTTTTAGGAATGCTGTACTGCCTTACAATCCCTTTCTTCACATAGAAAGCATCCAACTCCTTATTTTTGAATTCTGTGCCATTGTCACTCCTGAAGACTTTTACTGGAAGGTCAAATTGCTTTTTAACCTGTGTAACAAAGTCTTGCAAAATGCCTGCAGTCTCATCTATCTTTAGAGTGTAAAAAGAAGGTCCATGTAAACCTAGAGAAGTCATCAACAATAACCAAACAATATCTTTTCTTTTTGACACTCATGACTTGCACTGGGCCAAACAAATCCATGTGCAGCATTTGCAAACACTGGGTTGTTTTGGACTCTTCAATGTACTTAAAAGAGCTCTTGTGCTGTTTTCCTTTTAAACAGGAAACACAGTGTTCAGGACATGAAAACATTTTTTGTGGTAAGCCTCTTACTAAGCCATTTTTTGAAATTTCATTGATTGTTTTGAGATTTGTGTGCCCCAGTAACTCTGTCTCTTTGTTAGAGGCAGCTGAGAACAGACAGGCATCAGCTCTGGGACACTCTCTTGACAAGTCAACAATATAAACATTGCCACTTCTTTGAGCAACAAGTTTTGTTGAGCCTTTCTTGATTATTGCTTTAATCTTACTAACCATTTCTGGTCCGACAATCCTACAACAATCCTTTGTGAAGAATGATCCAAACCCTTTATCACTCTTTTGAGACACACTCAGGAGGTTGAATTTCATATTATCAATAAAATTGACATTTTCAAATTTTACATTTCCAGACTTTACAGTACCAGACCCCAGAACTTTTCCCTTACTATTATTACCAAAGGATATATCACCCCCTCCATGAATTTTGAAATCTTGAAGAAGGGCTTTACATCCTGTCATGTGCCTGGAGCCTCCACAATCTACATACCAAAGACTATCTAAGCATGCAGAAGCTCCCTGCACATGAAGTAAAGGATTAGTTCAAAAAGGTTTCCAAAGCCAACAGGGCTTTGGATGGGGTCTCAACAGTGTCTGGGATGGAGGCAGATGCATGGACAGTGGTTAGCTCAGGGGTTTGTACATTTTTGGGAATGTATTTCTCTAACCACTGTTGGGGGTCTTGACCTATCATCTGTTGATAACCAAAAGGATGCCTGTTCACTTTTGGTTTAGAGGGCTTTTTGTAAGTCTCATAAACGTGTGGAATCCTTTGGTATGATGCTTTTTCCTTGCCTTTTCTGAATTGATTGGCTGGAGGTGCATCTGTCACCTGTACATCCCTTTGAACAGATGTTTGGTTCAGCTGTTTTGTGACAGCAGTTTGGACAGGGATGAACAGTGGTTGTTTCTTGGTGAACTTAACAGATGATGCTGATGAACTTAAGGATGTTTTTGCAGTGTACTCTTTCTTCTTTTCATCAAAGTTTTTGAGATACACACATTCCTTAGTTTTGTGGTTATTTTTACCACAGATGGTGCAGTTTTGTGGTTATTTTTACCACAGCAGGTGAAATGTTGCTTGTTTTGTTTATATCATATGCTTTTAGATGAAAACAATCTTTTGTTAGATGATTCTTCTTTTCACAGAATTCACAAAACAAGTTTTTGATCTTTTCTCTTTTCTTTCTTTTCTCAGATTCCTTTGCAACAGACTTTTGAACCTCTGTTGGGATATCTTTGATAGGAATGACTCTTGCTTTTGGAGCTTTTACACCATCAGTGGTTGTGAAATCCATTGGTTTGAAATTTTCAAGGATATCACACTCATCAGACCATGTGGGTTTAAATTGGTATTTCTCAATTTCCTCAAAAGTTGAGGATCCCACAGATCTTTCCAAAGTAATTTTGTTACCAAGTTTGTCGGTTATTTTAACCTCTTGGCCATTTTTGTTGGTTGGTATGATTTCAGAAGAAACAGCTTGCATTGCAGCAGTGCTTGCAATGTCATCATATTTTCTATGACCTATACCAAACTTGACATTGCTTTTAAGCTGTTTCTCAAGCATAACCTCATACCCTTTGCAAGACTCCACCCACCTTTCACAGGTGATCTGGGAAGACTCTAACTCCTTTTTGCAAACTTGGTATTTTTCTACCACAGTTTGGAGTTGAGTTTTGGTTATGCTTTGTTCTTCTTTCAAATTGCTGATCTCTTTATCTTTTTCAGCCAATTTGTTTCTAAGTTCTTTCAATGACTTTTCAAATTTGACCTCATCAGACAAGATTTTATCTCTAAGGTTTTCATTCACCTCTTTAATGTTAGCAAATGCAATAATACAGTTGTCTGAACACAGTTTTTCAAGAACTTGAGGTGATACCTTAGCAGCAGCCATCATGACACAATCACATTGATGATTATCTTCTTCATCAGCTCTCTCTTCTTCATCACCAGCTTTCTTCGACTCTTCTTCCTCTTTGTCTTCTTTGGACCAAGGGTTGGTCAGTGGTTCAATCAGGGTTTCTGAATTTTCTTCCAGCAGTAGTTCACCAGCAACTGCAGTAACCACTGCTTCAGCAACTTCATCCACTGTTTTAGTACTTAGCTGTTCACCTTCAGCTTCATCCCCTTCTGGTATTGACTCTAATGCCATCAAACAAAATTCATCATTAAAAGCATCATTAGAAGCATATAGAGCAAAATTTTCATCACCAAGCTCTTCAGGCATGCTGCTCCAATCAACAAAGCCTTGTGTGAAAAAGCTTTGCTGATCTGGTTGTGTCACAGTTGGAGCAGCTGTTTGAGGTGCAGCAGGTTGCACTTGTGCCTGAGGGACAGGGGCTTGAACATACTGAATTTGTGGAACAGTGGTTTGAACATAATGCACCGGCACAGGGGTTGCAGCATAATGAGCAGTGTTAACATGTGCTGCAGGGGCATATTGGGTATACTGCATAGTGTTTTGTTGTTGTGGTCTAGGATTTGTGCTAGGGTGAGTTATTATGGGACCAGTAGTTTGACTCCTACATTCTCTAGCAAAGTGACCTAGCCTACTACACTTGTAACACTTGATTTTCGATTTATCCAACCCCACCCTCAAATTTCCATGAAGCCCTGGAAATTTTCTTCCTGTTCTTTTGTAGAACTTGCTTGTTCTTACACTAAGCAAGGCCAACTGATGCAAGATGTCCATCTCCTCTAAGTCAGTGGGATCAAAATGTTGCAAATCATTCATCTCAAAACACAAATTATCTGACATCTGGTTTTCAGTATTTGTTGTGAAAGCATAATTTGTAGAGTGAGAATCAGAGTTGACGAAGTTACCCCCAGCTGTTATGTCAATAAAATGATCATAACTCTGATCCTTACTACTACTGCCAGATTCTTCCTGACCAAACAGAGCTGTGCAGCCGAATGAATAGTCAACAGCAACTTTACCAGACTCTTGCAACCTCTTTTTTTGGTTCAACTCCCTTTCATAGGTCAGGAGTCTACCATGGAGTTGAGTCAGGGTCAGATCTTTGAATTCAGCTGAATTCCTGGTGACAAAAACAATTGTGTCCCATTTTTCTGGCAATGATCTAAGGAACCTGCTATTTTGGGTTGCATTTGGAAATGTAACCTTAACAAGCCTTAACTCACTGATGAGACAACTGAAACGTTCAAATTGTTGGGTTAGTGATTCCCCTTTGATGTGACAAAACGTTTCATACTGCTGATTCAGAATTTCCCTATTGTTTTCGATAACCTCCTCTGTTCCTCCGAACTGTTCCTTCAATGCATCCCACAATTCTTTTGCACTGTCACAATGTAACAGTCCAGCATAGATTTCATTGGGGAGAGCAGAGGCTATGATGCTAAACGCTTTGGCATCTAGTTCAAACTTCTGAAAATCCAATTCAGTGTAATTTTCAGTTGGTTTAGGAACGGATTTTTTGGCGTCCTCTGCGCTTGGCACCATAGGAACATGAGGACCGAAAACGACAGACCTCCAACATCCAGTGTTTTGTTGAGCGAGGATGTGACGCATCCTTCGCTCCCAGATGTTGTACTCATTTCTTTTCAGCATAGGTGGTTTAAACAAAGAGTCAATGTTATTTTTATCATCTTGTGATTGTGACATCTTTCCGGTTGTTTTACAGGTACTGATTAATCAACTCTATCGGTGATTAAACCTTACTCTGTTTTTCAACACAACGAATAAACGATCAGTATAAACAATTTCGAGCTGAACTATTTACGTCAAAATGATTGTTAGATCAAGTTTGACTGTCCTAGTTCAGCTCGAAATTGTTGATACTGATCGTTTGATCGTAGATACAGCTCAATATCCTGAGCCGTATCCTGAAAACTGTTTTTACAAACAACATAACAAGCATATTTTCAATACACTTTTTAGCACACTACCTCATTTAACTAATTTGATCACTTAATTGCTTCGGTAATTTTTGACCAAAACAATTTGGCGCCCACCGTGGGGCAAGTGGTGCTATCTATACTAAAAATCTTTGTGAAATCATTAATTGGTTTTCTATTTTCAAAACTTTTTGCCACATTATTTGCAATGGCCACAAGATCAAGCATGAGCTCCTCCACTGTGTCTGCTACAACTTCTGCTACTACTAGTTCGGTGCTTCCACCACCTCCTCCAAGGATGCCAGCTTCTTGACAACCTCAGGATATTATCCCTACTCGGAGTATTCAGGGATTTGCTCCCATTTTAGCTTCTAATGATGAAATTCTAACCTTATTTGGAAGTATGCAGGAACAAATGAGGCAGCAACAGGAAACAAACCAAATGCTGTTAAGGGAAATACAACTGTTAAAATCTGGTTCGAGTAGATCCACTGAAGATATCGTCACTCCTCTACAACCCAGAACTTTGAACTTCAGTTTGGCTGTGTATACTAAAGATAACAGGGGAAATATTGTGCCTAGCCATCCCCAGAATCCTACCCCTAAAATGCCCTCTTCGGTTCGAGTATCAACTGTGAGGAGTTCAGGATATGCTTCAGGATATGGCCAAAATCCTCAGATTGGTAATGTGTCTAATAATAATAATACTCTTGCCACTAATAGTGTTGGATCTTTGCAGGATACAAGTGTGGCATCAACATTATCTAGGAAGCTTCAGAAGCTAAAGGATATGATTTCCAGTGTACCTGGGGTGGTTCAGCCAATTCCTGAAGTATCCCAGGATAGCCATAGGATATTTCGGTTTGTGCATCCTATTTGTGATGCTGAAATCCCAAAAAGATTCCAAACTCCCAACATGAAGCTTTATGATGGAACCACGGATCCTGATGAGCATATTGCCCAGTATAGGGAACGAATGGAAATCAATCCTATCCCTCCGGAACTTAAGAAAGCATGCTTATGCAATAGTTTCGGCTCTACCTTAACAGAATCAGCTTTAAAATGGCTGTTAAACGTTCCTCCTCACTCAATTACTTCTTTTGCTCATTTGGTTAACTTATTTAATAGTCAATTTTCTTGCAGCCGGAGTTTTGAGAAATGAACCAGTGATCTTTACAGGATAACTCAAGGACCTCAAGAATCCTTGAGGGACTATGTGAATAAGTTTAGCCGGGAATCCTTAGATATCCTGCACCTTGATGTCGCAACAGCTGTGCAGGCTTTCAAGATGGGATTACAGAAAGATTCCCAATTTTACCAGGATCTTGTGATGAATCCCTGCAGGAATCTGGATGAAGCTCGTAACAGGGCGTTGAGATATATCAGGCTGGTGGATGATAAGAAAATGCAAGAGAGGATGAATGCATCCTCAACATATGAATCAACTAACAGGAAGTCAGAATCCTCGTACAAACCATACCGCTCCAAGCCGTATGGTAGAAATGATAACAAGAAAGTGAATGATGTTGAAGATGAGGATCCTGAGTGTTGGACTCTGTATGCGCAAGACACATATTAAATTGATGTGGCTAGTACGTTATGATCCAAGTCGGGTCATACCGAATAAAAAGCTAGACAAACACCTATAATATTTGTTTATGATTTGATCAAACAAATGAATATTAACACTTACAATATTTAGAAATCGGTTTTCTAAATAATTGCACTTGACAAACTAATAAATTATATGGATAATTTATTTTGAGAGAATATTTTATTTTGTTATTTAATAGGTTAAATAACAAACTAAAAGGTTGCATGTGTTTTAAAATGTTATATTATGTTTTATAAAAGTTATAAAACTTAAATAGAAAACATGGAGACAAGTTAAAAAAATTTTGATTGGGTGAAGTGGGAGGTGGCTTTGGCCGCCCATTTTGGGTCTTCCCAAGGTGGTCTTCCACCAATAGAAATGCATGGAAACTTCTCAAAGAACAAGGCACTTGATTTTCTTTTAAAAGGGTGCAACATCTTCTCTCATAAGACACTACTAGTTTTTCAAGTTGCAAGAACTAAAAACTCCTCTAAAATTTTCGGCCAAGGTGGTCATTCAAGAGAGTTTTCAAGTGCAAATCCTAGCAATCTCAAGGTGTTTGTTGGGGCTTTGTGGTATACTAGCTTGAGGCTTTCTCGTTTGGAAGCTACCATTCAGGATTCATCATCATCTTCCATCTCCTTGAAAGGTTGAATTCTTAAACACCCTATGGTTGTATTTTGATAGTATGCATGTCATACATGGATCCGGTTATTGGGTTTTGCATTTAAAATGGTTTTAAATCTTTTAAAGCAACATGTTTTAAATCCTTATTCCGCTGCGTTTTAATTTTATTCGGATAAAATTACTTTGACAAACATGTGAAAAAACCCAACAATGGCATCTAGAGCCGCTTATATGAGTGCATGCTTCATCGGATTTAAAACTTTCAGGTTTTCGGGTTTGGAGAAACCCAATAGCCGAAATTCTATCCATGGTTTTCCTTTTGTTTTTTCAAGATTTATTTCCTACATGCATAAAGGAATCTTGAAAAATTATGTCATATGGATTATTTGTTTTGTTTGGACAAAAACCCACATTTTTCGTTTTTTCATTCTTGGCCGAAAAATATAGGTTGTAAAAAGGAAACCATTTTGCTCTTGAATTTTATATATATTTTGGTGTTCATAACCTAGCCATGACCTTGTGTGAATATGTTTGTGTTTGTGATTTTAGTTAATTATTCAATGGGTTGTAATAATTATTATTTTGTCTTCCATTTATAAAAATATGTAATTTATTTATTTTTCATTTGGTATGTAAGTAAATAGATTAGATGCACTTTATTTTACTAGAAAAATGTATTAGGATACTTTTATGTAAAACAAGATGCACACAAAAATGCGGTTTTGGTTTTTGTCAATTTCGGGCATAAAGGACTTCATAGTTCTTAACGGGATTTTAGCCCGATAACCAAAACACATTTTTGAAGTCCAAAGGAGTTTGGAGCTGAATATTAAAGACATTTGGAAGATAAAAGAATGTGAAGAAATCACAACGCAAGATGAAGACTTGAAGCATTTGGATGCGGGATCAAGTGGGAGTTCACCGACACCTTTTTGTGTTTATATTCACCCTTTAGGAAGGACCTTTTGACACACTTGTTTCGGCTAACAAGTGTGGTCAAAATAGTTGGCTATGGTTATGCACCTTTTAACATAAGTGTTGTATGCTTATATGGTTATATTTTATTTATGGTTGTTTGGATGATATTTGGATATGCATACTTAACAACTAGTAACCCGTAACAAGCCTAAAATTGGTTCTTACAAAATCATTAAAACCGTTAATAAAAGGTTTTATTAAAAATTAATGATTTTATAATAAAATGGGTTTTATTAAAAGAACCTTGAAAATTGGTTTTCACTAAAGTACCATTGATTTGAATGCATGCAAATATATGGTACATAAAATTTTTCTAAACTAGAATTTTGAAAAATAAAATCCCTTTTATAAAACAAGTCAAACACCATCCTTTTATACAACACTCGAATTACTTGGGAACTCTTTGTGGGATAAAGGTCACCTAACCACATTTGAGGAAACTTGTATATTTGAGGTGGGTTCACCATGTTTTTGGGATAAAGGTCACCTAACCACTTATGTGTGTAAACTCACATGTGTGTGTAAATTGGACGACTTGATTTGGAAACCATGAACTTAGGGTCACTGAAGCATGGGGAACAAAGGTGTTGATGGGATTAAACATGCCAACTAAACATAAAGATGTTTAACCGATCCCATATAGCTAGAAGTTGCAAAGGGTTGCAATCGTCAAACGTTGACTACCTTGTTAATTTAAATAATGGGATAAAGGTCACCTAACCAATATTTAAATGTAACGTCGGATTCTAGATTTTAATTATTAATTGTCTATGAGACATTAAAAGGGTATTAATGATTAAAATTTTAATAATATCGAAAATACTAAAATTGGATTTTGTTAAATTTTGTAGATGGCCGCTAACAATGCAAACCTGATTACCCAAACCGTCCGTAACCTATCACTAAGAACCATCCTTGAAAAGCATCGTCTCAACCATAACAACTTCATGGATTGGTTTCGAAACTTGAGAATTGTTCTCAAGCAAGAGAAGATATCCTATGTATTGGACGATCCTATTCCCGATCAACCTGACGAGGAAGATATAGAAGCCTACAATGATTGGGTTAAGTATACCGAGGACTCCATGCAAGCCTCATGCCTCATGTTGGGAACTATGATTCCCGAGATTCAAAAGGACTTTGAACATCATGGGGCATACGACATGATTACCCAATTGAAGGAAATGTTCCTACAACAAGCAATGGTAGAACGCTTCGAAACGGTTCGAGCGCTTCATGCATGTCGAATGGAGGAAACCCAATCGGTCTCATCTTACGTCCTTAAGATGAAAAGCCACATTGATCGCCTCGAGAGGCTCAATTGTCCCGTCTCTAAAGAGTTGGCTACGGATTTGATCCTCAACTCTTTAACAAAGAAATTTGAGAGCTTTGTTATGTACTATAACATGAATGGATGGGACAAGAGCATTGGTGAGCTTCATGCAATGCTCAAAACGGCTGAAGCAGGAATGGGTAAAAAGGCTTTGCACGTTCTAACGATCAATGAGGGAGGCAAGAAAGGGCATCACCCCGACACCAAAGCAAATGTTGCCAAGGGAAAGGGACACATCAAAGGGAAGGGAAAAAGAAAGGCAAAAGCAGAACCACCAGAACCAAAAGAGAAGAAGGCAAAAGTTGCCACAAGCGATCCATGCTTTGAGTGTGGAGAGATAGGACATTGGAAAAGGAATTGTACAACCTATCTCAAAGAGTTGAAAAACAAGAGGATGCGGGGCAAACCTCAGGTACAATCTTTATGATACATATTGATCTAAATGTTATTTCTTCTAACACATGGGTATTAGATACCGGATGTGGAACTCATATTTGCAATTCGTTGCAGGGGTTCAAAAGAAATAAGCATTACAAGAAGGGAGACACTAGTCTCTTCATGGGCAATGGAGCAAAAGTTCAAGTTGAAGCCCAAGGAGACTATGTTTTAAAACTTCCAAGTGGTTTGGAAATATGTTTGAAAAATGTTTTGTATGCTCCTAGTTTGACTAGGAATATTATTTCTGTTTCCCTTTTAAGACAATATGGATTTGATTTGAAGTTTGTGAACAATGAAATTTAAGCTTTGATGAATGACATGTTCTACTTTAAAGCTACGCCTTCAAATGGTATTTATGAATTGGTTCATGATAATACATCATTTGATAATTCGATGTACCAAGCAAACACCAAGAAACTCAAAATGGATTTGAGTGAGACCTATCTTTGGCATTGTCGTCTTGGTCATATAAACAAAAATCGCATGCAAACACTTCAAAAGAATGGTCTTTTGGAAACAAATGAAATTGGTTCATTTGATACATGTGAATCTTGTTTACAAGGTAAAATGACCAAGAAACCCTTTAGTGGCACAAACCAAAGGGCAAAAGATTTATTAGGCATCATACATTCAGATGTATGTGGTCCTTTTAAGCCAATGACTAGGAATGGTGAAAGATACTTCATAACTTTTACCGACGACTTTAGTCGTTATGGTTATGTGTACTTGCTAAGACACAAAGATGAAGTTTTTGAAACGTTCAAAGTCTTCCAAAACGAAGTAGAGAATCAACTCACCAAGACAATCAAAGTTCTTCGTTCCGATAGAGGAGGTGAATACCTTAGTGATGTTTTTCAAGATCATCTTCGAAGTTGTGGGATCATCTCACAACTTACTCCACCTGGAACACCACAACATAATGGTGTGTCTGAGAGGAGGAATCGAACTCTATTGGATATGGTTCGATCTATGATGGCTAGAAGCACATTGCCTCTATCATTTTGGGGTTACGCTTTGCTCTCCGTGGCTCGTATATTAAATATGGCCCCAACCAAGAAAGTGGATAAGACACCTTTTGAAATATGGCATGGAACGGTTCCATCATTATCATATTTGAAGGTATGGGGTTGTGATACTTATGTGAAGCAATACACCCCAAACAAGTTAGAAGTATGATCCATTAAGTGTATCTTCGTAGGATATCCTAAAGATGATATAGGATATTATTTCTACGATCCAACAGAGCAAAAGGTATTTGTTGCTCGAAAGGGTAAGTTCTTGGAGGATAAGTTCCTTATGGAAGGAACCAGTAGAACAGTGGAACTTGATGAGGATCAAGAACCACAAGCCCATACACGTTTGGTTGATACTAGCACTCAACAAGAGGTTGTTGAAAATGATCAAATGGTTGATCAACATACACAAAACGTTCGCAGATCTGGTAGAATTAGTAATCCACCTGAAAGATATGGATTTTTCATGGATGGATGCTATGTGGTAGATTCAAATGAGCCAACCACATACCATGATGCAATGTCAAAATCTGATTGCGACAAATGGCTTGAAGCCATGAACGTAGAGATGCAATCCATGTATGACAATCAAGTTTGGTAATTGGTTGTGCCACCTCTTAACTCCAAAGTAGTTGGAAGTAAGTGGGTTTTCAAGAAGAAAACAGATATGCATGGTAACTTGGATACTTATAAAGCGAGACTTGTAGCAAAAGGTTTCACTCAAACTCAAGGGGTTGATTATGATGAGACCTTCTCGCCCGTGGCGATGCTAAAGTCGATTAGGATATTATTTGCCATAGCTGCATATTATGACTATGAGATTTGGCAAATGGATGTCAAAACGGCTTTCCTCAATGGATATCTTGATGAAGATGTCTATATGGTTCAGCCTGAAGGTTTTGTCGATCCAAAACATCCTAATAAAGTGTGCAAGTTAAAGAAATCAATCTATGGATTGAAACAAGCATCGAGAAGTTGGAATCACCGTTTTGATGAAGAGATTAGGAATTTTGGGTTCATCATGAACGGCGATGAAGCTTGTGTGTATAAGAAAGCTAGTGGGAGCACCGTCACTTTCTTAGTATTGTATGTCGATGACATTCTACTATTTAGAAATGACATTCCAACCATGGAAGGTGTAAAAGCATGGCTTGGAAGATGTTTTTCCATTAAAGATCTTGGAGAAGCTGCCTATATTTTGGGAATAAAGATCTATAGGGATAGATCAAGGCGCTTGATAGGTTTAAACCAAAGTGCATACATTGACAAGGTCTTGAAAAGGTTCAAGATGGAGAACTCTAAGAAAGGTTTGGTACCTATTCAAAAAGGGACAATATTGAATGTAACTCAATGTCCAAGCTCAAAAGATGAGCAAGAAAGAATGAAAGGAATCCCATATGCGTCTGCTATTGGATCCATAATGTATGCAATGATATGCACTAGACCGGACGTGTCATGCGCTTTAAGCATGACAAGTAGATACCAGCAAAATCCAGGTAACAGTCATTGGATGGCTGTTAAGAGCATATTGAAATACCTTAGGAGGACTAAGGATATGTTTCTAATATATGGATCTAGTGAAGAGGAACTCATTGTAAAAGGTTACGCGGATGCGAGTTTCCAAACTGATCGAGATGGTTCTCGATCACAATCTGGGTATGTCTTCATTTTGAATGGGGCTGCAGTCTCTTAGAAGAGCTCGAAGCAGGATGTTGTAGCATTGTCCACTACAGAATCAGAATACATCGCCGCCTCATTGGCAGCACAAGAAGCTGCGTGGTTAAAGAAGTTCATTGCCGACCTAGGGGTAGTCCCTACCATTCAAGACCCCCTAGAAATCTTTTGTGATAACGAGGGTGCGATTGCTCAAATCAAGGAACCACGTGCACACCAAAAGACTAGGCACATTGAGCGGAGATTCAACTACATAAGGGATGAAGTTGAAAAGGGAAAGATATGTATTCGCAAAGTTCACACCGATCAAAACATTGCGGATCCACTCACGAAGCTCCTTGAACGGCCAAAACACGAGGGTCATACTTGTGCCTTAGGACTTCGATATTCTAGTGATTGGATTTGATCCATTTTGTATTTGGATATCGGAACAATTGTTAATGTTAACTCTTTTATGGTATTTTGAGTTATGTTCCATTTTAGCATGTTTAAATCCGTGAATAAATTAATTATTCTAAATGTTCGTAGTCGATCATACTTGTGGGAACAAATATGAATGTAAGACTATTATGAACTTGTATTGGTGGATATTCATTAGGTATGAATATAGAGCAAAGTGTTGCTGCCAAAGTTTATAGATGTTTGTGGGATACAAATATTGGACTGACCCGCTCTCAAATATTACTGCATGGAATCTTTTGTGATTGATCATAAGTAAATTTGAGCAAAGGCGAATATCATAGTATCCTTTGACCTGAGATACATATTGGGTCTTGATATTCACTAAATATTATACCTTGACTTAGTTCTTCGTTGTCTGTAATAAGACAGTACATAAGGCTAAGCTCAGGTGTGGTACAAAGTGATTGTGAGAGACGTTTGTAGTCAAGAAGGGATTTGTTCCTCTTATTCATTGAGAGTAAGATGTCTAAGGCCTGTTAAAGTTAAATCAACAGAGAATGATCACACTGTGTCTCTGGATTTGACATGACATCTGTAACGAAAGGATAAATGATAGATTCACCTAAATCATTTTCAAGTAAGGGACTTGAAGGGGATGATGTTATTGAATGGTACTTCGTCATACGTATTAGGGGTAGTAAACCGTTGTTAGGCGTTATTTACTGCTTGCATCAATCTTCTATGTATCTTGTGCAAGTGGGAGATTGTTGGACTCTGTATGCCCAAGACACATATTAAATTGATGTGGCTAGTACGTTATGATCCAAGTCGGGTCATACCCAATAAAAAGCTAGACAAACACCTATAATATTTGTTTATGATTTGATCAAACAGATGAATATTAACACTTACAATATTTAGAAATCGGTTTTCTAAATAATTGCACTTGACAAACTAATAAATTATATGGATAATTTATTTTGAGAGAATATTTTATTTTGTTATTTAATAGGTTAAATAACAAATTAAAAGGTTGCATGTGTTTTAAAATGTTATATTAAGTTTTATAAAAGTTATAAAACTTAAATAGAAAACATGGAGACAAGTTAAAAAAATTTTGATTGGGTGAAGTGGGAGGTGGCTTTGGCCGCCCATTTTGGGTCTTCCCAAGGTGGTCTTCCACCAATAGAAATGCATGCAAACTTCTCAAAGAACAAGGCACTTGATTTTCTTTTAAAAGGGTGCAACATCTTCTCTCATAAGACACTACTAGTTTTTCAAGTTGCAAGAACTAAAAACTCCTCTAAAATTTTCGGCCAAGGTGGTCATTCAAGAGAGTTTTCAAGTGCAAATCCTAGCAATCTCAAGGTGTTTGTTGGGGCTTTCAGGTATACTAGCTTGAGGCTTTCTCGTTTGGAAGCTACCATTCAAGATTCATCATCATCTTCCATCTCCTTGAAAGGTTGAATTCTTAAATACCCTATGGTTGTATTTTGATAGTATGCATGTCATATATGGATCCGGTTATTGGGTTTTGCATTTAAAATGGTTTTAAATCTTGTAAAGCAACATGTTTTAAATCCTTATTCCGTTGCGTTTTAATTTTATTCGGATAAAATTACTTTGACAAACATGTGAAAAAACCCAACACTGTCGAGTATCCTGAGTTATCTGAATATTGTTTTTCTGTTAACATTCCTGAATTAATGTATGCTATGCAGGGTTTAGGAGACAAAGCTAGGTGGCCTCGAAAGAACCAACAAAAAGCTGATTGGAAGGATAAATCCAAATGGTGTGCCTTCCACGAAGATTTTGGTCATGTGACTGAGGATTGCATTGCTCTGAGAAAAGAAATAAGTTATCTTCTGAGCAAGGGATATCTGAAGGATCTCCTAGGAAGGAAGAAGAATAAGGGTCAGGATACGGAGAAAGACCCTGAACGAGCGGCGTCACCTCTTGCGGATGCCAAGATAATCAACTTTATTTCGGGAGGATCTGACATTTGTGGGACTTCGTATTCTGCGGCCAAGAGGCATGCAAAGGAGGCTAAGACTGAAAGGGGAAATAAACCAGCCAGGATGACAACCCTTACAACTGACAAAGTGATCACTTTCGACAGTGATGACCGGGATGCTGTGCAAGATCCTCACCATGATGCTCTAGTAATAACATTGTATGTTGCTAACCATTCTGTATGCAGGATATTGGTGGACAACGGTAGCTCTGTCAATATAATTCAGCTGGAAACATTGAAGAGGATGAACGTATCTCCGATGGACATTAATTTGAAGTCCACTGTGCTCGTTGGTTTCAGTGGAGAAGCTAGGAATACCGTGGGAGAGATAAAGTTACCGGTATATGTTGAAGGGGTCAACTCGATACAGCGTTTCTGTGTGATAGACTCACTATCCTGCTATAGCATCATACTGGGCAGGCCATGGATCCATGACATGAAGGCCGTCCCATCAACATATCATCAGTGTATCAAGATCCCTACTCCTTGGGGGGTTGTCAAGGTGGAAAGTGATCAACAGGAGGCAAAGGAATGTTACTCATCCTCGATGAAATCCTCAACCAAACCTAATGCAGCATAGCAATTAAAGATACGGGCCCAAGATATTGCGGAGGCTTCGGAGCAGGATGTAAAGAAAATTATCCTGGACCAGGATAATCCGGATATCTCGGTGTTCGTAGGGACCAATATCCCTCAAGATATTGAGGATCAGCTTACTAACTTTTTGAAATGCAAGATGTCAACATTCGCATGGAAGCATGAGGATATGACAGGTATATCCAAGGATATTATTACTCACAAGCTTGGAATTGATAGGTCTTACAAGCCTGTCCAGCAGAAGAGAAGGAAGTTTGCTCCAGAACGAAACATAATTATTCAAGAAGAGGTTGAAAGACTATTGAAGTCCAAGATGATCAGAGAAGTCAAATTTCTCAAATGGCTAGCAAATGTGGTAGTGGTTCAAAAGAAGAAGGGGAAATGGAGAGTTCGTGTAGATTACACAGATTTGAATAAGGCTTGCCCCAAAGACCCATTTCCTCTTCCTCATATTGATGCAATGGTGGATGCTACCTCCAGGCACGAGATGTTAACCTTCATGGATCCATCCTCAGGATTTCAGCAGATTCAAATGGAGCCTTCGGACCAAGAAGATACTGCCTTCATGACTCCAACAGGTATTTATTGTTATACTGCTATGCCTTTCGGTTTGAAAAACGTAGGTGCAACATACCAGAGATTGGTGAACATGATGTTCAAAGATAAGCTGGGGGACACAATGGAGGTATACATCGACGATATGGTGGTAAAATCTAAAAAGGCTGAGGATCACCTCCAGGATATTAAGGGAGCATTTGATATCCTGGACCAATATAACATGAAGCTAAATCCTGCCAAGTGCCATTTTGGAGTGGGGGCAGGAAAGTTTCTAGGATATATGGTAACTAAAAGAGGGATAGAAGCGAGCCCAGAACAGATCAAAGCCATCCTAGATATCAAATCACCTTCTAATATGAAGGATGTTCAAAGACTGACAGGACGAGTAGCAGCGTTAAATAGATTTATCTCAAGATCCTCAGAAAAATGCAAGGAGTTTTATGATATCCTGAAGAAAAATAAGAAGTTTGAATGGGGGGAGAAGCATGAAGCAGCCTTGCAGGATTTGAAGCAATACCTCTCAACTGCACCTCTACTAATGAAGCTAGAGGATGGTGAACCATTATCCCTGTATCTTGCAGTGTCAGGGAATGCAGTAAGTGTTGTCCTATTAAAGGATCATGAAGGTCAGCAGTATCCTGTCTATTATGTTAGTAAAAGTTTATTAGATGCTGAAACTAGATATTCTCATTTAGAAAAGTTAATATTAGCCCTAGTTATGGCATCAACAAAGCTTAGACATTACTCTGAGACACATAGGATTCATGTTAAAACTAATTATCCTGTTAAAAATGTGCTTAGGAAACCAGAGATGTCCGGTAGGATGGCTAAGTGGTCAGTAAAGTTGAGTGCTTATGACTTAGTATATGAACCTAGGAGTGCCATAAAATCGCAGGCTCTAGCCGACTTTGTGGCTGATTTCAGTAGTGACATTCAGGATGAGGTAGACCTAGAAGTTCAACAATTAGGAGAATCCTCAGGATCCTGGACATTATACACTGATGGAGCATCTAATGTTAGAGGAGTAGGACTGGGAATACTACTAAAATCGCCACAGGGAGACATATTACCCCAGGCTATTAGGTGTGAATTTCCTGCCACTAATAACGAAGCAGAATATGAGGCTTTAATTGCAGGATTAGAACTAGCTAGAAATATGAATATCAAGAATTTGCAAGTATATGTTGACTCCTTGTTAATTACTAATCATTTTAATGGATCCTATGCAGTTAAGGGTGAGAAATTAATCGAATACCTCGATATTCTCAAAAAATTAGCAGGATATTTCGATGTTTTTACACTTGAACAGGTACCAAGGGATGATAACGCCGAAGCAGATGCCTTAGCAAACCTGGGATCATCGGTCAGGATACCGGAAGGAACCCAAATACCAATACTATATATCTTGTATCCTGCAACGAATCCTCAGGATAAAGAAGTAATAAGTATCCAGGATCCTGTTGTAGAATATCCTGAGGAGGATCCTAAATCCTGGACGGCTCCAATCATAAGATATCTCAAGGAAGGACACATCCATAAACACGAGAATCATAAGGCATTTAGGATGAAGGTATGACGATTCACCATTATGAATAATATCTTGTATAAGAAATCTCTTGCAGGACCATATCTAAGGTTCTTGGAGGATCCCGAAACTAAAGAAGTACTTCAGGATATATATGATGGGGATTGTGGTAACCATACTGGGGCAGGTGGTTATTCTCAAAGGTGTTGAGAACAGGATACTATTGGCCAACGATGAGGAAAGATGCTACAGAATATGCTCAAAGATGTGATGCATGTCAAAGGCACAGTAACATACTACATCAACCAGCTGAACCACTATATCCTATAGCTTCCCCTTGGCCATTCATGAAATGGGGAATGGACATAGTAGGGAAATTGCCAAAAACTCCAGGAGGAAAAGTCTTTATGCTGGCAGTGACTGATTATTTCTCTAAGTGGGTGGAGGCTGAAGCATTTGTTCAAGTCAGAGATCAAGAAGTAGTATCCTTCATAAAGAGGAATATCCTGACCAGGTTTGGAGTACCAGCTGAAATCATTTGTGACAATGGATCTCAGTTTATAAGCAAGAGAACTACTGACTTTTGCAAGAGTTGGGGAATGAAGATGATCACATCCACCCCGGTACATCCTCAAGCAAATGGACAAGCTGAATCCTCAAACAAGATAATTTTTAACAACTTGAAGAAGAGATTAGGAACCAAGAAAGGAAGATGGGCAGAAGAACTACCCTTTCTTTTATGGGCCGATAGGACAACGGTAAAAAATGCAACTGGCCAGACACCATTTTCCTTGGTATTCGAAGCAGAAGCAGTGATCGCAACAGAGATGGCGATACCCACTGCGAGATCTATCCTCTTGGATCCTGGGCAGAATCCTGAAGCTTTGTGCCAGGATTTGGACACCATAGACGAGACAAGAGATGCAGCAAGGCTAAGGATGGCAGCATATCAATAAAGGATATCCAGAGCATACAACAAGAATATAAGGGCTAGAAGATTCAAAGTTGGGGATTGGGTATTAAGAAATGCTTTTCAAAATACCACTAATCCTGCTGATGGGAAACTGGCTCCAAAATGGGAAGGACCATATGAGATTGAATCAAAATCAGGAAAAGGAGCATACCGACTCAGGAGCATGGAAGGGGAAATGCTACCAAGATCCTGGAATGCTATACACTTAAAGCTCTATTTCAAGTAAGAAAAAAATTTAATTTCTATCTCAGAATGGTATGTGTTCTATCTCTCTTAAATATATTTGAATTCGTATATTATCTTGAACCCAATACTGACTTAGGCATCAGAGGGGTGTTAGCCAAGCTAACACCCACCTTAGTTTAAGGTTGTTTTGCAGAATATCTGTCAGGATATAGCTCCAGGATATACGCTCAGGATATTTCGAAAGATTAGAGGATTGGCCCCCTCTCTCACGTTTAAGGGATCCTGATCCCTTCAAAGGTTTAAAGGTATTCACCTTTCTTTCGAGTTGGGTTTGAACACCCCGCCTGGAGCGCAAGTCATCTGGGGATAGTTCAAGGTAACGGGACCAGTTCATGTAAAAGTGGCTGACAATTTCGTTACTATTGGCTATATCCTGGATTCTAAAGGTATATGAGGATTGATCACCCTCTCTCACGAAAGGGTATTTTCATACCCTCTAAGGTTTAAAGGATTTCACCTTTCTAAGACTTAGAGTTTATACACTCTCGCCTGTAGCGCATGAAAATCAGGGTTTATCCCCAGGATATAAGGGTTTATCCCCAGGATATAAGGGTTTATCCCCAGGATATAAGGGTTTATCCCAGGATATCAAGGATTGATTCCTAGATATTCATGGTTTTTCCAGTAGAGCTAAAGTATGACTACATTTACATCCCTATGTTGAACGCAAGGGACATATACCACACAATTTAAAGATGGGCTCGAATTCATAAGTGTGCACTGGGGACATTCCTATGGTGGAAAATTGGAATTGACCCTTTGGGAATCTCTGGTATGATCTTTCCTTTTTATTTGAATAACTTACAGATTGTGTGTCGGTATCCTGATCAGGATATCTTTCAGGATACGTTTACAATGTGTTCCCAAGAATGATCAGACAAAATTGTGTTTACAAATAAAATTCATGTAATGAAAAAATAACAACAGAAATACAGCCAAAAAGGGTTATATTATTAACATACCAAAAAGTTGTGCTCTTGGTTTCACCTCAAACGAAGGACCATCCACCAAGAGCACAAATAGTTCCTAGCCATATTTACTTAACAATTGAAGGCTTCGTCTTGGAACCCAAGATACCTCCACCTTCAATTGTTAAAAGTGTTCAAAATAAACCATACTAACTGATGACCAAGGGCTTCGTCCTGAAACTCAGGATCCCTCCACCTTTGGCCATCATATTGTCTACATGCAGGAAAGTAAATTGTGTTAAAGACAAGGAAAGTAAATTGTTCAATGGACCACAACTATCAAATCAAAAAAAAAGTGGGCTCCGGCCTAAGCATAAACATCCATCATTGCTGATGTGTGCAAGGTGTTATATATTTTAGATGTATATTTTAAGCCCTTTTTACACTTTTAGCCAAGTTTTAAATTTATAAAACACGATATTTACTAACACTAAACACACATATGGGCAAGTGCACCCATCGTGGACGTAGTATAGTGTTGGTCAGATACCGAGGTCGTCCAAGGACACAAGAGCTTTTAGTACCGGTTTATCCTCAACGTCTAATCAAACCAAAATGTTAGAAAAAGATTTTTAAACTAAGAAAATAAAACTAACTAAAATGCTGAAAATAAAAATAAAAATAAAAACAGATAGACAAGATGAATCACTTGGATCCGACTCATGTGTTAGTGTAACCTTTGATTATTTTCGCACTTTTGCACTTGTTTAAGAGATTATCTTAGTTATTGTAGTAGGCCCCTCTTTTGAAGGCGACGTTACCCTCAACCCAGTAGTTTGAGTCAGCAAGGATACAATCCTAAAGGGTCGGATTATTGAAAGATAATTAATTAAGTTATTAATGCATAATGTGGTAGGCCCCTCTTTTGAAGGCGACGTTACCCTCAGCTAAGTAGTCTGAGTCAGCAGGGATACCTTTGGGTAGTTAACTTATGAGGGGATCAAAGAGTTTGGACCCCCGCCATCCAATACCTTTGGGTATTGAAGGAGGTCCTACTAAATTTGACCCAGGTCCCTTGCAAGATCTCTAAATGCTGAACAACAGCAAGACTCTTACCAAACCGTTCCCTTAACCCCCGACCAGGTAGCCAACATACCTCCATATAGACCGTGGAGATATGAATGGTGAAAATCTTTTATTTTATATAGACAGTAAAATAATGCCAAGACACCACGGACAAACGATAAGGAAGAATCACCTTCAACATAAGAAACTAGTAATTAAAGTCATTAATACAAAACCAATTAAAAAGTGAAAAAGATTAAAAATAAAAAGTATTACACTAAACACTTGTCTTCACCAAGTGATGTAAGAGACTTAGGCAACCATGGCCTTTGATTGTCAAGAACTCTTACGATCAATCTTGGATCCCGAGACGACTCACACACTCTATGATGGACAATGGATGATGGTGGTGGATGATGGTGTTATGGTTGTTCGGTGGTGGGTGAAGTGTGAGAGAGGTGGTGTGCCAAGGGATGAGTTGAAATGTCTCCAAGCACTCCTATTTATAGGCTGAACAGAAGCTCGGGCACGGCCCCGTGCCCGCTGGGCACGGCTCCGTGTCCATCCTTGTCTCTCTCCTCATTAATTGTAATTCGCAATTACAATAAATGCGCCTGCAGGAGTCTGACCACGCCCCCGTGTCCGCTGGGCACGGCCCCGTGGTGGGCAATAGAAGCTTCTAAAGGTTTGTCTTTTATGCTGCTTCTTGGGCACGGCCCCGTGCTCGCTGAGCACGGGGCGTGTTCAGTCTTCTGTGTCCTTGGTTTTGCTTGGGAAGATGCTGTTGAGGTGTCGGGCATTCCACTTTTGTTCCTTTTCTTGTATTTATGTTAGATTTTGCTGTCTTTTTGCTTCTTTTGTTAATTTGAGCTCATTTAATCCTGAAAATACAAAAGGAAGACAAAAACACACTTTTTCCAACATTAGTACTAAGAAAAGGTTAGTTTTATGCCATATTTGATATAATTTATATGTTGCATTTTGCGCATATCAAATACCCCTACACTTGAATCTTTGCTTGTCCTCAAGCAAAACTCTTTATAATGTGGCTTTATTCACTCCCAAATGGAATGGGTAGAAGAGAAGGTTTTTGGGCTTGTCATAGAGTGTCGGGATTTCCAAGATTCTTTATTGGGGTTTTATTTTTATTTATTTACAATCTTATTCGGCATGATTTATTTAGAACATTCTTTAAGATAAATTACTTATTTGGGCATAACATACCTTTTTTAAAATCTCATATATATACAAGTTCACATACCTCACGGGAGATCACTCAACACTCGGCCGAAGGTGTATTTTTAGTGAATCACTCGAGAGCGGCATGGAACTTACTTCTACCATAAGCTTGCCAAGCAATCAATCCTCCTCCTTTTTAACTATATACCTTTGTAAATATCAAGAGGACTTTATGGGTTTTTTGGCTTGGGCTAAAGGTGGGTGGTTGGGTTAGTGGTTAGTAAAAAGGGCGAAAGGCGTAACAAACGTTGGTTTGAAAGACTTTTTATTTTTCCCATTTTTTTATTTTATTTCGATGGGTTGTTCAAACATAGATATTTGATAAACTTTGTTTTTTTTTTAAGGAAGTCATAAGAGAACCGAACGTTGTTACTAAAAAATAAAATAAAAAGGTTTAGGTGGGTAAAAAGGGTTGTTTTGGGTTAAGAAATGAAAAGGTTTAGGCTCAAAGGGGTTAACTAGGGGGATTTTGGGTAGGTGGTAAAAAAAGAAAAATAATGGTGTAGAATGAAAAAGGGTTAGTCCTAATGCCTCCATCATTTACTTACTCGGGTTTAAGTTGGTAAGGACCGGGAATGTATTGTTGTGGCAAGTTCTAGAGTCGTATGAACCAAGCGGCTATTCACACAAGAAACGAAAAATGAGCATTTTTTTTGGGTAAAGGGTTACCCCGGTGATTTTATATATTCACAAATCAACAAAGCACAAGTAGAGAGGAAAAGCCCTCACTAGTTCATTCATGAGACATGCCCCATGAACGTAAGCCAAAACCAACAAAAACCAACAACAAAACAAACGACTAGACAACCATCTAGAAACCAAAGGAAAGCACTAAAAATTACTTAGCCTCCATCGATCTTCAAAACATCATCCGGAATCTCCCAAGCTCCCAGCAACCGCCTAACACTAGCACACGACTTGAATTTCATACCCATGAGTTTATACCGAACAGTCTTTAAAATTATTTCACATAGGGTATCCGGCGGTCTTGTTTGATTTTTGAAAAGTCTCGCGTTACGTTCTTGCCATATGGTGTAAGCCGTTTCTCCCACGAGAATCCTCGCTACAAAATTAGCAGCCGTCTTCAATCTTCGTCTCGACAGTAGCCAATTCACAATCGAGCTTCATTTAGGATCTACTGTATCCATACCAACCTTTGAGCGAACCAGGGACCACACTTGAGCAGAAAAATTACATTCGAAGAAGAGATGATCATGAGAATCTATATCCGCATAGCATAGAAGACAACACATCATGTTCATATTTTTCCTCCTCTCTAGACCCCAAGTCAGAATCTTGTCTTGAGTGAGTAATTTCTTGCGCATTATCAGCCAAACCAGGAAGGCATGTTTGGGAATACATTGAGGAAACCAAATTAAAACAGCCCAATCGACTTCTTGCTGGGTTATTCTCATCGAATTCCATACCGAAAAAGAAGAAAACTCTATTAGCTCATCACCAACTTTCCAATATAGCTGGTTATGCTTATTCGGAATCGGGCAAATGTGATCCAGCTGATTTAAGACCGGAAACAAATCTCTCCATGCAGTCAGCCATGCCCAAGTACCATTCATAAAGACATCCGAGACCATGGCATGCAAGGTAAATCCTGCATTGGTTATAACACGAGGCGACAATATGGAAGAAAGGGGACCGAGAGGGCACCAATTGTCGTACCAGGCTGAAATGGTGTTACCCATACCCAGAGACGACCATATATGATCCCTAACATTTGGCCGTAATTGAAGAAGTTTCCTCCAGCTCTAGCTACAATTAGCGATAGTTTTGCATTCCCACAAACTCCGATCTTTTAGCCGGTACGAATAAATCCATTGCACCCATAGCGAGTTCCTTTTCTTAAGAATACTCCAGATGTGAGAAGTCATCAGAGCTTTATTAACATCCCCAAGCCGCCTAATCCCGAGGCCACCCTCATATTTGGGCACACAGATCGCTTTCCAAGACAAATGAGCATTTACTGTAAAGATATATATATTTGTATGCTCGTTAAAGGCTCAAAACTCACTTTTGTGGGAAAAGGGTTTTTTTATGTGATCAAGTATATATAATCGTATTTTAACTAAGTTTGTCATGCCTTTTCATAATTTTCTTATGTTAGTTCTTTTTATCACGACGCTATCGGTTGTAAATTTGTAAAAATATAACCTTATTAAGACTTGAATTCCCAACTTAAACTTAGACAAGTAAAAAAATGAAAATTTTTGGAAAAAATTTGGGGTGATTAGCGGTTCCAATAGAGTTTTGTGTAAGGCTTGTTATTAGGACTTGCAAAATTCAAGGTTTTAGCATCCCCTCACACTTAAATTACACATTGTCCTCAATGTGTCCCAAAATAAGTTTTTAGGTTGATTGAATGTGTAAAATGGTGTTAAAAGCATAATTTTATGTTACTAGTAGTCTGGACACAGCCCCGTGGGGACCGGGCACGACCCCGTGTTCAGGTGCCAGTGACAAAAATTTAAGAAAAGAAACAGAAGCCTGGGCACGGGGACGTGTTCAGTGAACACGGCCCCGTGTCCAGTTACCTGAACTGGGAGATTTTCTGCAGATTGTGCAACACGGGGCCGTGTCAGGTGGACATGACCCGTGCTGAGCTTACTGTAATGGGAGATTGTTGTCGGATTGCTCTGTTTTAATGCATGGGGCTATGTTTCTCGTTTCCCTTGTTATCCTTCACCATCCAGAGTGTGTTTTATTTCTGTAAATTAAAATTAAACTAAAAGATTAAACTAAACTAAGGATAGTTCCGCGGAATGCCTCTGTGGTGCGCCACATTTATAAGGGTCCTTGGCTAAACCCAAGGTGAGGTTATATGTTTTCCGAGCGGGATGTTTTGCATCCCATGTTGCACCGTCGGAGAGCATCATCCAAACTCGAATCAATAACCTTCATGTAATTGACCGGGTCATCGTCCCCTATTCTCTTCCCAACCCCGAACTTCACTTCCTCTTCACCATATTTTAAAGTGAGCGTTCCATCATTCATATCTACTACTGCTTGTGCGGTGGCTAGAAATGGTCTCCCTAGTATGAGGGGGACTTCGGTGTCTTCTTCCATATCAAGGATGACAAAGTCGGCCGGGTAGACGAAATTATCAACTTTGACTAGCAGATTTTCAGCGACACCTTGCGGGAATTTGACGGATCGATCAGCAAGCTGTATACTCATCTTTGTAGGACTTGTCTTGCCTAAGCCGAGTCTTTTGAACATCGATGCTGGAATGAGGTTGATGCTAGCACCAAGGTCGGCTAGCGCATTTCGAATGGGGGAGTCCCCAATTGAGCAAGGAATTGTGAAGCTTCAGGGATCAATCTTCTTTTGGGGAAGTTTAATGAGCACGAGGGCGGAGCATTCTTCGCCTAAGTTAACTAATTGCAATGATTCAATTTTCCTTTTATGAGTGAGAAAGTCCCTCATGAATTTTGAATATTTAGGCATTTGGGTTAGGACGTCAATGAAAGGAATGTTGACATGCAATTGTTTTATTAGACTTTCGAATTTTGCGAATTGCTCATTGGACTTCTGGCGGATTAACCTACCGGGGTATGGAACCCGAGGAGCCTTGGTAGGCTCTGGTGAGGGAGGAGAACCCTTCTCTTGTTGGGGCGATGTTGCGGTCTCCTCAGTAGGCGGCGGGCCTTCCGCAGGACCCACGGTACGGTTCTGTAGTGTTATGAGATGAACTTGTGCCTTTGGGTTTGTTTATGTATTACTTGGTAACGCGCCTTGTGGTCTCTCGGAGAAATTTCGGGCTAGTTGATTTATTTGTTTTTCGATGTTTTGTATACTAGCTTGTTGATTTCTAAAATTTGATTCTAATTGTAGAAACCTATCCGAGTTTTTCTTTTCAGTGTCGGAGATGAGGCGAGATATAGTATCTTCAAGCCTTTCTCGTCCACCTTGTTGTTGAGAAAAATTTTGTGACTTATTCCTCGGTTGTTGAAAGTTTGTTCGTTGATTTAGGTTTTGTTGGTTACTACTATTGGCGGGTTCTCTCCAACCAAGGTTAGGGTGGATACGTCATCCTTGGTTGTAGGTGCCCGTTGGGGGATCCGACGGCTTAGGTCTATTATCAATGTAGTTTACCGACTCTGTTTGATCATCTGTTGGATCTGAGTTTCCTTTTGATTGTACTTTTGTTTGTAAAATAAGATGGAAATGAATGAGTGTGCAGCGGAAATTAAGATGAACACAAACTTTGTATACAATCAAATGAGAGTAATACTTTTAATCAAACATCTTTACACATAGAACCGAATGATTGAATTTATTTCAAACACGATTACAATGATGATGTATGAATGCAAACTCCCCCTCAGCCCGAGCTCAGTAGTTTGTTCGTGCAAAGAAGACGAATGATGTGAAGAGCTAATAGAACAGTACAAAGTACTGTACTATTTATAAGCACTTGCAAACTACTGAGCATCTTTAGCCGACGTCACCATGAAAGTGACATCTAACCTCCTAACAAACTCTAACCTCTGATCTATACAGACACTGCTTGTGTTAACTACTGCTATTACATTCTATTACAATAACAGACTATAGAACAACTGCTGCAACCTTCTACTGCTGTGAACCCAGCAGCACTTGTCCGGATCAGCAGTGCTTGACTCAAGGCAGTAGATTGAATCAGCAGGACTTGAGTCTTCATCAGATCCTTAATTGAGCAGCAGTTATTGGTCAGCAGTTAGTAAGATCAGCAGATAGGAGGTCATCAGTTGTTGTAATCACTTTCAAGGGGAGAGATATGCATATCAGCATCTGCTTATTCTGAATCCACTAAGCTGACCCAGTTTTGGCTTTACATTATCTGTTCCTCTGATAGGGTTCAATCCCAACAATCTCCCCCTAGAACAGATAATGCCAAAACTCTTCATTATTGTGGATATTTTATTGCCTCATCAACAGCTCCCTTATCTGGCCTTTAAATTGCAATTCAAAGCTAAGGGAATCTGTATCTTCATCATCCCTGCTAAGTGGAAGATCAAGGAGATCCTGCAAATCTTCAAGACTCAGGCCAAGAGCTTGTTCCCTTGATATTATCTTCACTTCTCCACCAGACCTGAGCAAAGTCAATACGCGGGTCTGTTTGTCAGTTGCCCACTTTTGTATTTTTGAGCCTGGTGGGTTTCTTGGGAGATGCTTATTTGCAGAAGTATTTGGAGAGGCTGGCCGGTTCATCACTGGCTGAGCAGTGGGAGCAGAATTTTCTTGTTCAAGTTCTTCTTTCAACGTTCTTAACAGGCCTTCTTTTACAACAGCATTGCCAGTAAGAATATCTTGAACTGTTTCAGCACCTAGCTGGCTTTGACTCCTTCTTTTGTAAAAGGCAGTACCAGCTGGAGCAGTGGATCTCCTGATTTGCAGCTTTGATGGTCCTTTTGAAACCGCTGCTTCAGGGTAGTCAGGTTTTTGAGGAATTTTAGGATCTTTCTTCCTTAATTCCTCCAACCTTCTGTAGGTTGACCTGACCAAATCTTCCTTCCATCTAGCTACTTGTCTTTTGGTGCCAAATTCAGCAACAACCAATTCTTCTTTCTTTCTTTTCAGTTCCAACTGCTTTTCAGGTACATTCTTTTTGAACTTTGCCTAATCAGGAGGAGTGTGAGTGACTTTCCTTTTTATCATAACTTGAATTATGGCTGATTCAGCTTCAAGCTCTGGGATAGTCCACTCTTTGTACATGTGTCTCTCTCCTTTGTGTTTCTTGTAAAACATGATGCTTTCAATGTAGTCTTTCTTCAGAGTTTCAGCTGCTCTTTCAGAAATTTGTTGACTAACATTCTTTGCAAAACGTTCCAGGGAATTGACTTGTGTAAGCAGATATTGGTAGTATCTTGAAACTTCTTTGTCAGATTTCCCTTGTGAGTTTCTTTGTGAGATATCCTCTGCTTGTTTGGCCTTTGTTTTCAAATATTCATCAATGTTTTTGGGCCATGGATATCCTTTGATTGAGGGAAAACTCCTTTTGATAGGGTCATCCTCAGTATAGAAGGATTTTATCTCTTCTCTGACAGCTTCTAGTTCAAGAGGAAATTGAACACCTGCAGGAGGTAAAGGTTTGTGCATAGGAACAGAAGAAAGTGGAACTGGTTTTGGTATATTGACAAGGGCTAAAGGTTTTGAAGATGTTTGGGATGGTGAAGTGACATCATCTTTAGGAGTTAGCCTCCTCCTCTTTATTTGAGGAGGGACTGATGATGTTTTGGATGGAAAGATGGTTGTAGTGGCAGTGGATTGTGATAGACTAACAGCTGTTGAAACAACTGGTGTTCCAACCACTGTTGTCTTTACAACAGATGTTTTAACATCTGCTGTCTTCTGCCTTTTGACAGGAGGTGATTGTGATTTTGGTGGTGATGGTGGTAAAGTAGTAGATGAGGTGTGTGTTGAGGTGGTGTGTGTTGAAGTGGTAGCAGATGTTGAAACTACTGAGGTACCAACAGCAGTTGATACAACAGAGGTTACAACACCAGTTTTGGGAGGTGGTTTTTGAACAGACTTTGAACGCCTGACCGGAATGGATTTGGGTAGCCTTACTTTTCTAGTAGGCTTCTTCTTTTCATCAAAAAGATTTTCATCATCTCTTGACCCTGAAGTACCCTGATCCGGATAATCCACCTTGGCTTTCTTTTTGGCCTCTCTATCCCTTTTTACACAAGCAAGTGCTTCTGCAAGTGCATTTGTAGTCTCATCAATCTTCTTACTACCATCTGGCAAGGGGATCTGATTGGTCATATTTGAATTTTCTGGTGCAAGGTAAAGACCATCAGTTATTCCCTTTCTTCTCCATTCTTGAATTTTCTCCCCCTTTTTGGCATTATCTTCAGGGAGGTGATCAATGAAAAATACAGGTGGAGGAGCAGTGCCAGTGGTGTGCAGGATATGAGTTTTGAGAGCCTTTAGATCAGCCTGAGTGTCTTTGAACCTAGACTCCATAGCATTTCTCAGCTGTTGAACATGTTTTTCATGTTGCTGATCTGCCAGTTGTGCCTGATGATGGAGATAAGGTTGAAAGAGATTCCAGAGCTCATTTGTAGCAGGTGCTTGTTGTAGAGCAGGTGCTTGAGGTGGAACAACAGTGGATTGTACCTTTTGTACCTGTAACAACTGCTGGAGCATATTTTTGAGCTCTGCAACAGAGTTATCAAGTTTTTCAACACGATCCGTCAATTTCTGATACTTTAAACCATCACCCAATTTAATGGGATCATCTGATTTCCCACTAACAGTGGTTTTATCAGTGGCAGATGTAGGGAATTTATTCCAAACATTAACCACTGATGCCCCTTTTTCTTGGTACTGGGGTCTTCTTCCTTCAACACTTGACAACCTTTTGATGATGCCCGTTGGATATATAAATCCACTGGTGGTTGGCAGAGGTGCTATGTAAGGAATTGCCTCCAAGGAAGTCTTATTAATGAAACCACTGCCCAACTGTAAACCTGTAGGTTCAACAGTTGTAGTGGCTGCTTCACTTGGATTACCACAAAGAGTTACTTGTAACTCGATGGGTGTAACCTCCTCAGGTTTTGTTGGTGGGTTAGCAATGGATGATACAGCAGGCCCAGTCATTTGTTGAGGTATATTCTCATTGACAGGTGATTGAGAAGGACTGGATAGTGCCTGGTTCAAGTCAATTGCATCCAACAGTAGTTGTGTTTTTGGTGGAATTGAGGATGTGATGGTGGGTCTAGAAGGCGGAATTGCTCCGGGCATTGAGCTGTGGATGATGGAGACAAGTGTATCCAGAGCATCATGATGTGGTGGCCCTTTGTGTACAACCTGTCCTTTTTGTGAAGAAGCAGGAGGAGTTATGGTTATGGGTTGAGATATTTGTACCAACTGCTGTGAGGAAGAAGCAGCAGTGGTTTCTAGTGACATTTGTGTTGTCACAGGCATTAACTCTGGTATCTCATCTGCCAGAGGTGCCCTTTTGATTGGTTTGGAGGGCTTTGGATTTTTCTTTTTGGAAGGCCTTTTTGGTTTGGTAGGTGTGGGTTTCAAAACAGTTGTTCTGCTGCTTTGATCACCTAGAGCAGTAGGCTCAACAGCAGATACCTGAGGAGCAGTGGTAGCTGCTAAAGTCTGCTCAGGTACCCCTGCTTGTGTTTTGCAAGGTGCTAACATACGTGAAAATGTTTCAGATGTTAGACAGTTTATTGCAGTTATTTCACCTTGGTTTATTAGAAGCAAATCATCCTTACTGAATTTCTTTTGAAAATAATAGCTTAAAAACCTTGGAAACAGTAAAAACGATTTACTTTCAACATTATTAACCAAATCTTTAAAGATTTCCCGAGAATAGTTATAATTTTCTTCTTGAAGAATCGCATATCCCAGATTTTGAATCTTTATAGGGATCTCATTGAAAGAAGTGGTTTTGTTTGAAACACATACTAGGAGGGTATGAAATAAAAATCTTGTTGCAGGAGGAAAATAACCCTTTTCTAAGGTCAGTTTCGTCATCATTGTGGCTTCATACCCTCTTTCAATGAAGTCAATGTGCAACTCGTTTTTGGTGAAGGAAGTTTTACCTGCCTGGTCATCGAGTTGAAAGACTTCGGAGATGGATTGTGGTGTAATGTGAACAGCTTTACCCTTTATGGAAGATTTGATTTCAGTTGCAATGTCTCCTTGTTTTTCAAGGGTTGCATTCTTCCAAAATTCCCTTTGGGTTACCAAGTAGATGGGTGCGTCGGCGGTGAGCAAAGTTTTGTACTTTGATTTTGCCAAGATGGTGATAATGGAATCGAAAACATCTGTGGTTCCTGGTTTTGTTAGAAGACCCAGGAGATTGTGAGATTTTTTGAATGGAATGTCAGTGATGATTGCCTTTTGAGAGGCTGTTTTCGAGGATTTTGATGTGGGTTTTGCAGATGACTTCGATTTTGTCATTTTTGAAACGATTTATCGAAGGAATTTTGTGGGAGATGGACAGAAAAACTGCTTTGAGAAGAGAATTTTTGTGAATTCAATTCGACAGTAAAACCCTGTTTGGATGGTGAGTGGGGAGTTTTATAGGAGAAAGAGTGAATGCTGACGTGGCAGCCGTTACAAAAAGTCTGACTGCTATGTACTGCCCACGTGACAACCACAACCACTGGTGAAAATGAAGGACAGTACTTTTGGTGAAAGCAACGGATGAAAGCAGTGGAAAGGCGGCAGTGGATGATTTTTACTATCAGTAGATAGCATATCAGTGGATAAGACACTGCTTTTGAACAACAGTGGTTATCAAGGAATGAGAGAATAGAGATTGCCTTTCAGCAATGGGCAGACTTTTTGATGTAGAGCAGACTTTTGAACAATCAGTGGTTATGGCAGACTTTTAAGGATTTTAATGAAATTTTCATTTTTAAGCTATTTTTAAGGATGGATTTTTGATTTTCTGAAAACATTTTGTTGCGTTTATTCATAGAAAACAAGATGTTGCTTGTTATTCCATGTTCAGCATCCCAATCCTAGAGACCAGACTTTCAAAAGTGGCTGTATCAAGTGCTTTTGTGAGCACATCTGCCAGCTGGTCTTTAGTTGGGACATGATGCAGAGAAATCAAACCTTTTTCATAGCAATCCCTCACAAAGTGATGTCTGATGTCGATGTGTTTGGTGGTAGAATGGGAAACTGGATTTTTGATGATATTTTCTGCTGCCTGGCTATCCAGCATAAGTGGTGTCTTTAAGGCAGTGATACCAAAATCCAGTAACTGATTTTGAAGCCACATGAGTTGGGCTGTACAGCTTGCAGCAGCAATGTATTCAGCCTCAGCAGTGGATGTTGAAACTGCTGCTTGCTTTTTGCTTTGCCAAGAAACTAAGCAATCACCTAGAAACTGGCACCCTCCTGAAGTGGACTTCCTTGTTGTGTGGCAACCAGCAAAGTCACTGTCTGAGAAACCTGAAAGCTTAATATTCCCATTAGCTGGATACCAGATACCAAGTGTGGGAGCACCTTTTATGTATCTGAGAATCCTTTTTACAGCAATGAGATTAGATTTTCTGGGAGCTGATTGACTTCTTGCACAGACACATGTTGCAAACATGATGTCTGGTCTAGATGCAGTTAGGTACTGTAAAGGCCCAATCATGCTTCTATAAAGTGTTTGGTTAATCAGCTCATCCTTTTCATCAGACATGACCAGCTTATTTGTGGCCATGGGTGTGCTGCATGGTTTACAATCATTCATATCAAATTTGGTTAAAAGTTCTTTAGCATATTTGCTTTGATGAATGAAAGTTCCATTTTGCATTTGCTGTACTTGGAGACCAAGAAAGCATTGCAGCTCACCCATTGCACTCATTTCAAACTCAGCTGTCATGAGTTCTCTAAACTCTTCACACATTTTGGTACATGTGCTTGTAAAAATAATGTCATCCACATAAATTTGGACAATCATTAAATCTTTCCCTCTCTATTTAAGAAACAGTGTTTTATCAATGGTACCTCTTTTGAAACCATTTGAGAGTAGAAAGTTGGAAAGAGTTTCATACCAGGCCCTTGGTGCTTGTTTCAGACCATACAAGGCTTTGTTTAGCCTGTAGACATGATCAGGATAAAATGGATCCTCGAAGCCTGGAGGTTGACATACATATACCTCTTCTTGCAATGTACCATAGAGGAAAGCACTTTTGATATCCATCTGAAACACCTTCATGTTGTGGTTGACAGCAAAGGCCAGGAACAGTCTGATAGCTTCCAATCTTGCAATAGGGGCGAATGTTTCATCATAATCAATCCCCTCTTCCTGTCTGTAACCTTGAACCACAAGCCTAGCTTTGTTCTTGACAACAATGCCCCTTTCATCTGTTTTGTTCTTGAAGACCGACTTTGTGCCAATGGGACTGACCTCTTTTGGCAGTGGTACAAGTTCCCATACTTGTTGTCTCTTGAACTGTTGGAGCTCCTCTTGCATGGCTTCTACCCAGCTGTTGTCTTTCAGTGCCTCTTGGTACTTGACTGGCTGATGGAGTGATAGAAAACCAGCAAAAAGACAAATGTTTTGGGTTTGGCTTCTTGTGAGCACCCCTTCATTGATGTTGTCAATGATTTGATCAGGTGGATGTGATCTCAAGAAGATTAAATCTCCTTGATATGGTATGATGGCATTTGTTGGTGAAGGCTGCAAATGTGTATCATCTGAGCTAACCACTGCTAGTGACTTTGATGACCCAGCAGTGGCTTTAAAAGGTGGTGGAATGGGTGGTAATGGAGTGGACCACTGCTGACTTTTATCCACTGTTTGAGGACTTTTGTCAGCAGTAGTTGAGGATATGGAAGCAGTGGTGGATGGGCTACTTTGATCAACAACTGTTGATGCAGCAGTGGTTGAGCTTTGACAGTTGTTTTGAACAACTGATGCTTTCCCTTTTGTGGCAGACCTTTGAGGGATGATGACTTCATACCCATAGTCTGGTGTTGTATCCTCTGATGGACCTGCACTGTTAGTCTTGACAGCAGTATTTTCAAAAGTGAATTTTTCAAGATCAAACAGTTCAGCAGGATTTGTTGGGATTTTCATTGATGAAAGTTCATTGAACTTTACATCCAAAGTCTCCTCCACTACCTTGGTCCGTGCATTGAACACTTTGTAGGCCTTGGCAGTGGTTGAGTATCCCAGAAAATAACCACAATCAATTTTGGCTGCAAATTTTGAAATGGGCAACCAAATACCTTGAAGTATGAGATCAGTGGTTTGATTTTATACAGAATTTCATAGGCAGTCTTTTTGTGCCTGGGGTTGATTAAAACTCTGTTCTGGACATAGCAAGCAGTGTTTACTGCCTCTGCCCAGAAAGTTAATGGCAAACCTGAATCTGCAAGCATGGTTCTGGCAGCCTCAATCAAAGTTCTGTTCTTTCTTTCAACAACCCCATTTTGCTCTGGTGTTCTAGGGATGCTGTACTGCCTTACAATCCCTTTCTTCACACAGAAGGCATCCAACTCACTATTTTTAAATTCTGTGCCATTGTCACTCCTAAAGCTTTTCACTGGAAGATCAAATTGCTTTTCAACCTGTGTCACAAAGTCTTGCAAAATGCCTGCAGTTTCATCTTTAGAGTGCAAAAAGAAAGTCCATGTAAACCTAGAAAAGTCATCAACTATAACTAAACAATATCTTTTCTTTTTGAGGCTCATGACTTGAACTGGGCCAAAAAAATCCATGTGCAGCATTTGCAAGCACTGGGTTGTTTTGGACTCCTCAATGGACTTGTAGGAACTTTTATGTTGTTTTCCTTTTAAACAGGAAATGCAATGTTCAGGACATGAAAACAATTTTTGTGGTAGGCCTCTCACCAAACCATTTTTTGAAATTTCTGTTATTGTCTTAAGATTTGTGTGTCCCAGTCTTTTGTGCCAAAGTTCTGTCTCTTTGTTAGAGGCAGCTGAGAACAGACAGGCATCAGCTCTGGGACACTCTTTAGACATGTCAACAACATAAACATTGCCACTTCTTTGAGCAACAAGTTTTGTTTGACCATTTTTAATTATTGCTTCAATCTTTTTGACCATTTCTGGTCCAACAATCCTACAACAGTCTTTTGTGAAGAATGACCCAAACCCTTTGTCACTCATTTGAGACACACTCAGAAGGTTGAATTTTAGATTGTCTATTAGATTGACATTTTCAAATTTTACATTGCCAGATTGCACTGTTCCAGACCCCAGAACTTTCCCTTTACTATTATTTCCAAAGGATATATCACCCCCACCATGGATTTTAAAGTCTTTGAGGAGGGCTTTACATCCTGTCATGTGCCTGGAGCCTCCACTATCTACATACCATAGACTATCAAAGCATGCAGAAGCTCCCTGCACATGAAGTAAAAGGATTAGTTCATTAAGGACTCCAAAGCCAACAGGGCTTTGGATGGGGTCTCAACAGTGTCTGGTATGGATGCAGTGTGATGGGCAGTGGTTAAGTCAGGGGTTTGGACAGTTTTAGTACTGTTTCTTGCTAACCACTGTTGGGGGTCTTGCCCAATCAACTGCTGGTAACCGAAAGGATGCCTATTCACTCTGGGTTTAGAGGGCTTTTTGTAGACCTCATAAACGTGTGGAATCCTTTGGTAAGACTGTTTTTCCTTGCCCTTTCTGAATTGATTGGCAGGAGGTGCATCAGTAACCTGAACATCTCTTTTGACAGATGTTTGGTTCAGCTGCTTTGTGACAGCTGTTTGAACTGGCACAAACAGTGGTTGTTTCTTTGTGAACTTGACAGATGGTGAAGATGCTGATGAACTCAAGAATGTTTTAGCCATGTACTCATTCTTCTTTTCATTGAAGTTTTTGAGGTACACACATGCCTGAGTTTTATGGTTTGTTTTACCACAAACACTGCAACTTTCAGCTGAAGTAGTGACACTTGTTTTGGTTAAGTCATAAGCTTTTAGATGGAAACAATCTTTTGTCAGATGGTTCCTCTTCTCACAGAATTCACAAAACAAGTTATCAATTTTCTCTTTCTTCTTCCTCTTTTCAGACTCCTTTGTAGCAGAGGTTTTGACCACTGCTGGAATGTCCTTAAGAGGAATGACTTTAGCTTTTGGAGCCTTAACACCATCAGTTGATGTAAAGTCCATTGGCTTGAAATTTTCAAGGATATCACACTCATCAGACCATCTTGGTTTAAATTGATGATTTTCAATCTCCTCAAATGGAGAGGGACCCACTGGTCTGTCAAGTGTGATTTTGTTACCAAGTTTGTCAGTGATTTTCACTTCTTGGCCATCCTTGTTTGTTGGGATGAACTCAGTAGTTTCATCAGTGGTTGAAACAGATTTCCAAAAGCAGTGTTTTCATCATCATGTTTTCTATAACCAACCCCAAATTTTACATTGCTTTTTATCTGTTTCTCAAGCATAACCTCATACCCTTTGCATGATTCCACCCATTTTTCACAAGTGATCTGGGTGGATTCTAACTCCTTTTTGCAAACTTGGTATTTTTCTACCATAGTTTGGAGTTGGGTTTTGGTTATGCTTTGCTCTTCTTTCAAACTGCTAATCTCTTTTTCCTTTTCAGTCAACTTGTTTTTAAGTTCTTTTAAAGATCTTTCAAATTTGACTTCATCAGTTAAGATTTTGTTCCTAAGGTTTTCATTCACCTCTTTGATGTTAGCAAAAGTAATAATGCAATTGTCAGAACATAGTTTTTCTAGAACTTGAGGTGATACCTTGGCAGCAGCCATCATTGCACAATCACATTTAGGATTCTCTTCCTCATCAGCTCTCTCTTCTTCCTCACCAGCCTTTTCATCTTTCTTGTCTTCTTCAGACCATAGATCTATCATTGGTTCAATCAGGGCACCTGAACTTTCTCCCATCAGTATTTCATCAGTCACAGCAGTAACCACTGCTTCAGTCACCTCTTCCACTGTTTCAACCTTTAGCTGTTCCTCCTCAGATTCAACCCCCTCCTGTATTGACTCTAATGCCATCAAACAAAATTCATTGTGAGAAGAATCATTTGAAGCATATAGTGCAAAATTTTCATCATTAAGATTTTCAGGCATACTGCTCCAGTCAACAAACTCTTGACTAAAGAAACTTTGTTGTTCAGGTTGTGTAACTACTGGAGCAGTAGTTTGAGGTGCAGATTGCACTTGTGCCTGGGGAGCAGGGGTTTGAACAAATTGGATTTGTGGAGCAGCTGTTAGGACATAATGCACTAGCATAGGGGCAACAGCATAGTGAGCAGTGTTCACATGTGCTGCTGGGGCATATTGGGCATAGTGCACAGTGTTTTGAGTTTGAGGTCTAGGATTTGAACTAGGGTGAGTAACTATGGGACCAGTTGTTTGACTCCTACATTCCCTAGCAAAGTGTCCCAACCTGTTACACTTGTAACACTTGATTTTCGATTTATCCAACCCAACCCTTAGGTTCCCATGAAGACCTGGAAATTTTCTCCCAGTTCTCTTATAAAACTTGCTAGTTCTAACACTTAGCAAGGCCAGTTGGTGCAGGATGTCCATTTCTTCTAGGTCAGTGGGGTCGAAATGCTGTAAATCATTGAGTTCAAAGCTTAAATTGTCTGACATCTGGTTTTCATTTGCAGTGAATGCATAACCTGTAGAGTGAGGATCAGGGTTGTTGAAGTTTGCACCAGCAGTTATGTCAATGAAATGATCATAACCCTGATCCTTACCACTACCACCAGATTCTTCTTGACCCAGAAGAGCAGTGTTACCGAATGAATAATCATCAACGGTTTTCCCTGACTCTTGTAACTTCCTTTTCTGGTTCAACTCCCTCTCAAAGGTCAGGAGTCGACCATGGAGTTGGGTCAAGGTCAGATCCTTGAACTCAGGTGCAGTTCTGGTGACAATAGCTATTGTGTCCCATTTTTCTGGCAGTGATCTGAGGAACCTTCTATTTTGAGTCGAGTTTGAAAACGTGACCTTAACAAGCCTCAGTTCACTGATGAGATAACTGAAACGCTCAAATTGTTGAGTCAGTGATTCACCTTTAACATGATAAAATGTTTCATACTGTTGGTTCAGGATTTCCCTATTGTTTTCTATGACCTCTTCGGTACCTCCAAACTGTTCCTTAAGTGCGTCCCACAACTCTTTGGCACTGTTACAATGTAACAGTCCAGCATATATTTCGTTGGGGAGCGCTGATGCAACAATACTAAATGCTTTAGCATCTAGTTCAAATTTTTGATAATCCGTTTCAGTATAATTTTCAACAGGTTTAGGAACAATTTTTTTAGCATCTTCAGCGCTTGGCACTGTAGGAACATGAGGACCAAAGATAACAGACTTCCAACAACCTGTGCTTTGTTGAGCAAGGATGTGACCCATCCTCCTCTGCCAGATGTTGTACTCATTTCTTTTTAGCATAGGTGGTTTAAAAAGCGAGCCAATGTTGTTTTTATCGTCCTGAGATTGTGACGTCATTCTTGTTGTTTTACAGGTACTGAAAAATCAACTATAATGGTGATTAATCCTTACTCTGTTTTTCAATGACGAACAAACGATCAGTATCAACTGTTTTGAGCTGAACTATTTACGTCAAAATGATTGTTAAATCAAATTTGACTGTTCTAGCTCTGATACCAATTGTTGGATCTGAGTTTCCTTTTGATTGTACTTTTGTTTGTAAAATAAGATGGAAATGAATGAGTGTGCAGCGGAAATTAAGATGAACACAAACTTTGTATACAATCAAATGAGAGTAATACTTTTAATCAAACATCTTTACACATAGAACCGAATGATTGAATTTATTTCAAACACGATTACAATGATGATGTATGAATGCAAACTCCCCCTCAGCCCGAGCTCAGTAGTTTGTTCGTGCAAAGAAGACGAATGATGTGAAGAGCTAATAGAACAGTACAAAGTACTGTACTATTTATAAGCACTTGCAAACTACTGAGCATCTTTAGCTGACGTCACCATGAAAGTGACATCTAACCTCCTAACAAACTCTAACCTCTGATCTATACAGACACTGCTTGTGTTAACTACTGCTATTACATTCTATTACAATAACAGACTATAGAACAACTGCTGCAACCTTCTACTGATGTGAACCCAGTAGCACTTGTCCGGATCAGCAGTGCTTGACTCAAGGCAGGAGATTGAATCAGCAGGACTTGAGTCTTCATCAGATCTTTAATTGAGCAGCAGTTATTGGTCAGCAGTTAGTAAGATCAGCAGATAGGAGGTCATCAGTTGTTGTAATCACTTTCAAGGGGAGAGATATGCATATCAGCATCTGCTTATTCTGAATCCACTGAGCTGACCCAATTTTGGCTTTACATTATCTGTTCCTCTGATAGGGTTCAATCCCAACATCATTTGTTTCTTTCATACAACTCCAATTCTCATGTGGCCCACCACACCCTTCACAAGCCATAACCGAGACTGTTTTTGTCATTTCTAGCTTTTTAATTTTTGAAGAAAGGGCCTCGATTTGGGCTTGTAAAGAAGTGCTTTCATCAACCTTATGGGCGCCCGGGGCAATAGATTTATTGCCCCGGGGAGTGTGCCATTGAAAATTGGTTTGAGCAATTTCCTCAATCTGATTATATATTTCTTGCGGGCGGCGATTACCTAAAAGTCCCCCGGAGCTAGAGTCAAGTGTTTGTCTAGTATGTGGCAACAATCCATTATAGAAAGTGGATACTTGTTGCCACACTGCAAGACCGTGATGAGGACACTTTCGTAATAGCTCCTTAAATCTTTCCCAAGTTTCATATAAGGATTCCCCCTCGTCTTGCGAGTATGTATTAATTTCAGTCATTAATTTAGCCGTTTTAGCGGGAGGGAAATACTTATATAGAAATTTTTGGGCTAGTTCATCCCAGGTGTTTACCGAACCAACTGGGAGGGTGTTAAGCCAAGCTTTTGCTCGGTCTTCTAGTGAGAATGGAAACATTCGAAGGCGAATGGCGTCATTTGATGCTCCATTGATCCGAAAGGTATCACATATTTCTAAGAAATTAGTAATATGTAGATGGGGATCCTCGTCCGCAAGCCCATGAAAGGTTGCAGAGTTTTGAAGCATTTGTATCAAATGTGGCCGAAGTTCGAAGTTATTGGCTTCGACATTCGGTGCATTGATAGCGGCGCCAAGGTTACCTACGTTGGGTCGTAGGTAATCCATGAGGGTACGCTGGTCCGCCATTGGAAGTGGGTCCCTCGAAACCTTCTCTTGGTTTTTAGCTTTTAGTCTTTCTCTGAGAAAGCGTTCGGGTTCTTCTAGTGGTTATTTTATGTCTTTATTAGAACTGGAGCTCATACACTACGTAGAGGTGGCGTCTGGTTCCAAGTCCTGTCACAAAAACAAAAAAGAATGCTAGTCAGAAAGTTCACCACGGCCCCGTGCTCAGTGAACACGGCCCGTGGTCGGAGTTACAGTGATTGTTTTCTAGATCCCTGTTACTGGAAAGTTGGACACGGCCCCATGTTGCACCGACACGGCCCCGTGCTCAGCCTTCTGTAACTCGAAAAATAAAAACTGACAGTACCAATGTTGGGCACGGCCCGTGTCCGACCAGGCACGGCCCATGCTGAGCTCTACAAAAGCTGAAAAATTAAGAAAATCCTAAAAATTAAAAAGAAAATAAAAAAATGATTAGGCCGTTGATTCCTAACTTTCTTAAAATCCTTGTGTCCCCGGCAACGGCGCCAAAAACTTGATGTGTGCAAGGTGTTATATATTTTAGATGTATATTTTAAGCCCTTTTTACACTTTTAGCCAAGTTTTAAATTTATAAAACACGATATTTACTAACACTAAACACACATATGGGCAAGTGCACCCATCATGGACGTAGTATAGTGTTGGTAAGATACCGAGGTCGTCCAAGGACACAAGAGCTTTTAGTACCGATTTATCCTCAACGTCTAATCAAACCAAAATGTTAGAAAAAGATTTTTAAACTAAGAAAATAAAACTAACTAAAATGCTGAAATTAAAAATAAAAATAAAAACAGATAGACAAGATGAATGACTTGGATCCGACTCGTGTGTTAGTGTAACCTTTGATTATTTTCGCACTTTTGCACTTGTTTAAGAGATTATCTTAGTTATTGTAGTAGGCCCCTCTTTTGAAGGCGATGTTACCCTCAACCAAGTAGTTTGAGTCAGCAAGGATACAATCCTAAAGGGTCGGATTATTGAAAGATAATTAATTAAGGTATTAATGCATAATGTGGTAGGCCCCTCTTTTGAAGGCGACGTTACCCTCAGCTAAGTAGTCTGAGTTAGCAGGGATACAGTCCTAAATAGCTGGGTTAAAATTTTAATAGTAGTTAACTTATGAGGGGATCAAAGAGTTTGGACCCCCGCCATCCAATACCTTTGGGTATTGAAGGAGGTCCTACTAAATTTGACCCAAGTCCCTTGCAGGATCTCTAAACGCTGAACAACGGCAAGACTCTTACCAAACTGTTCCCTTAACCCCCGACCAGGTAGCCAACATACCTCCACATAGACTGTGGAGATATGAATGGTGAAAATCTTTTATTTTATATAGACAGTAAAATAATGTGAAGACACCACGGACAAATGATAAGGAAGAATCACCTTCAACATAAGAAACTAGTAATTAAAGTCATTAATACAAAACCAATTAAAAAGTGCAAAAGATTAAAAATTAAAATTATTACACTAAACACTTGTCTTCACCAAGTGATGTAAAAGACTTAGGCAAACATGGCCTTTGATTGTCAAGAACTCTTACGATCAATCTTTGATCCCGAGACGACTCACACACTCTATGATGGACAATGGATGATGGTGGTGGATGATGGTGTTATGGTGGGTGGTGGGTGGTGGGTGAAGTGTGAGAGAGGTGGTGTGCCAAGGGATGAGTTGAAATGTTTCCAAGCACTCCTATTTATAGGCTGAACAGAAGCTCGGGTACGGCCCCGTGTCCATCCTTGTCTCTCTCCTCATTAATTGTAATTCGCAATTACTAAAAAAGGGTTAGTTTTATGCCATATTTGATATAATTTATATGTTGCATTTTGCGCATATCATTGCCCACTCAAGCGCCCTCACACAGCGGCATCTTCATCAGCCTTCTCCGTCTTCTCAGCTTCAACATCCTGAGCAGCATCCTCATCAGCATCCGCTCCAGCATCCTTCTTGGCTCCAGCCTTGACCACCACCTCTGCTGACTTGGAGGATTCACCAGCTTCGGCAGGAAGTGGCACAGCCTTGCCTCCAAGCTCCTTCACCTTTGCCACCCAAGAGTCAACTGGCCAAGATGGGCACACAAGGCCTGTCTCCTTGGCCTCATTAGCCATCTTAATACGGGATTGTAGCAGAGAGACAACGGCGGAGGCTTTGATCCCTTCCCTAAAAGAAATCATGGCCTGTTCGTGCTCCATTTGGACGGTGGCAAGTTTGAGCTCAGCATCCTGGGTGACTTTCTTCAGCTTGTCCTCATAATGCCGAGTCTTGGCTTTAGCAATAACACCTTGCTCAGCGATGGTAGTCTCGAGCTGTTTGATCCTGGCCTCGTGGAGTGCAGCAGTACCACAGGCGTCGCTGTAAAGGTGGAGCAGATGCTGGAGGCCCTGTAAGTTGAAATTCAAATATAAGTCAATTGTCACTAACCTAAATATCCTGTTAGGATATTCTGTCAAGATATTATGCATGATACGGTGCCAGGATATTACCTTGTTTAGGAAGGATGTCATCGGTTCCAAGGAGTCGGTAAAGCTAAGATCATCATAGGAGAATCCTTCAAAGCCTGGGGCACTAACTTCAGAGCCCTTCCTCTTTTTTGCGGTGGAAGCATGGGTCCTCGGATTAGCCTTGGGAGCCGGGAGTGGCTTGGAGCTGGTGGCAGCAGGGGTCTCTTTCTTGACAACGGGTGGAGTAGGATAGCTGTCAAGTTCATCAAGATCAAGGAAAACCTGAATTTTGCTGGAGTCTGCATACAAGGAGTGAAATTTCTCCTAAGTATATCAAATAAATATATGTATGCAGGATATTGTACAGGATCCTTACCAGACATGTTTGCACTAGAAATGGGGCTTGGAGATGATGGAGACGGATTAAAACTTCTTTCAGCCTCTGGAAGGAGTCTGATGGTGTCAATCCTCTTCTGTGATTCAGCAAGGGGAGGTGCAAGCTTCCTAAAATCAGCTGTGTACAAGAAAACAACAAAGTCAGTTCAAGATATGTGGCAGGATATAAGACAGGATCGTCCTAAAACCCTAGGTCCTACCTTTTTTCAACCATTTCACCGGATAATCCGCTCCACCAGGGATTGAATCTCTTTTTACAAAAAAGAATTTGGATTTCCATTCCTCTTCATTCCTGGTGGCTCGGAGGATTAATGGGTCGCTGGAAGTAGAGTAAAACAAGAATCGACAAGAGCCGTGACATCTAAGCTGGTATGCTAAAGGGAGGTCATGGACGGAAAGGCCAGGGATATGATTCTTCTTGATTTGATCAAGAACAAACAGGACCCGCCAAAGCATTGGCATTGTTTGACTAAAAGAAATCTTGGTGAGGTTAAAAAACTCGGTGATAAACTCAGAGAAAGGAAATTGTAACCCTAAGGTAAAGGGAAAAGCATTAAAGCATAGCCATTCATCGGAAACCATATCTGATCGGATTTCCCGATCAAATGACCGGAACACCGTCCCTTCCAGGAAGATGCCGGAGGTTTTAAGGGCTGACAAGTGAGCACTATCAAAAGTGCATATTTCCTTCTCCGGATCTTGGAGAATATTCTGCTGGATAAACGTAGGAGCAGAATCACTAGAGCTTGATCTAGTTCGTCTAGCCATTTGGTGCCGGAATTTGAGACAGGTGCAAGGATGAAGATGAGAATGAGAGAGAAAATATTTACCTTTTTTCTCTTCGGTGATGGTTAAAAGAAGATGAGCATGAGAAGATATAGGGAGCAATGAGTAAATGTAGACTAAACGGTTACAAGCAGTCACGTCAGGTCTTATCTCTTAATTACCTTGGTTATCGTGAAAAATGTAACCGTTATGACTCAGGATCCTTAACGGCAACATTTTTGGGGACAATTGTTATGGGTAAAATTCTGAGCCCATATCCTGGGAAATATCTTGAGTTGTATCTTGGTTATATGATATCTGCTCATATCCGGGATGCTCATTCAGGATATTGGTAACATCCTGAATGGTATCCTTAGGATTACTAACGGGTTGTGTGCAGGAGAACACGTCCAGGTACCCAACGTTCATGAAGACCCTTTCTCCGGGAGACTCGGTCCAAGTCGTTCAAATGAAGACGTTGAAGCCGCATTACTCGGTCTACAACGTTAACAATGGAATATTCGGAAGCATCCCATATTTATAGGAATTTTAGTTTGTATTTCGTTACTATAAGTAGGTGGGTATATCATATCGAATAGGACATCACAGCTACACTCACTACACTCTCACACTTGTTCTCTCACAATTTTTTACTTTCACACAAAGCATTGTAACACTTAGCGATCTGGTCAATATCCTGCACTGTATCCTGAAGTTTGAAGCAATAAGAAGAACTAGGCAGCTGCGATTGTCAGCTCCCGAGGTTTTATGCCGGCGATCTAGATTGATCAAGGGCTTTCCTCGTACATCTCGTGTCATTTCCTTTACTTTTTGCTCATAGTTTGATCGTAGATACAACTCAATATCCTGAGCCGTATCCTGAAAACTGTTTTTACAAACAACATAACAAGCATATTTTCAATACACTTTTTAGCACACTACCTCACTTAACTAATTTGATCAATTAATTGCTTCGGTAATTTTTGACCAAAACAATGATAAAATCTAAAAATCCAAAAACATCGGAAATTCAAAAACGAGTATTGTTGGAAAAAGAGGAAATGATAGTACAGTAGTGGACTATCACAACACGCTAAAGAATTGGAAAGTCAAATGTAATAAACGCTCTCACTAAGGATATGCCAGTAGGTTTTTACTCATTCAATAGATTGTTTTCTAGATATAAACCTAAATATCATAACTTACTTATTTCATGGGGAACATCTCTCGGATATATGGGTAAGTATTTATATTTAGATTTATATCTCGAAAATAATCTACTAAGCGTGTAAAAATCTATTGGCATATCATCAGTGAGACCGTTTATCACATTTGACTTTCCATTTCTTTAGCGTGTTGTGATAGTCCACTGATATACTATCATTTCCTCTTATTCACAACAAAACTCATTTTTGATTTTTTCAATGTTTTTGGCTTTTTGATTTTATCATGTTTTTGGATTTTTCAAATTTTCAAAATTTCTAAATGTTTTACTCCCCCTAAAATCAAAAATATGTTTCAATTTTTGATTTTCCGAGAAAATTTGAAACTAAACGCAATAAACTGTACAAATAAAATGACAAACTGATGTAAATTGCTTTTCTCCATTCACTTGGCTTAAACAATCAGAACTCCCCCTGTCAACAAACTATTTTCCCATTATGATTTCAAAACACTTAAGTTTGTTTTAATCAAAATGGTTTTTCCTAAAAATTAGTTTTGTTGATTTCACATATCATGGGGTTTCATCACATTGTTCTCCAATTACCACTTGTAAAATTTAACACTTGAAGGTTTTTAACAAACACATTTTTCAAGAATGATGCCGATTCATGCTCCACGATTACCAACTTGGGAGCTCCGGCAAGTTAGGATTTTATTTTTTTTAAAGAATCTAACCCATGCCTGATCAATCATGGGTGAACCATCCTCATTTGGATTAACAATTTTTGATTCATAAAATTCTTTCACTCCCTTCACCTTCCCATCAGTCATCTTTCCAAACATATGTAACACTTTGCCATTAAATGCTTTTTCAGCATCAAATTCTTCCTTATCAGAGAAGAATTGATCTGAAATCTCAATCTTATCAACTTTTGACTTAAAGTTTCCGTTTGACAATGGTGGAAAATTTTCATCATCCATTGATGGAGCGTAATTCTCATCTTTTAGCATAACAGATGACTCCTCTGACTTTGACGAGTCAGATTCATTGCCAGAAACAACCTCTGATTTTTTAACAACCCATTTTTGTTTGTTTAAATTTGCTCTTCTTTTGTAAAAATGTTTCGAACTTTCACCAACTTCGAAATTCGAATTTTTGAACTCTTTAAATTTTTCTATTGGTTGTTCCTTTTTATCAACACATTTCTCTTTCATTTTAGAGTTAGAAGAAACTCCCTGTTTTGTGTTGGTGGATTTTGAGCAATTCCAAGCAATATGTCCAACTTCTTGACATTTGAAACAAGTTCTTCTTTCAACTCTCGATTCAGATTCTTTCAAGATATTCTTTTTCCTTTCAGCGAGAAACTCCTTGTTCGACTGTCTCCAGAATGGTTTCTCCTTTTCTTCTTCTGAACTTGCACCTGAAACAAATTTAGTTTTTGGTTTATAAATTTTCTCATTTTTATGATTTTCGGGTGGAATAAAACCTAAACCCTTCTTTTTGAAATTACTGTTATGGTTTGGTTTCTTTCGATAACCCGAACAAGAACTGTAACCCTTTTTCTTGTTCAATCTTTGTTGAACTCTTGAAGTGTATTTTTTAGGTTTTTCAGTAGGATTTACATCTTTTATTTCAGAAATATTAATTTCTGTTAATTTGAAAACCTTGTTAATCGTTTCAGTTTTAACACTTCTTATTGGAAATTCTTAATCAAAATATAATTTGTCGGAATCATTCAAAGTACGTGCTACTTTGAATGTTTCGTCATTCAAATTACTTTGTGACAACAAAAAATCTTTATAGTAAACCCTTTTGACTGGTGAACTCGAGCTTTTGTCTGATGAACTCGATTTTTCAGATTTAGACTCTGACTTTGACTCTTCATCTTTATCCAACACCTGATCGACCACTTTCTTAATTATCTCGGACTCATGATCAGTGTAAGACGCTGTGAAGGTGACATCAATATCATCTGGTAATCCATTGATAGACTCGGATTTCAGATTCAGATTGAGTGCTTCAGCCACCTTTTCAAAGTCTCAGGGGGTATAACCATCCCACATTGGATTTGGTACTCTGTGATAATTCAAACCAGTTTTCTTACCAGAATTTTCTTCATTTTCTGCAAACTTATGAGCTGCAATGGTAGGATAGATGCGATCAATAACATAATCTGAACTTTGATAACTTCGAAGTAAAATATTCACTCTCTCGGTTTCGATCGTCATCGCCGCCAATTCTTGTTTCAGCCCAGCAATAGTCTCAATATATTTGTTGATTGCAGTTTGCTTTTGAAGAACAGTTGCTTTCAGAAGATCCTTCATCTGGATATCCTCATCAGTAGCTCTTTTGTACAAGTTCACTTTGCTACTTAGGAGATCATATGATTCCTTTAAACTTCTCACATTGTGCAGCAAATTCTCTTTGAGCTTCTCCAATTCAGCAAGCTTTGTATCTTTTTCAGCACAATCGTTGCAAGGTTTTAAACACTTTGTACAAGGTTTTCAACCTCTACAATCTTTTCCACTTCAACAATTTTTTCAACTTCAACTATTTTCTCCACCACCTTTTCAATCACAATCGGTTCTTTATCAAATTCTATGTTCACTTCATTCTCTTCAACCTCGACCTTCTCTGTTAGTTTTTCTTTAACTTTTGCCTTATCAGCTTCCATCTGAACTTTAGTCTGTTCTTCAGCAACCTTTTTTGCTTCCATTTCTCTATTCAGTCTAGCAACCCTTTTCTCTTTCAACATCTCGATTTTATCTGCAAAAAACAAATTAAAACTATAAGAATCCAATTGTTTTCTAGCTTGATTAATATACTCTTCCTCATCATCGGTGTCTGCATCACTTCCTAATGACTTAAAAATCGGTTGTCTTCTCGGACTGTTCTTAAATTTGACTGATTCTTCTTCAAACATTCGAGCAACAAATGCTTTAGAAACTGAAGGTCTAGAAGGATCATAATCATCCCAATTGAAATCTTTCGGAATCCTTTCATCTTCTTGGTCTACCAGACCATAACAAGCTTTGCCCTTTGATTCTTCAATAGTACGTAAGTGTAAAGATTGTTGTTGATATGGTTGTTGATCAACCTGATGATAAATTGCTTTTCTATGATAATCGTTGTTTCCGAAAGGATCTTGTCTTCCGGTTGCTTCTCTGTTTGTACATTCTCGTTTAAAATGCCCTTTTTCTCGGCAACGAAAACAAGTAACCTTCGATTTGTCAAAACCTAGCTGAGATGTTGCAGCTTCACGAAGATCATCTCTATCGGTGATCTATTTGAACTTTTCTACTCTTCTCAAAACACTAGCTAAACACCACTTGATATCCATCAACTCAAGTTCCTCAGAATCAATTTGATCATAATCCTCTTTGGTAAGCATCGGATTTCCGATTCGTCCAGCAACTAAGCTTTCATACAATTCTAACATAGTGACAAGAGATGCCATATGTTGCTTTGCAATATCTGGAGAAAAAATTTGACCATTTTGAATATTCAATGTAACATTACATTGCAATACTTGACCGGTACCATTTGTTGAACTTTGTTGTTGAGAACTTCGTGTTGAGAAATTTGGTTCCTCAGATTGAAGCACTGAAACCAGAGAACATCAGGGCTGAGTCCCTGCAAGGTTCGAGGCAGCGATTAGAACAGAAAGAAGATGGCGTTTGCTATGTGACAGGGCGCATTTGGGTTCCACTCTATGGGGATCTACGTGAACTTGTGATGGACGAAGCCCATAAGTCCCGTTACTCAGTACATCCTGGTTCAGATAAGATGTACCACGACTTAAGGACCACGTATTGGTGGCCTGGCATGAAAGCCCACATAGCAACCTATGTCAGCAAATGTTTAACTTGCGCAAGAGTCAAGACTGAGTATCAGAAACCAGCGGACCTACTCCAACAACCAGAAATCCCGAAATGGAAATGGGAGCAAATTTCCATGGATTTCGTCACTGGCCTACCTAGATCCCAACGCGGGAATAACACTATTTGGGTGATAGTAGATCGATTGACCAAGTCTGCACACTTTTTGGCTATTAAGGAAACAGACAAGTTTTCTACCTTGGCAGAGGTTTACTTAAAGGAAGTAATTTCGAGGCACGGGGTGCCAACTTCCATTATTTCCGATCGAGACGCACGATTTACTTCCGAGTTGTGGCAAGCTATGCACAAATCCTTTGGCTCACGTTTGGACATGAGCACCGCTTATCACCCACCCTGGAAGACATGCTTAGAGCATGTGTGATCGATTTTGGCAAGAATTGGGAGAAGCACCTACCGCTAGTGGAATTCTCCTACAATAACAGCTACCACACCAGCATTCAGGCAGCACCCTTCGAGGCATTGTACGGTCGTAAATGCCGATCACCTCTTTGCTGGGCGGAAGTTGGTGACAGCCAGGTAACAGGCCCAGAACTGGTGGTAGACACAACGGAGAAGATTGCCCAGATCAGACAACGCATGGCAGCAGCTCGTGACCGTCAGAAAAGCTACGCTGATAAGCGTAGGAAACCGCTAGAATTCCAGGTCGGGGACCGGGTTCTACTTAAAGTCTCACCCTGGAAGGGTGTGGTTCGTTTTGGTAAACAGGGCAAGCTTAATCCGCGATATGTTGGACCATTCGAAATTACCGAGAAAATCGGTAAGGTTGCGTATAGATTGAATCTGCCTGAAAAGCTGAGTGCGGTGCACAACGTCTTCCACGTGTCTAATCTGAAGAAGTGTCTGTCAGATGAAACACTCATAATCCCCTTCAAGAAACTCACTATTGATGAACAGCTACACTTTACTGAAGAACCAGATGAAGTGAAAGTATCCCCAGTTGTTCCCAAATAAAACCCGCAGCACTGAAGCTACAACCGAATTTCGGGACGAAATTTCAAACTAACAGGGGGATGATGTGACACCCCGTTGAAACCCTATTTGAGACCCCCAAGTAATCCTGCATAAACCCTAAAATTTTCAGAACATTCGAAATTAGAATCAGGGCCCCTAAAACTCAAGGGGAGTAAACCCTAATTGACGATTATCTCCAAAACTCGTTGTCAAAATTTAAATTTCGTTTGACGTCGACTCAGCAGGGCTACCCAGGTGACAAGCCTACTCTAGGCTAAGGGGACTTGACCCGCGACACGCGGCAAGGGCCGCGAATTCTTCCGCGACTCGCGGGAGGCTCCAAAAGTGGGTATAAACAGGGGGGCTGGGACTTGAAATCTGGTGCTAGTTCGACGTACAATTTCAAAATATACGTTGAGTTATACGTTTATTACTACTAACACACACTAGCTCGAATTCTGCTACAATACAGGGTATTAACTCAATCGCTGCTACGACTCAATATCCGATCGACTGAAACTATCCGACAGGATGTTTAAGTGCTATCCTTTGTCATTAGTCATGATTCCAACAGGATATTTGAGTACCGCCCAAACTCGGGGTAGACTTTGTCATTCGTTGTCAATCCGATGGATGTTTTAGTGATTACTCTTTGTCATTCGTCGTGAGAGTTTTAATCTCGTGAGTTTATCGTAAATGCTGTATTAGTTATTTACCTAGTTTCGGGTGCATTATCGCTTAAATTAGGTTATCAGGCTTGTCCATAGGTTAAACTCTACCCCATACACTTACAATCAAAGTAGATGCTAATTCGCGGAAGAATCTGAATCATGAAGCTTGTTAATTCAATACTGCATGTTTATAATGTGAGTCATTCTCTTTTTATCAACTGTCTTACAATACTCCAAATTATTTTCCAAAGTTATAATTACAGGGATTAAGTCTTTGTAATCACCAATTTACAGCCGGTATGTGGGGTATTGTGCACATTACTACTGTTTTTATCATTTTAGGTGAGCGAGCCTAAATCATGATATACACTATTAGGTAGTCGGACCTAAATAGTGATATACGTCACTTTTGGGTGAACGGACCCAACAGTGATATGACCACAGTCACAGATCCGGTCGAGTGACAAATACTGTGAGTAGTTGGTTGATATGGAAACATTGTAATCGCTCTTAATACTGTAAATTATAACAAATATGTTTTTGTATAAAACCTGAATGAACTCACTCAGTATTTCCCGCTGACAAAACCTTTTTAAAACGCGTTTCAGGTGATTACAGTAGATTGGAATAAGAGTTAGATACGGCACCAAAAAGGTTTACAGAAGTGGCTTGATTTATGAATTAAATAAAAATTTAGAAAACTTGTTTTATGTAATCAAGTTTATATTAAAAGCTACGTTTGTAAAACATGGAATTTATTCCATCTATTTCCGGTGTTTCTAAACTCCGATATTTTTCCTAACTCACGGTCCTGATGAAATTTCCACTGTAATGTTTTTAAAAATAAACCACCGGTACCACTGGGCTGTTCACGGCTCCCGATTCCGTCCAGGTGGGGTCAGGGGACGTGACAGAAGGTGGTATCAGAGCCACTGCTTTAATCCTATAAGTGTTGTGATAATAATACTTAAGCTTAAATAAAAGAGTTAGGAGATTGCTATTAACTGGTAGCACATCTGATAGCATTTAGACTTGAACATAAGAAAAGATGCCTTAGTATAAGCTAAGCCACTTATTTAAGCAATTAGATGTTGTAATAATACCTAAGTTTTAACGGAGAGTTAGGAACTTAATATTATCTGGTAACACTCAGAATGATATTTAGAGTTGAACTTAAGAATTTTGCCTTAATATAAGCTTCAAGATAAATTACTTATATAAGTATAATGTAATGAATATTGATAAGAATGGTAATTAGAATATTGCAAGATATGATAAATAAGCAATAACACTTAATTCTTGTTTATTGATATTACTTGGTCTAGAATAAAGATATGTTATGAAAATACAAATTTCCTTAATTCTGGATAAAAGCCCTAATAAAAGAGGCACTTTTAAAAATCTTGAAAAGATACTATTTATGGGAAATAGAAAATTTTCTCCGGCAAAACTGGTATAGAGTAGCAGACTCTCCAGCTTGTCCGGATATACTGAAGTTACCTCTCCGGCGCGAACCGGATAAGACGGGGGTAAATAATATGTCAAACCAGTGACAAGATTTCCCTAAATAATATCATGACCTGATATCTGACTTGTTTTTGGAAATATGAATCTGTTAAATACATTGACCTTATAGAGGGTATGTATATTACAGCATGTGAAATATATGATTATATAGATATGTATATCTATAAGGAATTCCAAAAGCCAAATAGGAATAAAGCACAAGCATACGTGTCTAGATTTCTTTATCAGGAATTTCTTTTCCGATATCAAACATTATTTCGTTTGATCATTTGTCTCGTAGCTCGTGTGACAAAATAAACAATGGAAACCCTTTAAATTGAAACACCATCAAAAATATAAAGAATTTCCAAAGCATTATTATAAACCATTAATGTGACACTCTAGGTTTTCCCGAGCAAATACCATGTAATAACATTGTGTGTATATACGTTATTAAATGAAAGTTGCGTGTTATCTTGATGTTCTATGTGATCCTTTTACTAAGTATGTATATGTAGTATATATGTATGTAGTGAGCCGAGACCATTAACCCGACTCGAGACCACTCAGTCTCGAGTAAACAGTAAACGGTTGGGCCGGTTGGGCCATACACCCGAGAAGCCCACTCGGAATCGACTTAGGGTGCACCATCGAGTATAAAACCCAAAAAAAAAACCCTCACACTCCCCTCTACACTCTCTCTTTCACTTCATCCTCTCTCTAGAAAACCTTAAACCCCAACAATCAAGCATCACCTCTCCTCTCCTTTCTCTTGGACAAACCGGTGACAACACTAGAACTCTCGGCTCAAGCTTGGAATCATTCGGAAGTCCGCTCATCGACCCTTGTACCCTCACACTTAGAGTATCTAGCCGGTTAGTACCTCTTTTAGTTTTTATTGACAAAATACATGAAAAATTGTTATTTACCTATGATGAAGGTGTTTGCTTGATGATATAAGTATTATGTTTTGCTTGATTTAAGTGATGAAGATGTTCCTTCATGATGATATGTGAACGGTTTGGTAGGAGCATGATAATAAAGTGGGGTGTTAAAGTTGTTAGTAAGGTTTGATACATGACTAGGGTGTTATATGATGCACACATGATTTATGATTTAGTAATGGTATATAATTGCTGAAAATGCTTTCAAAGTTGCAAGGATAACATGTTTCGGGTCGGTTTTGAATGATTATGCATGATAAATAATTTGAATATGTGATGAACCACATGAATATGAGTTGAAGGTGCCTTGAAGATTTGAAAAACTTGTTGTTTGATCCATTTTGGTTAATTGTTAGACAAAGAAACATGTTTGTGAAACCTCATTGGATAGTACATAAAATGAAAACAGTGGAATTCTATTGGTTAGTACAAGTCTCGCAGTTGCATCAGAATAAGCAGGTAAACGAGTCGAGGCCACTGGTTTCGACTCGAGACCACTTGGTGACAACTCGAGACCGCAGTGATTGCGACTCGAGACCTAGACCAAGCAACTCAAAACAGACTTCAGGGACTCGAGACCATCAAGGTCTCGACTCGAGATCACATAGTCTCGGCTCGAGACGGGACTCGAGACCTCCGGGGTTTGCGAGTCATGCCTGCACCACTCGAGACCAGCCATTACAACTCGAGACCTCCTGGTTGCGACTCGAGACCGCATGTTCTCGAGTCGAGACCACCTTGTCTCGACTAGGCTGCTTACTTTAGTTATTGGGCCACAACGTGGCTACCTGTTTAACTGGACTATGTGTTAGTTGTTACTGTTGACTAATCAAATAATAGAGCAGGCCCAATAACTCAACATGTAACTGTATGCATGCTATGTGTTAGCTATGTGTAGAATACGTGACATCTCTGTACCCAGACCTGACCTATACCGGTAACCATGCTAGGACGTGGTGACCAGCGTGCTTGACCAAGTAACCTAATCTGCCGAGCAACCCAAGGTGAGTTCACACACTAAAAGCATGCGTCCCAGGGAGGGACACGGACAAACTGCCAACTTTGGGAAAAATACTTTTGAACTACTATTTCCGGGGGAAATACGAAGGGGTACTTTTAACTTACTATCTCCGGGGGAGATACGTTTGGATATTATTTATAAATCACAACTAGCCAAGCTAAACGAAACTCTATCACCTTAAGTCCCTGCTTACAGTACCGTTTAATCGCCGGGGGCGAACGGATTATTAGTTGATAGCGCTATTAGGTTTGACAACCTCACACCGTGACCGGGGGGATCGGGCGTGAACTAGTAGACCTTGCATCTTGGTCAATGACGATAGACATTGACTCGGGGCACAACAACTTTCCGTCAACAGTTTCGGTATCTACAGTTTAGTGAGCTTACAGATGGGGTAGCTCCCCATAACGTGATTATAAATGCTTTATCTAAACCACTTACGTTTTTCAAAAACTAAAACTTGACACCTCGTGGACTCGCCAACATTATGTTGATACCCTACTGCATGCTTTGCAGGTACCCAGTGACTCAGGAGCTTGCAGCTTGTGGATGTGTTGTGGTCGTCTAACCCGTGTATTGGGTTCTTGTTGGTGCAGTTGTCTGTCGACTACATCTTAGTTCGAGTCTTAGGGCAGGGCAGATCGTATTGTGTACATGTTTAGTGTGTTAGGATCGCTTTTATGGTCATTTGGTGCTTGGACCGCTTATGTGTACAATGCTAGGATCGCTTATATGGACATGTCCATATAAGCGAACCAAGCTAGTCACATAAGCGACCCACACTGCCTATATATATGGTCACATGAGCGATTCCAGTAGTTAGAGAGTCTTAGGTGTGTGTTTTCGAAGGTGTAAAGGCGAAGCCTTGTCCGATTGTCTCCACGTGCTTGTAAACTGATATATAATCAATAAAGGAGACGTTAAAGTGTGAAATCAAGCTTTACGAAGACTAATTCAATGAATTCCGCCTCTGGATTAGTCTAAGTGCTCTTCTGAACGACTCATCGGGTCAGCAAACGATCCTACATGTGGTATCAGAGCTCAGGAGGAAGAGTTCTTACTGTTTAGCTCGATTTTCGCTTGAAATTCTCTCTTCTACTCATTCTTTTTCAGATTCAGACATTTTTCACGGTCAAAACTTGCTCAAAATCTCAGGGATTGTGCACGTTAGTACAAAGATAAACCCTGGAAAGTTTGGTGTTGAAATTCAAAGAAATAGTGGGTCAAATTGATGTCCGAATTTGGATCGCGTTTCTGACCTCTTTGGACCGCTCGAAATTAATCTCTTTGAATCGCTCATCCGGATGTGTTTTGGATCGCTCATTTGGTCGAATTGACTTGGATCGCTCGTGATTTGGACTTTTGAACCGCTCCAAAAACAAAGTTTGGACCGCTCGAAGTGACACTGTCCGGATCGCTTATACGTACAAGATTATTGGACCGCTCAAAAGGATATTAGTTGAACCGCTCGAACGAACATTCACTTCTGGACTGCTTATTTGAACAAGTGGAACCGCTCGAAAGGAAAATCTTGGACCGCTTTTAGAAGATTGTTTGGTTCGCCTTTGTGGTTACTTGTCGAGGCCGATTATTTGACAAACAGTTGATCCACATTTTAGTCAACTAGCACGTGTTGGATTTGAAAAATGACAATGAGGTTTGATGTGCAAGAAAACAATGATCTTGAGAGAATGAATAGTTGGTATCGAGGATATCTTAGTAGTTCTTATCAGAAAGTATCAAAAGAAATTTGGTATGAACATTTCAAAGGCTTTTTGAGTAAGAAAGATGAAAAATTAGATGATCTGGAGAAACGTTTTGATCGTTTGATAGACTATTTGAAGGAAAATCAAATAGTGATATCAGAAGCTGAGATGGTATCAAAGTTCGCTAATGGTTTATCAGTTGAATGGGATGATGTTTTGAAAAATTTGAAAGAAAATTCTAATTTTTCAAAATTAACTCTGAATAAATTCATCGGCGAACTTAAAAATCACGATTATGAGAATTATCAAAAGAAGAGAGAATTATTGGATAAGATAAAAATAAATTTGGAAGATTTGAGTTTAGAAGTGATAAAAGAAATAAACAAAAGAATCAATTTTTGTTTGGGAACAAAAAGAAAGTCGGTGTATGATATGAAAAGAGGCTGTTATATTGATGATAATAGAAATCCTCTTGATCTTGTTACAATCTTTGGTGCAGGTACATATAAGATAGAGAAAGAACAAGTGCCGAAGATTGAAGAATTTGTGAAGAATGAAACTTCATATTCTGCATCAGCATGCTCAAAATGTGACAGCTTCAAGACTGATAATGACAAACTTATCAAAGATGCGGAAAGTTTGGCATTGGAGATCAAGAAGTTGAGAGATATGAAACAAGCTGATGATAAACAGATTCTTATGGTTCAGTAAATTTGTGAGAAGTTGAAAGTTGAAAATGATAAACTGTTAAGTAATTTGAACAGTTTGACATTTGAAAACAAGAAATTGAAAGAAAATGTAAAGGTTTTTGAAAACAAACAGAAATCGTCAGAAGATGAAGATTTCTGGATTAAGCTTGAAAACAAAAATCTGAAAGCAAATGAATCAAAATTTCAGGAACAGATAAAAGTTTTGATGAATGAAAAATCTGTTCTTGAAAATTTGAAAAATGAAAATGAGAAAACAATCAAGTATCATTTTGGGAGAATATCTCAGCTTGAAAGTGAAGCTGAGAATTCGAGGAACAAAATTGATGAACTTGAGAAGAAATTGATAGGTTTTGTGACTAAATCTGACAGTTTGAATTTTCCCTGTCCAAAACCAATCAATTCTGTTCCAATAAGTGACAATGTCACAAACTTTGACACTGTCAAAGTTGAAGATTGTGATGAGACACCTGATGATGAAAATGTTAAAAAAGAAAAACAAAAATTGTTTTTAAATTTAAAAGAAAAATTTCAGAAAACTGTTCTACAATCGACTGAAAAAGGTGAATGTTCTAAACAGAAACCTTTGAAGAAGAAAGTGGAACAGAAACAAAAAGATTATAAAAGTTCATCAGATCGATCATCCAATCAAAAGAAAAAATTACAAAAAGTAAAAAATGAAAATTCAAAAATTGTTGGTAATAAGTGGTGCAGGTCGGACCACAGTGCTCAAAAGCCAAATCCAGCAAACTTGAGGAAGGAATATCACCAAGCCAAACAATGCTATGATCTGAGCGTTTGGTGTGAAGGTGATATACAGTACGATAACAGAGTGTGTTACAGCTGCGGATATCACGAACACATTGCTGTTAACTGCCAGTATTGGAGTTATGAGACCAGAAGGTGCTTTAACTGCAATATCAAAGGTCACATTGCCAGAGAATGCCCAAGGAGATCGAATGGAAGATTGAGGGCTAATTCTCAGAAATCGGCAAAAAAGATTCCAGTCAAAGTCAAGCCCCAGGAACAGAAGGTTCTGAAACCCAAAGTTCAAGAACAGTCAACTCAAGAAAAGAAAGTAAAGCTTTCACAGGGGCAGAAAGACAGACTGAGAAAAAAGAGAAAGAAGGCACGAGAGTATCTTGAGAAGATTTTGTCCTCGGGTTCATCTGTTGGAAAGAATAAGAGCTCTGATGAATCAACTTCCTCGATTGCAAAGTCAAGCAAGACAGATTCATCAGATACAAATTTGAGGACAGAAAAAAGAGAGAAAAAGAAGAAAATGGTCGGCGATGAATCTGACAAGTCAAAGTCAGACAAGCCACCTGTAGGCAATGATTCTGGTACGGTAAAACCAGAGGAGCCTTTGGTTGAGCTAAAAAAGGAGAATTCAGGTTTAGCAATGGATGATGCAAATTTTCCACCATTGTTGAACAAGAATTCGAAATCACCCAAGGACCGTCAGGCTTGGGTGAATCTGTTTAAATGAAAAACCTGACTTGCCGGAGATCCCAAGATGGTATCGTGGATCATGAATCGGCACATTTCTTGAGAAATTTCACTTTGGTGATTTTTCGATTTACATGTGGTAAATCAGGGACATTAATTTGTACTTGATTTTCTACTGATGGTTTATGATAAAACTGGAAATGATAAATCTTTAAAAGGTTTGAAGAAAACAAGATGAAGAGATAACCCCGAACCTACAAATGGTTTGAACACAAACTAATTTTTCCGGAAAAATCATTTTTATTAAAACAAACTTAAGTGTTTTGAGATCACAATGGGAAATTAGTTTGTTGTGAAGGGGAGTTCTGATTGATTATGCCATATGGATGGAGAATTGAAGTGATTCTCATTATGTTGTCATTTTTGTACAGTTTGTTATAAATTTTCCCAAAAAATCAAAATTGAGACATATTTTGATTTTAGGGGGAGTAAAATTTTAAAAAAATTAGAAAATTTGAAAATGTCAAAAACATTGAAAAATTGTAAAAATGAGTTTTGTTGCAAAACAAGAGGAAATGATAGTAAATCAGTTGGACTATCACAGCACGCAAAAGAAATGTAATGCAAAATGTAATAAACGGTCTCACTGATGATGTGACGATAGGTTTTTGTACATTTAGTAGATTTATTCGGGATATAAACCTAAAATTTCAAACTTGTGAAATTCGTGGGGAACACTACTTGGATATATAGGTAACCCCTGAAATCTCGTTTGAAAGGTCTCGTATTCTGATATACTAGGTGTTTATACTCTATGATGTCTGGGGTATTATTCCGGGACTTCTGCTGAACGGTAGTTCTGACCTAGTCCTTGGCTAATACTTTCTGCAAAATGTTTGAAACATAGCATTATAGCCCTCAGAATGATTAGACAATAAAATTGATAATCATCTGTTGTAGCTAAAAGATCCTCTAAAGGGGACACACTGCTAAGTCGAAGCTGATATCTCTCTGCTGAACGGAAGTTCTGACCTGAGATCCCTCAGTTCTCGCATCTTTCCCCTAATTTATGTACAGACATCATTGTAGTGTTCATACCTGTAAGACTGAATATTGGGATTCTGGATACGGGAGTATATTCAAGAGGTGGGACACATGAATTGAACTAAGTTCATAAAATACCTAAATAGTATCCTGAATAGATTGAAAATTGTATGAAAATTTAAGAGGACAATTATATCGTCAATCTACGTGAATCGTTTAGAACTTAAAACGATTAAAAGCTTAACGGTGCTTGTGTTATGTCTCAAAAACTGATGTGATCCTCTTGCACAAACTCACAAAAATATGTTTGTTTTGCATTTAAATTTCTGTCTTCGCATTTACATTTTATATTTTGAAAATTCCAAAAAGATTTTCGACAACTGATGGTGAAGAGCTGATTTTCAAAATCTCAAAGGCTAAACTTGATGAACAGACGGGTTGGTTAAATCATTTGAAATGTTTAAAATGATTCATTAGGTTGAATCAGAAATTGAAATATTTCAAATTTGTGAATCAGTGTTTAATTTGAAAAAGCTATCAAATGATTAGTTAATTCATTAAGTTGAATCACAATTATTTTGGTTTGTGATAGAGTGTTTGAGTTTTGCAGGCTTCTGATCCTGTTGCTACAGAGAAAGCCAGGAGTTGATTTCAATGGTGATAACGATTTCCAGACAGAGATCCCAGCATGATGATAGGGGGAGTCTGACGAAAGTTAAAACCAGAGAAAGACCCAGGCATATGATTTCAGGAAGAAGTTTCTGTAGAAGATTTGATTCCAGGCTGAGTTCCTGAAGAAGACCGAACAAGAGTGAAGAGCTGGAAATGATTGAAGACTCTCACTGAAGATTCCGTCAACATTCAAGGGGGAGTCTGTTGGTGCAGTTGTCTGTCGACTACATCTTAGTTCGAGTCTTAGGGCAGGGCAGATCGTATTGTGTACATGTTTAGTGTGTTAGGATCGCTTTTATGGTCATTTGGTGCTTGGACCGCTTATGTGTACAATGCTAGGATCGCTTATATGGACATGTCCATATAAGCGAACCAAGCTAGTCACATAAGCGACCCACACTGCCTATATATATGGTCACATGAGCGATTCCAGTAGTTAGAGAGTCTTAGGTGTGTGTTTTCGAAGGTGTAAAGGCGAAGCCTTGTCCGATTGTCTCCACGTGCTTGTAAACTGATATATAATCAATAAAGGAGACGTTAAAGTGTGAAATCAAGCTTTACGAAGACTAATTCAATGAATTCCGCCTCTGGATTAGTCTAAGTGCTCTTCTAAACGACTCATCGGGTCAGCAAACGATCCTACAGTTCTAAACAAACTTGAACTAAGAACTTTGTTTTGAACTATTTTGTCTATGCTTCCGCTACTTACCTAAACTACTATTTGATTCTAAATCTTTTGAACTATGGTTAATGATAGTTACTAACCCTGTGGTTGGTGAATACTACTTATTATATTAATTGAAGTGCTCAGTATAATTGGTGGCTGGATCCTGGTCAGTCACGCCTCCAAGCGGTGGTACTCCGCATGTGGATTTTTGGGGCGTGACAATTAACGCAAGTAAAGAAGCATGTAAAGTTGTGCTAGTGCACAAGAAAACACATGATACTTAAATTATACGTCCACAGACGTTAAAGTATGTCACACACGATTTTCAAGGCAAGACCTTTGGAAAATATAGTTGGGCACGATGACACCAATGCTAATCCTGTCAATGGAAGAACTACTGATCAAAAAGCGGCACTTTGCCACATGATCTTATAAACGACATAAATATCGCTGAGGTACATTGAAACAAGATTTCACAACCATCGGTGCACAGTCTGATTAGAGTCATAATTATTAGCACTACAAAAGAAGTCATATACCTTTGAAAATCCCCTATTTTCATTTCATTCGACATTCCTTGGTAATGTCACTTAAATAAACGGTTATCACATGAAGTTCCAGATAAAGTTCTTATATTCCTTTCATTGCAATTCTGACTTCTGCCTAAAATGAGTTGACCTTCGTATTTCTACTTCCCCTAATGGTCATCATACCATGAGAATTCTTTCATAGTAGCAAATATTGATCCATTTCATTTCTTGGTAAATCCACACGTTACACATGCACTGTTTGTTGTGCATGTGGTTCATTTAAGTTATGAAGACCATAGGAGGGCATCATTCCAATTTGTTGTTTCATCAAAAGTTCAAATCTCGTTTTGCTATACTTGATCTTTGCATTGTAAATCGCATTTTTGCAAAACGATAATTCTTTGATATTGAATCGATGAAATTCCTGAAAAACTCGATTTTCTTTTTGAAGGGTATACATGGCTTCTGTTGTGACCATGTCCGAACTTCCTTATTAAAACTCGTTTTATTCAAACCAAGTTAACTTGCTCGCATTACATATTCATTTCAAAATCACATATGACGGATTGGAGCTATCCTATTCAAAATAGTCCCAACAAGCAATTCAATTATTTTGCTTGGCCTTCGACTTCACTGAATTATTTCTTTAATCACGATCACCTTATGGTGACGTTTTCACAAATATGAAAATTACGCTAATCTCGTTTGCACACATCGTATACGGATTTAATTATTTGTTTATTTGAATCCGCTTTATTGGTTATTTATATTCAAGCAATCTTAACACAATCATGTGCTAAGATAATGATATACAAATTCATTTCATATTTCAGTGTATCCCTTAAATGGGCCTTACCGCATCAATCGAACCTTTCATGATAATTATTACTTTATTATCTTCAATCGAAAAACATTATTAAATTATTACAATTGAAAATCCTACTAGATTGTTTAAAACAAACATTCAGCTTTACTTTGTTGAACTTTCATTTGGTTTCAAGCCTGGTGAACTCATTCAGTCACCACTATTATTATTTCAATTACTACGACACCTTGGGGTGGCGTTTTCTTTAGTTTGGAACTTGAGCTAATCTTCTTTTCACACCTATGTACAGAATTATTTATTAAATTTTGTTAGCTCATTATCTTAAAACAATCTTAAATACAAAACTATGTGTTAAGATAAGAGTACAAAAATTTATAGCCCATCTCGTGTAACTCTAAAGTTTCTTTCATCATTAATCGAAAATTCCATGATATTCATTTGATTTTTCATCATCAGTTGAAAATCCTATAATATTTATTTAAAAGTTAAATATAAATTTAATTGATTATATATAGAAACTTACATAAGTAATTACCTTATTTACAATATAATATTCCTATATTTAAAATTCTTGTTAAACCATTGAGGTAAAGAATTTATATTTTTGAGATATACTCTCGTTTAAATTTATGTTTAGTTAAGTTATTATTTATTTTTGGTAATTAACATTAGTTTTATTATTAATAGTAGTAGTGTTAATAGTATTTTTAGATAATAGGGTTATTGTCAAGGACAGGTATTGGATAGCCTACCCTTATTTAGGCATGGACTGATCACCTGTGCTTAAACAAGGCAGCACTAACAAATATCCAACCATGATAATAACTATTTAATGTATATAAATTAAGTCATCATACTTATTTAGTAAATTTTAGTTATATATAAAAATATATACATATATATATAGGGGAAAGGGTCATTTGAGAAGAAATTTAATGTGAGAAGAAAAAGAAGAAAGGGCATAATGGTAAAACATTAAATACTTTATAACTCCTCCCATTAATTATGTTATCTCTCATTAATAAAGAAAAAAACATTTTATCCTACACATTTCAAAATTTATCCAACATATATCTTACACTTACCGAAATTTACCCTACGCATATCTAAATTTATCATACACATTTAAGAATTTATCCTACACATACTAAAATTTATCCTACACATGTCGAAAATTCTCCTTCACCCTAATTATTTTATCTTGAAAGAGTATATTTAAAAGTAAGTTACAAATTTAATTAGTTAGCTAATTAATTACAATTAGAAATTTACCTATATGCCCTTATTAATAACATTAAATACACATATTAAATGAAGTAAAATGGAGCATTTCTATTGGTTAAAAACTTATTCTTTTTATTCTTACAAAATTTTTCTTCTCATTTGAACCCTCCACTATATATATATATATATATATATATATATATATATATATATATATATATATATATATATATATATATGAGTAGGGTTCGCACGGAAAGTGTGTTTTTCCTAGAAAGTCTAGGAAGCGATCTGGTCCATCCGATTGGTGTGTTTAAGGGTTGAGATTAAATCAATGGCAATCTTGTAATATTTGAATTTAATTAATTGATTGTTTTAAATGAGTAGGGGCAATTTTTGTCAATGGTCGTGTTTTAAATCAATTAGATAACCGCCCAGTTCCTAAATTCAAGAGATTTTCCCTCTCTCTCTCACCAAACCCATCTTGGAAACCCCAATCCCTACAAAAAATAACTACAATCATGGAAGAAGATAACTTTAGAAACCATGGAGAGCACCAGATCAAATTAAAACACTTCTCCATCTCCACCATCTCCGAGTTCATCATCACCAATCAAATATTGTTCTTATCATCTCCGTTTTCTTGACGTTGTGTTTTAACAGCAAGCAAATTAATACAGTTGTGTTTTAGCAGCAAGCAGATTCATACAGTTGTGGTTTAGCATCCAGATTCATACAGATGTGTTTTAACAGCAAGCAGATTCATACAGTTGTGTTTTAACATTCAGATTCATACAGATGTGTTTTAACAGCAAACAGATTCATACAGTTGTGTTTTAAAAGCAATCAGATTCATACAGATGTGTTTTAACAGCAAGCAGATTCATACAGTTATGTTTTAGCATTCAGATTCATACAGTTGTGTTTTAGCATCCAAATTCATACAGATGTGTTTTAACAGCAAGCAGATTCATAAAGTTGTGTTTTAGCGTTCAGATTCATACAGTTGTGTTTTAACAGCAAACAGATTCATACAGTTGTGTTTTAACAGCAAGCAGATTCATACAGTTGTGTTTTAGCATTCAGATTCATACAGTTGTGTTTTAACAACAATCAGATTCATACAGTTATGTTTTAGCATTCAGATTCATACAGTTGTGTTTTAACAACAATCAGATTCATACAGTTGTGTTTTAGCATTCAGATTCATACAGTTGTGTTTTAACAGCAATCAGATTCATACCATGTGTTTTACCATCTTTATATTGTGGGATCTATAAAAAAAATTGACTTTAGCCCTGTAAACTGTTAAAACACAGCACCAAGAACATGCTGATAAATTCCAGTAATCTTCTGAACAATGGAATATGCGATGTAATGTGACATGGAATTTTAGTTAATGAACACATTGACTTCCAGATTTGAATTCGAAAATAATAAAAATTCCGAAAATCATGGAATTTTAGTTAATGAAGATACATTCCAAAAATAAAATTAAAATGTGAAACTACATGATAGCCCTTCTACTTAAAATCCCTCAATGACACATGTCCAATTCTTATTCCTTCCTAGACTTTGTAGGAAAAATAGACTTTCTACCCAACTCCTACCCTATATATATATATATATATATATACTTTGTACTGTAAAGAGAAAACATATTTTCATAAAACAAAACAAGAATTTGAGGGACGAATAAAATTATATAAATAATTATCTATCACATGTCTTGTGATAACTATGTACCATAACACTCTGGCAAGAAAATAACAAGAATAATATAGTAGTCATCAACTACGTTGGGTTAGGAGAACATTGTAATATATAAAGAATAGTCCCCTTTTTCACTTATTTACAACATTTATAAATACATTCACAACGTTATATGGTTTCAAAATGAAAATAAGTAATCACATAAAATCGACCCATTAAGTGTTATATATTTACAAATACTTTTGTACAATAAATATTTTTACACCTTTATTTACAACTTTCATTTAACATTATAAATAATAGTGATTTCTTTTACAAAATAATAATACTAAAATATTTTGTAATGTAATAACTTCATTGCGAAGTTTTGTAATATATATTACATAGTAAATATAAGTTATTTTACATAGTATAGTAAAATACTAAAAATATTTATTTAAAAGTGGAGACCATTTACATATAGTAAAAATGCGTAACAAATAATATATATCACATAGTATTTTTATTTGATATGTAAGATACGGTTCGGACAGGGACACAAATAATATATATTACATTTGCTTTACAAATATAATATAATGGTTGGTCATGCCAAAACAACTTGTTCTTATTATATTTCGATCTCTAGGACATAGTATGATCACTAATAATGTACTATCACATTGTTTCACAATTAAAACAACTTGGAACTCTAAACCATGATACACTAACTCTATTGTATTTTGGTGTATCTTTGCAATTCACTTATCTCAACACATTAATTTTGTCATATCATAATTCGATATTTGACAAATCATTTTAATGCTTTTATTTCATTTTGAACATGTCGATTCTAAGTCTTCCTCAGTTGCCAATCAAAGTAAGCTTTCTTTTGACAAAAGAATTTTTATTGATTCTAAAAGTTTTTCACCTTCATGTTAAATATCTATTGATCATATATCTTTTGGCTTGAACCTAGTCACCTTAGGAAATTATATCATTTCATCTCATTCGTTTGTCATCGATTTCTTAAACTAATTCAGTTGAACCATTGAGTCCTACTTAATGTACAACTCATATTCACAAAATTAGATATTATAATTCTGTGTCATCTACCTTAATATTGTTTTTATTGACTAAAATATGACATAAGTCTAAAAGAAATATCATAACCCAAATTTCGAGGACGAGATTTAAAACAAGGTAGGGAGGATGTAACATTCCTATTTTTATATAAGAATTATAGGTTTAGTTAAATTTATTAACCATTAGTAACTAGTAACTAGTTTATTTTTAATATAAATATTCAACCCAAAAAATTTTAAACACTATTTTATATATAGTTGGTTGAAATATTATATTAATTAATTGGCCTAAATATAGGTGACCTTTTTATTAAAATAAAAATCTATAATAAACTTATATCATTATTAGACAGGTATATTACGGGTAAGTCAACTATTAGAAATATGAAGTATCTAGACGGGCCTAGAAACCATATAATAATTAAACTATAAAAATACATTATATTTGAACCTACTCTATTTTTAATTAAACTGGGTTCAAAATGTAGATAAGATTATTCTCGTTCTAAAGATATATTCATTGTTTTATGAAAACATCATATTTTAGAAGTTATACGCGCTAGTTCCATAAAGCAGATAAATAAAATACATATGATAATAAAATAATTATTCAACTTCCATTTTATAATTGTTGAATGCATGGGCATGTATGTAAAATTAGATCCATACGTGGACTAATAAAAATCTACAACATTTACAAATAAAATTGTAATATAGGTGTATGTTTTCCAATTTATGTTGATAAGATACGTGTCCATGCCTGTGTATAACTTTCAATTTAAAGATAGGATACGTGTCCTATGTAGAAACCAATGCGTAAGATTGAAGCTAAGGCAACTTTGGTATAAATATAAAATACCTTCACACTTTACCATTTGCTAAAAACTGTTTTTCTCTTGGTCGCCCCTCTTCCTTTCCATATATATATATATTAATTAATTTCATTTTATGATAATAATAAATAAAGCTTGCCTCGTTTTAAGTGTTTTACCTCCCGATCACCGCTACCCATTTTTCGATTGATCTGGAACCAATAACTCATGCCAGGGCTCTGCCCGACTAAGTTCGTTGGGATTCTGTCTCGGGACATCGGGATAAGGTTGAATTAGGGGTACTATACTTACCACGAGTCAATCAATCAATCATACCCAGTAAAATCCCACAAATAGCAAAGCTATTTGTAGGGTCTGGGGAGGGTGGGATGTAGGCACACCTTACCTCTACCCCTAGGGATAGAGAGGCTGCTTCCAGAGAGACCCTCGGCTCCAAAACATCCAGGAAAGAAATAAATAGAGCATGAGTTGTGTGTGTGTGTATGAAGCTACCAATGTAGTATGAGTTGCGAAATAATGCATGGTAGAACAGAACAAATATGACAACACAAAACAGCCTATACATATAGTTACATATCTACGACCATACACTACACCTAGAAACACAACTGTACAAAACATCCTATACACATAGTTACTTATGTACGCCCATACACTACACCTAAAAACACAATTGTACCCTCTCCTAGAAATCCTTAACCTTAATCCTACGTCTCCACGAGCTCCTATCATGGACCATGTTCTCAGAGAGGTGCAATTTTTGCAAATCCTGCCTAACCCGCTCATCCCAAGTAATTTTGGGTCTGCCTCTACTCCTCCTCCCCTCCACCTCGAGGGTTTCAACCACTCTAACTGGTTCTATCGTCTACCTCCTCTTCACATGCCCAAACCATCTCAATCTTCCCTCCTTTATCTTATCTGATATACTTGCTACTTCTAACATTTCCCTAAAAACATCATTTCTTATCCGGTCTAACCTTGTGTGGCCACACATCCATCTTAGCATTCTCATCTCTGCTACCTCCATCTTGCGTGCCTGTACTTCCTTAATGGCCCAACATTCAGTTCCATATAACATAGCAGGTCTAATTGCAACCCTATAAAATTTCCCTTTCAATTTTGTTGGGAACCTCCTATCGCACAATACCACAGTGGCAGCTCTCCACCTACACCATCCGACCTGGATGCGGTGGGCAACGTCACTATCTATCTCCCCATCCCTCTGGACAAACGATCCTAGATACTTGAACTTAGTCACCTGCGGGACCGCTTGACTGTCAATGGTGATCTGAATGTCCTCATCGTTGTCTACTCCACTAAAGTCGCAATACAAGTACTCAGTCTTAGATAATCTTTAAACCTCTTCCCTCTAAAGCTGCTCGCCACTCTTCTAACCTGGCATTCAGGCTTTGTTTACTATCAGCAACTAACACGATATCATCTACAAAAAGCAGGCACCACGGAAGAGCCCCCTGAATTAACATTGTCAACTCCTCTAGGATAACTACAAATAGAAAAGGGCTCAAAGCGGACCCTTGGTGGAGTCCTACCTCCACCGGGAAAGAATCAGTATCCCCTACAGGCACTCGGACACTAGTCTCAGTCCTAACATACATATCCCTAATTAAGTCTATATACTTCCCAGAAACCCCTCTACTCTCCAAACTATCCCAACTCAGTCTACGTGGCACACTGTCATAGGCCTTTTCAAGATCAATGAACACCATGTGTAGGTCCCGTTTGTTCTCCCTATACTTCTCCATCAGTCTCCTTAGAATATGTATTGCTTCCGTAGTCGATCGCCCTGGCATAAAACCAAATTGGTTTACCGTCACTTGAGTTTCTCTTCGGATTCTCGTCTCAATTATTCTCTCCCATAATTTCATAGTGTGCCCTGGCAACTTAATCCCTCTATAATTCCCACAACATTGGGCATCCCCTTTGTTCTTATACACAGGTACTACCACACTATTCCTCCATTGATCTGGCATTTTCCCAGATTTGAAAATAAGATTGAATAAAATAGTTAACCAATGTACTCCTTCTTCTCCCAAGCATTTCCATACCTCAATCGGTATGCTATCTGGCCCAACTGCCTTAGCCCTTCCCATCTTTCTAAGGTTTGTTCTCACCTCCTCTCGTGTGATACGTCGACAGTAACCGTTATTCCGTAGCCGCCTTTGCGTAGGTGAATCATCATTTTCTTCAATTTCTTGTTGCTAATCCCTCCTGTCATTGAAAAGATTGTAGAAGTACACTTGCCATCTCATCTTAATGTCGTGTTCTTTGACCAAAATGCATCCGTCCTCTCCCATTAAAAACTTCACTGCTCCTAAGTCTTGCCTTCTACGCTCTCTAGCTTTTGCAATCTTGAACATGTCATGCTCCCCCTCCTTTGTTTCCAGTCGATCATACATCTGCTTGTAAGCTGCGTTCTTCGCCTCTGACACTGCCTTCTTCGCCTCTCTCTTAGCCTCTTTATATCTATCCCTTAAAATCGCTTGCTCCTCCTCAACTGTACACCTCAAAAGATCCCTAAAGCACCCTTGTTTAATCCTTATTTTAGTATGCACGTCCTCATTCCACCACCATGACTCCTTATGGCCACACCTCTTTCCTTTGACAACCCCTAGCGTTTCCTTCGCCACATTAGTAATGGTGTTTGCCATGTCCTCCCACATTTGGTTTGCGTCCCCATCTACTCTAGGCGATGTCATTGAGAGTACCTTATCTCTAAACACTTCGATTTTGTCGCCCTTTAGCATACCCCATCTAACCCTAGATCGCATTACCCTCTCTCCCTTGGTCAGCTTTCCTCTCATGACTATATCCGCCACCAATAAACGGTGTTGAGTCACTGCTGTCTCCCCTGGTATAACCTTGCAGTCCCTCCTCCACCTTCGATCTCCTATCCTCATCAAAATATAGTCAATATGAGTGTTACGTCCGCAACTGCTAAAAGTAATCAACTGTGATTCTTTCTTCTTAAAGAAAGAATTCAAAATACCTAGGTTGTGGGCCACCGCAAACTCTAACAAATCCCTACCAGTGTTGTTCCTATCACCAAAACCAAAGCCCCCATGAACCTCACTAAAACCATCACAATGCTTACCAATATGGCCATTAAAATCGCCTCCTATGAAAATTTTTTTCTCTTGATCCCCTAATCCCACTTGTGGGGCATATGCGCAAACAACTGTCACCACTTCCTCTCCTAGTACTAATCTCAGCACCATGATCCTATCGTTGTACCGTATCACCTCTAACACATTTTTATACAAGTTTATATCTACTAGAAATCCTACCCCATTCTTTACCCCATTCAGACCCTGAATATAACAACTTGTACCCATTGCGCTCATCCCCCTTATGTCCCTTCCACCTAGTCTCCTGAAGGCACGCTATCTCTACCCTACGTCTTTTTAGTGTATCTATGATCTCCAACAACTTACTACTAAGGGTTCCTACATTCAATGAAGCCACGCGCAAACTATACCCCCTTTCTTTTCCCCTCCCTGCACCCCTCGTCCTTGAACACGATCTCAATGAAAAATCATGATATCTACCGTCTATGATTGCTACAATTCAACCGATAATCCTAAAAGGGCACACGCATAACAAATACTGATCAAATAGAGAGTTATAAATAAGTTCACACAATAAGTAAACAAACCCAAATACAATCAAGAACAATGCCTAAACAATAACACAACAGGTAAACCGCCGAATAAGATAACACGACAGGTAAACAGCAGGTAACAGCAGAATAAGATAAGTTCACACAATAAGTTCACACAATAAGATAACACAACAGGTAAACAGTAGAAATAACAACACAAAAAACTAGACACGAGTATCACAGACAATAACAACTCAACAAACAAGAGGTAATCAACAAGAGAATATAACAAACAGCAAATAAGAAACACAGAATATATCAGCAGCAATAAGAATGCCTAAATGCGACAAGATGTACCCTTCCTGTGTCCCAATCAATCAAACCGGTCCAACTACCCCGACAACAAGAATGCCTAAATGCAGAAAACGGAAAAACAGAATTATAGCAAGGAAAGATCTCACCAAGGCAGCAAACCCCAGCAAGGGTTTCACCAGTTCAGATTAGGATTTTACAACCTTCTTGGGTTGAACCCTAACCGAACAGCAGCTTCCTAGTCTTCTTTTCCCCCGAATCCAAGGATCGCAACAGGGTTGGACCGCAACAGGGTTGTCAAGATATGACAACACAACCGGAAAATCTGAAGTCGGCAAACGTGAATCCACCAAGACTTACAGATTTGTACCAACTGTAGGAAACCCAAGCGGCAAACGACCGTTTGTTCAAGAAACTCGAAGTGTAAACACAAGAAAAAATACGCAATCGGATGAAACACTAAAACCCCAGAAGTAATCGACTGATGAAGTAAACCCCAGAAGTAATGACCTATTTCTAATGAAGTAACCCCCAGAAGTAATCGACCGGAGGAAAGGTTAAAATTTTGTTATGTGCAACTGACGCTAAATATATACCAGAGTGCATAATATATTTTTAATAGCTTAGAAGTTATACCCAATATTTATACCAGGAGATTTTCTAGTTGAACCCTAAAGTTACACAGTGGGTCCATTCCCTTTTCTCACCATTTTATTCTCTTTTTGTGATTCACCCAAAACTATTATTTATTATTTTATTTTGTCAAATAAGAAACCCTATTTGAGACCCCCAAGTAATCCTGCATAAACCCTAAAATTTTCAGAACATTCAAAATCAGAATCAGGGCCCCTAAAACTCAAGGGGAGTAAACCCTAATTGACGATTATCTCCAAAACTCGTTGTCAAAATTTAAATTTCGTTCGACGTCGACTCAGCAGGGCTACCCAGGTGACAAGCCTACTCTAGGCTAAGGGGACTTGACCCGCGACACGCTGCAAGGGCCGCGAATTCTTCCGCGACTCGCGGGAGGCTCCAAAAGTGGGTATAAATAGGGGGCCTGGGACTTGAAATCTGGTGCTAGTTCGACATACAATTTCGAAATATACGGTGAGTTATACGTTTATTACTACAAACACACACTAGCTCGAATTCTGCTATGATATAGGGTATTAACTCAATCGCTGCTACGATTCAATATCCGATCGACTGAAACTATCCGACAGGATGTTTAAGTGCTATCCTTTGTCATTAGTCGTGATTCCGACAGGATGTTTGAGTACCGCCCAAACTCGGGGTAGACTCTGTCATTCGTTGTGAATCCGATGGATGTTTAAGTGATTACACTTTGTCATTCGTCGTGAGAGTTTTAATCTCGTGAGTTTATCGTAAATGTTGTATTAGTTATTTACCTAGTTTCGGGTGCATTATCGCTTAAATTAGGTTATCAGGCTTGTCCATAGGTTAAACTCTACCCCATACACTTACAATCAAAGTAGATGCTAATTCGCAGAAGAATCTGAATCATGAAGCTTGTTAATTCAATAGTGCATGTTTATAATGTGAGTCATTCTCTTTTTATCAACTGTTTTACAATACTCCAAATTATTTTCCAAAGTTATAATTACAAGGATTAAGTCTTTATAATCACCAATTTACAGCCGGTATGTGGGGTATTGTGCACATTACTACTGTTTTTATCATTTTAGGTGAGCGAGCCTAAATCATGATATACACTATTAGGTAGTCGGACCTAAATAGTGATATACGTCACTTTTGGGTGAACGGGCCCAACAGTGATATGACCACAGTCACAGATCCGGTCGAGTGACAAATACTGTGGGTAGTTGGTTGATATGGAAACATTGTAATCGCTCTTAATACTGTAAATTATAACTGTTGGGGCTGGATTTTACTATAAATGATCCTTATACGTGATCCTGACCAGTGATCCTTGTTTCTTTGGCAGATAGTGATCCTCAGCCAGACTTCAGGATCAGGATCATGGGACGATATGGTGATCCTTACACTAACGGTCACTTCCACTTGTTACAAAATTGTTTTTTGCAGGAACACCTAGCAGGATATGCCCTACACATCATGATCCAGGGACGCGTTTTCACAAATATGGCAAGAGCTAAATTGGAGATAGACGTTGTACCGGATATGGAAACTTAGCTTGATTAATGGGCAGCAATTTAGGCTAGATTATCTTTATTTCTAAAGGGGTAATGAGCTGATTAGTGGTCTATCTACCTAAAATAAGTTACCTACACATGTATAAATACCACTCTTCCTCATTCGGAAGAACACACACACAACATACGACACAACTCTCAACACTTAGACACTCAGTGATCCTTGTACTCAGCTCATTATCATCCGAAGTTGTAACTACATTTTTATTATATTGAAGTTGGTGATCGGTAGTTGCCATCACCCGAGGTTTTTTATGCCGGAGATCATACATTGATCAAGGGCTTTTTCCTCGTATAAATCATTGTGTCTTTGTATCTTTATCACAGAAGTGATCCTTTACTTTCATAGCTAACCAAGCATCATACCCCGTTTACATAAAGTTTGGTTACATTATCCTTGTGTGATTTTTGACCAAAACAGTTTGGCGCCCACCGTGGGGCAATTGGTGCTTCATTCATAAAGAAAATCTTTTGTTCGAAATCATTTCAAAGAGTTACATGGCTTCATCATTGAAGAACACCTCCACGGCGATGTCTGCAGTCACCTCAGCACAAACCACTCTACCTCCTCCACCGGCAGGATCCCAGAGAAATGCTGAGAAGAGACCAACCCCTTCTTTCTCTAAACCTCCATCTTCTTCTGCTATGAATTCTTCTACTCCCAGTACTAGTGATGTGTTTGCTTTAATTTTGCAGATGAAGGATCGTATGCAGCGGCAGGATGAAACTAATGACAGGATCCTCAGGGAGATTGGAGATCTCAAAAGACAAAAGAAAGCGGCAGAGGATCATTCCCCACTGATGCCAAAATCCTTGAGTTTTGAGACTCCAATGGTCACCTCTCAGCCATCAGGGATCCCAGACGTACAGATCACAGGGGAGACGAGAGGATTACATCTCAAGTCAGCAGCAATGACTCAGACATCGGACTCGTATTTTCAGCCAGCAGGATCCTATCCTCAGTATATGGGATCCTTCATGAATCCGGGAGCCTATCCGGGGGCACAGCAGTTTCAAGGATCCTACTTTATTCCAGGATCATTCCAGGGCCAAGGATCCTCCTTTGTTCCAGGATCATCCCAGGTTCAAGGATCCTCCTTCGTTCCAGGATCATCCCAGATACCAGGATCCTTACAGATGCCAGGATCCCTAAAAAGTTTGCAAGCAGGGAGTCTAGATGTCCATCAAGGGGACTTCATTCCAATGCAGACCATTGCTTCCACTGGTCCCTCCGTTGTTCCAGAATCCCAGCAATATGGATTCCCTAACTTGAACCCAATGGGAGGTAACACTTTAAATAATTATCCTACCACTAACCATGGATTCATGCAGGATACAGGTACCAATCACGCTATGGCCAGGGAATTACAGAAACTAAAGGACATGATCTCAAGTGTTCCAGGGGTAGTCAAGCCTATCCCAGAGATTGCAGATGGAAGCCACAAGGTATCACGCTTTGCACCACCAATTTGTGATGCAGAGGTGCCCAAAAGGTTCCATATCCCTACCATGAAGCTGTATGATGGCACAACGGATCCAGAGGAGCATATAGCACAATACAGGGAAAGGATGGAAATCAATCCTATTCCAGAAAAGTTGAAGGAAGCATGCCTATGTAAAGGATTTGGATCCACTCTAACTGGATCAGCTCTTAAGTGGCTGCTAAGTCTTCCCCCTTACTCTATTACTTCATTTGCTAATTTAGTTAATTTATTCAATAACCAATTCTCTTGTAGTAGAAAATTTGAAAAATTAACTAGTGATTTGTACAGGATAACTCAAAATAATAATGAATCATTAAGGGATTATATAACTAAATTTAGTAAAGAATCCTTGGATATTCCCAACTTGGATATGGCTACGGCTGTTGAAGCCTTCAAAATGGGACTTCTTAAGGATTCATTATTCTATGATGATCTTGTTATGACACCTTGCAGGAATTTAGATGAAGTAAGAACTCGAGCACTCAGGTTTATCCGGCTAGAGGATGACAAGAGGATCCAGGAGAGACAAGTAGGATCCTCAAAACAAGATAAGCAAGGATCCTCCTTCAAAAGCAACAAGTTCAAATCCTACCATAGAAACGAGAACAAGAATGTGCATGCTGTCGACCAAGAAGAGGATGATGAAGAATATCCTCCAATCTCAGAATATTGTTTTTCCGTTGATAATCATGAACTAATCCTTGCAATGCAGAATCTAGGTGAAAAGGCTAGGTGGCCCAGGAAGAATGATAAACCATCCGGGACTAAAGACAAGTCCAAATGGTGTGCATACCATGAGGATTTCGGCCATCTGACTGAAGATTGCATAGCCTTAAGAAAGGAAATTGGATACCTGCTAAGCAAGGGGCATCTAAAAGAATTGCTGGGGAGAAAAAAGCAAAGGACCCAGGATCCTGAAAGGATCCCCGAAAAAGCCCCAGCACCTCCGGCAAATGCACAAGTGATCAACTTTATATCAGGAGGATCAGACATTTGTGGAACATCCTTCTCAGCGGCCAAAAGACATGCAAAAGAATCAAAAATGGATAATGGAGAAAGGCCTATTAGAACCTCAAGCGTCTCAGAAGGGAAGATGATAACATTTGATGAGGATGATCGCGTTAATGTTCAGGATCCTCACCATGATAGCTTAGTTATCACTCTCTTTATCTCTAACCATTTTGTCCGCAGGATCCTTATCGATGGAGGAAGCTCAGTGAACATTATCCAGCTTGATGTACTGAAGAAAATGGGTATCCCAGAATCAGACATCACACCAAGATCCTCCGTGCTTGTAGGATTTAGTGGAGAAACGAAGAAAACTCTGGGGGACATCAAACTCCCAATCTATGTGGAAGGATTACATAATTATCAGAAATTTTGTGTTATTGACTGTTTATCTTGCTGCAATGTTATCCTTGGCAGGCCTTGGATACATGATATGAAAGCAGTCCCATCCACCTACCATCAATGTGTGAAGCTCCCTAGCCCATGGGGGATAATCAAGATCGAAAGTGATCAGCAAGAAGCTAAAGATTGTTATACATCATCCATGAAGCCAACATCGAAACCAAGGGAGCAATAGCAATTACAGTATCCTCCAAGGAACGTCTTGGAGGCAAGGGAGCAGGATGTGGACGAAATCCTTCTGGATCCTAGTGATCCTGAGTCAAAGATCTATATCGGATCAGGGATCCTTGGCAAGATGAAAGAAGACATGATATCCTTCCTCAAAAGAAGAAAATCTACCTTTGCTTGGAAACATGAAGATATGACAGGTATATCTAAGGATATTATTACTCACAAACTTGGCATTGACAGGTCTATCAAACCAGTCCATCAAAAAAGGAGGAAGTTTGCACCAGAAAGGAATGCCATTATCCAAGAAGAAGTAGAGAGGCTACTTCGAGCAGGTATGATCAGAGAGGTAAAGTATCCAAAATGGTTAGCCAATGTGGTTGTTGTCCAAAAGAAAAACGGAAAGTGGAGGGTATGTGTCGATTTCACTGATTTGAATAAGGCATGTCCCAAGGATCCTTTCCCATTACCCCACATTGACTCTATGGTGGATGCAACAGCGGGGCATGAACTGTTAACCTTTATGGATGCATCATCTGGATTCCAACAAATCCAGATGGAACCATCTGACCAAGAGGATACAGCCTTTATGACCCCAACCGGTTTATATTGTTATATTGCCATGCCTTTTGGACTAAGAAATGCAGGTGCAACATATCAAAGGCTGGTAAATATGATGTTCAAGGATCAAATTGGAAAAACTATGGAGGTGTACATAGATGATATGGTGGTCAAGTCAAAGAAAGCTGAGGATCACCTAAGGGACTTGGAAGAAGCATTCGATATCCTTGATAGTTACAACATGAAACTTAATCCTTCAAAATGCCATTTTGGTGTTAAGGCAGGAAAGTTCTTAGGATACATGGTACCCAGAGAGGCATCGAAGCAAGCCCGGAACAAATCAAAGCATTAATAAATTCAAGATCTCCTGCAATGCCAATGTGTTCAAAGACTCACGGGGCAGGATAGCAGCTTTGAACAGGTTCATATCGAAATCCTCAGAGAAGATGAGAGATTTTAACGATATCCTAAGGAAGAATAAGAAGTTCGAGATGGACTGAGAAGCTGAGAATGCTTTACAAGCCCTAAAAGAATATATGTCCTCTGCACGAAGCATTAGCAAAACCGGAAAAAGGAGATGTGTT